>NC_086172.1:157168287-157478822 GCF_023053635.1 Elgaria multicarinata webbii | reverse complement strand
GTTTTTCCATTCCACCCAGCCCCTTCTCCTTTCTCCTCCAGTTCATTGGTTGTGATACTCTGATGGGCATGGGCTCTTCCCCTCCTACCCGCTCTGGCTTTATTATCTAGCGATTACTTTTAAGGTTTCATCTGGGCTCCGTTTCTGCAGGCAATGGGGGGGGGGGGGGGCTTGGAACACTAAAAAGTCCATTCAACCGACTAACAAGTCCCTATGACAACGTGCTGGAGGAGAACCGTCCCGCCCTCCCCTTTCATCATCAAGACTCCATTAGCGCACGCCCCCAACAAAGGAAAAAACAAGAGGGTAAAATAATCCAGACTTTTCCTGCACCAAAATAAAAAGTAACAAGGGGGTGAAGGGGCGAGATGAGTGCAGGACAGGGATTATGTCATGTGAGTATCGCGCTGCAAATCCACATACAAGGAATGGTGAGTGTGCGATAAATCGCTGGTGTGATGGAGCTCTGAGAAGACTTAAGCCACTCTTTAACAGTAATAAATGCTGAATGGGGTGTGTGTGTGTGTGTGGCCAGATCTATACCAAGCAGGATGGAGCACTATGAAAGCGGTATATAAGAGGCAGTAGCCACACCAAGCAGGATATAGCACCATGAAACGGGGAAAAAGTGGTATGAAAGCAGTATATGGTATGTGTCAATGGGCTCCAACAGTTGTCAGTGCACTTCAATACCGCTAAAAAACAGTCGTGTGGCTTCTGACTTTTATATACTGTTTTCATACCACGTTCACAGTGCTATATCCTGCTTGGTGTAGATCTGGCCTGTGTGTGTTGTATCTGTATGTATGTGTGTATTTGTGTGTGTGTGTGTGTGTGTATGTGTATGTATGTATATATGTATGTATGTATATATATGTGTGTGTGTGTGTGTGTGTGTGTGTGTGTGTGTGTGTATATATATATATATATATATATATATATATATATATATTAAAAGGTCATAACAGCATTTTGAATCTTAGCTTCTGCTGCAATTCAATTAAAGAGGGAGGCACCCAAGTGCAAACCTAACCTTTGAAAATCTAACCCTAGGTGCTTCTTTCAACTCAGGATTTGCTGCATTATTTACCATGTAAATCAGAGAAGTCCTTCAAGCAAGGCTCCTGCCTTTCCCAATGTTATGTTCCTTCACAGAGGTTTGGATCCAGCTTCAGTTCCAATGGCAGGAGCATTCTCAGAGTGGGGTTCCGCTCAGAACATTCCCACGGGCAGAAAGGGAGGGAGGCAATCCACCAATTCCCCTTCCCTCTGCATGGGAACAGGGGATCCACAAACATCGCGTCTTCTATTTTGCCAGGAGGATTCCTTTGCTGGATCAGAAACTTCCCATGGATGGAAGGAGCCCTTTTATGTGCTGAAGGCAGATTCTGGACACAACCTATTATAAAGAAACTTGTCCCTAAATACCAGGGGTGGGCAACTTGTGTCCATCCAGATGTTTTAGTTTACAACTCCCACCAGCGTTACCCAGCATAGCCAATGATGAAGGATCATGGGAGTTGTAGGCCAAAACATCTGGAAGGACACATGTTGCCCAGTCAATATACAAGGGAAGTGCAAGATGCACAAAAGGCCAAGAATTCTTTCTGCGATAGGAAAATACATACGTCACAAGTCCTATTCATAGACTATGGGCACAGTCCAGATGAAAGCAGCTCGTGTGACCTAGGCCAGAGTTCCTCAGAAACCTATCAGGAAAAATTAAAAGTGGGCTCCCATTTTGAAGAAGGGGATAAAAATTAGGTCTTGGGTTTGAAAAGATTGCCAACCATAAACACCCAAATAGGACATTAAAAACACAGTGCTGTCATTCCCATAAGAAAAATCTTGCAAATCTGAGTATGAAATTATATGGTATCGGGAGCACTTTTTGAAAAGAGTTCTCTGTGCCATAGAGATTGCTAGTAGAATAGAGGAGAGTTAGAGATTTTTTATTTATTTTTTTAGGAGAAGAGATGAAATTACAAAGACGAAGAGAAAGAACAAAGGTGAGTTCCTCAGCTTTCGATAGAAAAAAGCTCTCTTGGAGAAGAAGCTCCCGACTTGCAGCACCAAGGGCGGAGTCAAGGACCTGAGGACCAAGGTGGGACCCCTGAGCATGCACAGTAGGGTGGTGGGGGAGGGGTTCCGGCCAAAAATACTTCCTCAGCTATTCAAGTTTCCTGATACCGGCCTCTGCACAGGCGCAGAGCCCATAATGTGTGATACACAGAGACCACGATGAAGAATTATGTCATCAGAAAGGCAGCCACTAAAAATGGCAAGTCTTCAAAAGTCAGCAGCACATTTCATGAGATAACAGCGATTTTAGATTTTCTTGGTGAAAGTTGTCCCACATAGCAAGGGTACGTAGGACATTTGCTTTATTGTGGTTTTCCCTAGCCAGCAAAGCATTATACAATATCCCTTTGTAATATGATTCGGCTTTAAATAGCACACAGTTTTGTCCTTTCTTATAATCCCTTTGTGCTTCCTATATGCTTCAGAGCCCCTGTTCACATCGTTCAGATCTTAACTTTGAAATTTCACTACAAAATTTTTATTTCGGGGTGACAGATAGATGGATTTATTCGTAATGTAATAAAGAGCAGGTGAGAGTCCATTTAAAAGGTCAAGGCTGACATCTTAAGATGTGTAATACTACGCTAAGCTACTTTTCCAGCACTTTTTATCTTGACATCGGATTATGAAATTATCTTAAAGAGAAAGTTTGATTCTCAAGAAATGAATTGCTATCTTGGTAGCCTAATGCAGCCATATAAATAGAATGACAGCGTCAAGTAGGTCACTAACAGCACGATTCTATCCTATGCATGTCTACTCATAAGTAAGCCTCTCTGAATTTATTTGGACTACTGCATTTCCCATACTGCATTATATGCCATTAAATGAACACTATTTCAGTGGTTTTATCCACACTACTGCTTTGTATTAGAATCTATCTATTTTCTTATATTGCCCATTTCGTTTCAATCACAAACCCTAAGCTCTCTGGGAGGTTCACAACAATTTAAACCACAAAATACACCATAAAATACAATGGCTTAAAAGGGCAACCAGTATAAAAATGCAACCAGCAGTGCAGAGATTTAAAATGCAATAATGCTCACTGTTTTTTAACTTTTGTAAACCTCCCAGAGAGCTTCGGCTATGGGTGGTATATAAATTTAATAAATAAATAAATAAATAGCAGATTTAAAACAACAGAGTTAAAAACTGGAATGCTAAAAATGCTTGGGAAATTAATAGGGTCTTTACCTGGCACTGGAAAGACCACACCGTAGGCGCCAGGCAAAGCTCTCTAGAAAGCTCATCCATAACAGGGGTGCTACAGCAGAAAAGGCCCTTTTCCTAGTAGCCACCTGCCTCACAGCCTTTGGCAGGGGCTCCTGGAGAAGGACCACTGAACATGACATTTGGGTCCAGGCCCAAGCCATTCAGGGCTTTGAATATTAATAATTTATGATACAGACTTACAACTTTTATTTATTTAATATCTCATTTTATCCCATTTTAATATTAAAATATGTTCAAAGTGGCTAACATAATTGAAGATAAAACATCAAGATCTATAAGATCACATCTTAGGGTGCAATCCTATACACATTTAGACAGAAAAATGTTCAACTTCCAGTATTCTTCAGCCAGCCATGCTGGCTAGGGAATGCTGGGAGATGTAAGACTTTTTTCTGCATAAAAATGCCTAGGATTGCACACTTAAACAAACCTCAACCCACCCACCCCTCAATGATCCTCATCTTGATTGCTGTTTCCCCATTGCTGTCTGCTCTGTGTGTCTGTGTCTATGTATGAATGTGTATGTGTGAATGCTGGGTCTGCACCTTCCAGGCGTGTATGTAGTCAGACAAAAAAGTTGATCTCCACGTAAACAAGCTTCATTAAGCTAAGCAATCAGTCCATCAGCAATTCAGTTTACAGATCTGGTCATCTTCTGATAACCCAATGCAAAAATTCCTGAATTAGTTGACACAACTCTAATAGCTTATCTTAAAAAAACCTTTTAGGGATGCACTACAGTAGGAGAGACAGTTGTGGCAATTCTGACACTAGTCTACAGCACAGACTCTGAAAGACTTTCTCAGTTTTGCCCTCAGGGAGAGTTTTCCCCTAGAGACCTCCTGTGATGGACTAACTTGATAGAACACTTTACTTCCTTACGCTGCTCCTCCCTCATGACTTGACGTCTGATCCATGCATCTGCTACGCTCACCTCTTCCCCCTCTTGAGAGTTGCTGAGTTCCCACAGAGGGAGAAGTTATGATTGGGCTGTGATCCAACTGATTAGATGGCCCTTGGGAAGATTCTTCCCTGTCTCTGTCTCCTTGAGCTCCCTGAAGCTTGAGTTCCTCCCCATGATCCTCTGACTCTGAATCCACTTCCACGTTTCTGTAAAGAGTCTGGGCCCAATCCTGACAGTGAATGAGTGTGTGCCTTGGTCCCACCCACTGCTGCCCTGTCCAGCACAAGCACCACCCACCTGTGTGGCCCCCGAAGGTTTCTGTAGCCATCAACGTGGCCCTTCAGTGTTGAGCATCCTGGTATACATCATCCAGTGGTTGGGAGCAAGGTGACATTCATAAGGTAACATTGATATGCTGATGATGCCCAAAACTCTTTCCCCTTTTCACTGATACTTTCACTGGATCTCCTAACTGCATGCTTATCTACACACCGGAGTCCTAGCAGCTGCCATCCAAACCTTTGCAATGCAAAGGCAGTCTACTGTAGCCTGATACATTTGGGATACACTCTGAAGCATGTCCAGAAGCTACAGCGGGTGCAGAAGTTGGCAGTTTATCTCTTTGCAGGAAAGAGGAAGGGTTGGACATGTTTCACTGGTTCTTGGCAACTGGGCTTGCTATGGGTCTGCATCCAAGACTGGGCCCAATTCTGTAATGCTCTCACGAACCCATTCATTTCAATTGGTTTCCACCAGAGACGTTCTGTGAAGTTAGGCCAAACTTCTATCACACTTGAATGGGTTGGACAACCATGACTTGTCATCTGACTCTGCACAATGAATAAATAAATAGTTAAGGTGGGCTCATTTCCTCTTTCCTCTGTGAACTAGATCCAAAGGCACATAATGCAGCAACTTTTCTGAAGTCAAGAAGCTCCAGTGCTGGTCAGTTTCTGAATGAGAAACCGCTTGGGAACCCTTATGTATGCCATCTTGAGTTCCACTGAATTGTTGTTGTTGTTGTTAGTAAGTTTGTATGCTGCCTAGGGTAATGCTTTACTGATTGTTTTATCTTGTTTAAACTGTTTTTAAACTTTGTATGCCACCTAGAGTATTTTGTATATTGGCAAGATATAAATTGAATAAATAAATAAATTCATTTTTATACCACCCAATAGCCAAAGCTCTCTGGGCAGTTCACAAAAAGGGCAAATGACAGATGCAACATTATAATAACACATAGTATATATTTTTAAAAAATAACATACAAAATCTAAAACAATTTTAACAGCTAAACACAATTTCAATAAACAATTTCAATACTAGACCTGTTCAAGACAGCTGAAATGAATGCCCCAACAGAGAAGAATGATGGGATATAAAAAGAGCCAATGTGGTGTAGTGGCTAAAGTGTTGGACTGGGAGCCAGGAGATCTGGGTTCTAGTCCCCACTCAGCCATCGAAACCCACTGGGTGACTTTGGGCCAGTCACAGACTCTCCAGCCACAGCTAGACCTAAGGTTTATCCTGAGATCATTCAGGGTTCGCCCCTGCCTGAGCACTGGATCCCCTGTGTGTCACCTAGATGAACAGGTTTGACCCCTGGACAATCCAGGGATAAACCTTAGGTCTAGCTATGGCCTCAGCCCAACCTACCTCACAGGGTGGTTGTTGTGAGGATCAAATGGAAAAGGAGGAGGATTATGCATGCTGCCTCGGATTACTTGGAGGAAAAAAGGTGGGATATAAATGCAACAACAACAATAATAATAATGCATCTTGTTTTTTTAACTACTGAAATTATTATAGTTATGCTTGAGTTCAGAAGCTGTTTCCCCCCAGCTCTCTACCTTTCTCCCCATCCCTGTTTTTTTTTTTTTTTTGCAGGCAGAAAAACCTACCCAAAATATCACCCATTTGCAGCCAAATGATGTAAACTATATTCTTTTTAAAATCTATTTTTTTAACTCAGATTTTTAAAAAAGAAATCTTTAAAAAGAAAATGGCATACCTCTGTAACAAATTAAGCAAGCACAGCAACTCTAACCCCTTTTCAGAATTGTGAAAAGCTAATTAGTTTTAGGACTTTGATAAAGAAAGCTGACAAGCACCTTTAACCTCCCTTGTAAGATGCAATTTGCTTCGAAATTTTCTTCCATGGAATGTCAGATGTGATTCAGTTGAATGCAAGGCAAGAAAACATAGGTTTCAAAAAATGAACCAAAAGCCCTAGGACTAATAAATAATGTATATCAGACTCCTTCTTCGCTGAAAGTTCCACGATTTTTCAAAAGTCACATAAGGACAACAGCCATACAATGATTAGCCATAATGTTTGGTTTAATACATTTTGTTATTAAAAAAAAATGGCTACAAATCCATATTGGTAACAGTAAAAACACAGCAATAAACTTTAGTTGTGAAAATAATGTGTAAGTTTCTGCATGGATGGTCGCGTTGGAGGGCTCCAGCAGTTAGCATTTGCACCAGGGTGACCATCCGCTCCGCAAACGGGTCCTTCCATGATGTGGGCTGTGGCATTGCCTACCTCCACTGCAGCCTCATAGCAAGAAGGCCTTTCTCCCTCTATCACCATGGTGTGGCAGCTGGGAATTTCACCTAGCAAACCATGTTACCCACCCCGGATTTATGTGTTTTTGAGGTGCTGGCCTGAACGCTACTACTGCCCAGTAGAATATCTCTATAGTGGTCCTCTTGAGGAGATCGGTGTTGTTCCTGAAATAGTAATTGGAAATTCCACCAATTGCAGCTCCGCTAGTGGCTACAGCACTGTGGTAAGAAAAGCTGAATCTAACAACAACAATGAAATCCTATTATGCCCCCCTTAAAAGCGTATGAGCATTCTCATTCACAGATCCATTCTCTAGGACAGGGCATGAATTATTATGCCCACTCAGCTTCAGTCATCCAGGCCCTAAGAAGCTTCCGCAACACCATTATTTCCCTCTGGTGGATACTAGTATTTATTTATTTATCTGGAAAATTTATAAACCAGGTCTTCATCCCCAGAAGGGTTTTAGGAAGGTGTACATAAAACAACCTAACTACAATACAATGCAACGTAATAGCAACCATCTAAAATCTAAAAATTATGCCAAGAGTCATCAAAACAATTACAATCAACTAAAAATATACAAACTCAAATTTTAAAAAACTGAAAGTTTGTTTTAAAATGCCTGTACAAATGAAAAGGTTTTCACCTGGCAATGAAAAGACTACAACTTGGTGCAGGCAGTTGTCCCACGTGAGGGCAATCCAGAGTTGGGAATGCCCTCTTTTCTAGATGTTAAATGTACTTCTCTTATGGAAGGAGCACAAAACAGACCTCCTAGGGTGACCATATGAAAAGGAGGACAGGGCTCCTGTATCTTTAACAGTTGTATTGAAAAGGAAATTTAGCAGGTGTCATTTGTATATATGGGGAACCTGGGGAAATTTCCTCTTCATCACAACAGTTAAAGCTGCAGCTGCTCTGCCTTCTTTTAAATCTGGTCACTCTAGTATAGCTCCTGCACCTTTAACTGTTGTGATGAAGAAGGAATTTCATCAAGTTCTCCATATATAGAAATGACACCTGCTGAAATTCCCTTTTCTATGCAACCGTTAAAGATACAGGAGCTCTGTCCTCCTTTTCATATGGTCACCCTACCTTAATGCATGCATGGGTTGACATGGGAGAAGAAGCATCTTCAGATATTTGGGCACAAATTTTTGATTGAGCAAGTATGCATAAATACTTATATATCTTTATCTAGATAGATATCGAAATTCTCTCTACAACAGAGTACAACCTGAGAATAGCTACCATACACCCTTCAACCACTTGGCTTTCTCGCTACAACACTGCCCCTACTTGTTCGTTTGCACTCCACAAAAAAACAACTTGGACACCATCTCCTGCCTCGCACTAGGTAGAACCTGCTTCCATACTCAGGTCAGTTTTGGACCTCAGCCTTCTTAACATTCACTTTTTGCTAATTTATATCCCATTGAGCACTGCAGCAAAGTAGGAGTTTGACTGGCTAACTGCTGCCTGGTTCATTCACCAAGCAGCTCACGTGGTCAAGGAAACGTACATACCACCCCTTGGTTATGCATAGTGCTGGTCAAACTTTTCCTGAGTGAATTCGTTATTTACTCAGAAAGCAATGAATTTGTCCACATGAGCTCAGACAACAGTTTTCCTTTAATACAAACTCTCATTCTGTCGGCGAGATTTTCTGCATGCACAATATAAAGGTGCATTTTGGGAGCTGTAGTTTAGAATTGCATAGTGTGGCACGACATCGTGTGCCACCAAATTATGGGCCTTTCTGATTAGTTCTTTCCACGTGGCCTGCCTGCATGTCACATGATGTTTACTCGCTATCATCAATCACTGGTATGAAGATGGACACTCCAGATTCTTCCTTCTCCTCTTCGTGAAGTTAGAGCTGGGGCGGCAGCAATGAAGAAAGCAGCCAAGGAGCCTGCTTCATATAAATTGGGGTGGGGGAAGCAGGATCTAGCTAGTAAGATGCCTGGATGGGTGGGAGAGTCTGTGTCCTACTTTATTGCGCTTGCTCCAAACTTCACAATCAATTCCAAACTTAATAGCCAATTATTTGCCTCATTATTTGTTCTACAGCCCTATCTTTTTTCCAAATTTGTTCTAAATATTTAGATTGTTTTCTTGAGAAAAAGTCCAGCTGGTCTGATTCAGAAAGAATACATTTTTTGTCTACATGCGATAGCAAAACTGCCCTATTGGCATTGGCCAACTTCCCTCGTACAACCCAGATGTATAGAGCAAAATTTCTGACCTTGCAGAATGTATGCTTTGTTTTACCATTTATTTATTTATTGCATTTTTATACCGCCCAATAGCCGAAGCTCCCTGGGCGGTTCACAAAAACGAAAACCATTCAAAATATAAAACAATCAGTATAAAAACATGATATAAAATACACATTAAACAATGATTAAAAACATACCACACATGATTAAAACATCTTTAAAACATCCTTAAAACATTCTAAAATTTCACTGGATAGGCCTGCCAGAATAGATCAGTCTTTATTGGTTTTTTGAACTCTAAAAGACTGTCAAGTTGAAAAATCTCCTCCAGCATTGTTTTTACTATGCTTGTTGTAACCACTGGTTGAAACAATGAAGCTCTATCTATCTATCTATCTATCTATCTATCTATCTATCTATCTATCTATCTAATAGCAAATTCATAATACAGCAACCCAGGCTCACTACATAGGTGAGCCTTGCAAATGGACATGCTTCAACCAATTAACCAGCTAGTTATAAAATTTGGTGGCATCACTAATTATGTGTGGTGAGCAGTGGGTGGCACCAAGGTGGCAACGGCACAAAACGTTGTGCCGGACAGCCACCAACCCAGGCCTGATATTGGAAATGATCCTGTCAACACCTGGGAAGATGCTTGTGTGCTTCCTACATGCTTACCTTCTTCACCATATAATGCATATGTATATGCGTGACTTGGCTTATGGAGTGTGGCTGGGCTCACTTTCTTGAGTTCTTGCCCGATGACCGTGAACTTTGTTAGCACAAGAAATAGCTGTGCAGTTTAGATGAAAAGAGCATCTCTGGTGAGCTCCAGCTCCTCACCCATCGGACTCTGGCCCTTTCTACACCATAGAGGGAGGGAGGGGCAAGACTTTCATGAGATCCTGATCGCGAGATCCTCCCCTTAGTCCACATGCGGGTGCGACATCCCGGGAGGAAAGAGGGTGTCACGCCCACTATTTTTTTTAAAGGAGATGAGCACATGTGCGCGCCAACTAAATGTAAGGGTTTTTTTTAAAAAAAACCAAGGCCCTCCCCCGCTCCCCCCACCCCCGATTCCTTCCCTCTACTGTTCCCCGCTACTCACGGGGAGGAGGGAAGAAGCAGGGATGGGTGGCCACACGTCCCACAGTCTCAGGACGATCCCAAGACTGTGGGAAGAATCAGGATTTCCCAGGGAGTATTTATCCCTGGGAAAACCCATTCTCATCCCTCCTTCCTCCCGGGAGTCCCTGTGCGCCATTTGAATGCACAGGGACTAGGCCATAACCAGCCTGGATTTGGGGGCTGGTGTAGAAATGGCCTCAGATTCCAAGCTCTGCACACAGGCTTTGCTCCGGTGCCAGAAGAAGCAGCTATGAACTTCTGTGAGTACATTTTATAAATAGGAACACAGGAAGCTGCTTTATACTGAGTCAGACCCTTGGTCCATCTAGCCCAGTAATGTCCACACTGACTGGCAGCAACTCTCTAGGATTTCAGGCAGGAATTTTCCAGTCCTACCTGTAGATGCCAGGGATTGAACCAGGGACCTTCTGCAACACAGTGAGCCACAGCCCCTCATGACAGTCTCCATAGCCACTTCGCCATGGAAAGTCCAAAAATCCAGGCAGCTTTGTTAATACACATCAACAAACTAGTTCTAGCAGTTTTCCTTTCCTCCAGGAAAAGGATTTTTGTAAAGCTAATGGGTCTTAATCGCCTATTCAAGACCAAGTCACGCAAAATATTTTGCATTAAGGAAGAACAGTATGTTTTTGTTAGGGGGGAAAATTATTTCCTCCAGCTGCTGTGAAGATTTCAGCTAAGTTCAGTAGAAACAGGAAAGCCAAAAGGGAATCGCAGATGACCACATGACATTCTGATTAACAAACTACCTAAAGGTGGGTTAGATGGAACAACTATTAGGTGGATTAACAGTTGGCTACAGAATCGGACTCAAAGAGTACTTATCAATGGAACCTTCTCAAACTGGGGAGAGACAACAAGTGGGGTACCGCAGGGCTCAGTCCTGGGCCCAGTGCTCTTCAACATTTTTATTAATGATTTGGATGAGGAGGTGCAGGGAACGCTTATAAAATTTGCAGATGACACAAAATTGGGTGGGATAGCTAATACCCTGGAAGACAGAAACAAACTTCAAAGTGATCTTGATAGGCTGGAGTGCTGGGCTGAAAACAACAGGATGAAATTTAATAGGGATAAATGCCAAGTTCTACATTTAGGAAATAGAAACCAAAGGCACAGTTACAAGATGGGGATACTTGGCTCAGCAATACTACAACCGAGAAGGATCTTGGAATTGTTGTAGACTGCAAGCTGAATATGAGCCAACAGTGCGATATGGCTGCAAGAAAGGCAAATGCTATTTTGGGCTGCATTAATAGAAGTATAGCTTCCAAATCATGTGAGGTACTGGTTCCCCTCTATTCGACCCTGGTTAGGCCTCATCTAGAATATTGCGTCCAGTTCTGGGCTCCACAATTCAAGAAGGACTCAGACAAGCTGGAGCGTGTTCAGAGGAGGGCAACCAGGATGATCAGGGGTCTGGAAACAAAGCCCTATGAAGGAACTGGGCATGTTTAGCCTGGGGAAGAGAAGATTGAGGGGAGACATGATAGCACTCTTCAAATACTTAAAAGGTCATCACACAGAGGAGGGCCAGGATCTCTTATCGGTCATCCTAGAGTGCAGGACACGGAATAACAGGCTCAAGTTAAAGGAAGCCAGATTCCAGCTGGACATCAGGAAAAACTTCCTGACTGTTAGAGCAGTACGACAATGGAATCAGTTACCTAGTGAGGTTGTGGGCTCTCCCACACTAGAGGCCTTCAAGAGGCAGCTGGACAAGCATCTGTCAGGGATGCTTTAGGGTGGATTCCTGCATTGAGCAGGGGGTTGGACTCGATGGCCTTGTAGGCCCCTTCCAACTCTGCTATTCTATGATTCTATGATGTCAGCGTCCCTGGATCCACTACGCCACTGCACTCGTGTAGCCTTCTCCTGTGTGCTCATGAGCCAGCTCTATCAACATCTGAAGTGGCCTTTCTACCAGGTTAACTGTTGTTGTAGATTCCCCCAAAGAATTCGGGGAATTCCAATTTGGTGAGGTTGCCCAGGGTTCTCTGTTAGAGATCTTTTACCTGCTACCCAGAACTATGGTTCCCAAGTTGATCTGGGGCCTTAGCTAGACAAGGTGTTATCCCAGGCTGATACCCGGGATCGCCCCTGTGCATCCAGATGATGCACAGTGGATCCCGGGCTCAGGCAGGGATCAACCCTCCCTTGCCCTGGGATAATGGGCACCACTTTTGGCCCAATTTTTCCCACGGTCTTGGACTGAGCCCAAGACTGCGAGTGTGTAGCCAGTTACGCTGCTTTCCCCAGCTATGTGCAATTACTCACACGTAGCCGGGAGAAGCCGTGCATGGTGCGCAGCGCTCCCATCGGGGGCAAGGTGGAGGGGATCAGGGGCAGGGTGGGGGGATCGGGGAGAACATTTTTTTAAAAAAATTAAACTTACCCGAGCACACGAGCGTTTGTGCGCATCCAACCCCTTTAAAAAAAATTTTTTTAAATGGCGGACACGACAGGTCTTTCCTTTAGCCCGTCGCGCCTTGCGTGTAGATGAGGGCGAGATCCCACAATACTTGCATCGCGGGCTCTCCCCTCGTCAGGCACGGATTTTAAGGTAGGTGTAGCTAAGGCCTTGGAAGAGGGAATGACTACTAATCCCATTTCAGTCTGTCATGCAGACATGCCCTCAGCCAATGTCAACAGAAACTCCCAGGTGAGATGAAAACCACAAGAGGAAAATCATTTCCATGAAATAGGCAAGTATTGGGGCAGGGGGCACAAAAACGGTTTATAAAAGAATGCACTGTGTGGAGAAAGTGGAAAGAGAGACATTGTTCTCCCTCCCTCATAATACTAGAACACGGGATCACCCTGTGAAGCTGAGACCTGGTTTGCACGTAATGATAACCCATCGGCTGAAAAATTGATGGATTGTTCAGGATGAGCAGGAGAGAGCAGGTGTGCCGCCTGCAGCATGCCCACATCTTCTGTGTTACAGCACAACCCATAATCATCTCCTTCGTAGGTTGTGTAGCCTGACATCTGATCCAGACTGCAGGGTTGTTTAGTAGGTAAAAAACCCAGCAGTTAACCCATGGTTTGTTGTTGGGTTAACCGCTGGAATATGCTGTAAAGTGGAAGAGGCGGGCTTGTACACGACAACCAACAGGTGGTCATCACCTGCAAACAACCCATGCACAGTGGGAAATTCAGGACAGATAAAAGGAAGTACATCTTCACATAGCACATGGTAAACAATGGAATTCATTACCACAAGATGTAGTGATGGCCGCCAACATGGACGGCTTTAAAAGGGGACTAAACAGATTCATGAAGGAGAAGGAGTGGGCTATGGCTACCAGTCCTGATGGCTATGGGCTACCTACAGTATCAGAGGCAGTAAGCCTATATTCACTAGTTGCTGGGGAACATGGGTAGAAGGGTGCTGTTGCACTCGTGTCCTGCTTGTGGGTTCCTGGTCAACAACTACCCCCTCCCAATCCCCTTTCCTTTTGTGTCATGTCTTTTAGATTGTAAGCCTGTGGGCAGGGACTGTCAAGAAATACTTTTGTAAGCCGCCGTGAGAGCCTTTTTTGGCTGAATGGCGGCATAAAAATCCTTAAATAAAATAAATAAATAAACTGTTTGGCTAACGTGTGAACAGAGTGCTGGACTAGACAGATACTTGATCTGATCCAGCATGGCTCCTCTTACGTTCTAAGTCAATCAATGGCTACTACTCATGATGGGTATATATTCCTCCAGTATCGAAGGCAGTGTGTCTTTCAATACCAGTTGCTGGGGAACCCAAATAGGAGGGGCTATTGCACACTACTTGTGGGCTTTTCATAGGCATCTGGGAAACAGAATGTTGGACTAGATTGGTCATTGGTCTGATCCAGCAGGGCTTTTCGTATGTTCCTACCACACAATTTGTGCAGGATGAAGACTTAGGCCTTAGCTGGACCAGGCAAAATCCTGGGACGAACCCCGGGATCATCCCTGTGCATCCACATGATGCACAGGGGATCCTGGGATCAGGGAGGGATCAACCCTCCCTTGCCCCGGGATCTCGCTTCCCTTTGACCCAGCTCCGCGCGAGGGGAGCCACGCAGGGGGCAGCGCTCCTCAGGAGCACTGTGCCCATCGGGGGTAGGGTGGGGGGGAGTGGGGCAATTAATTTTTTTAAAAAAAAAAGCACCTACCTTCGCGCACGACCGTTCGTGCACTCCTCTTTCTTTAAAAATAAAAAAAATGGTGGGTGCGACACCGCTTCCAGAGGTTGTCATGCCTCACGTGTAAACGGAGGAGGGAACACGAGATCTTCCCTCCTCTGTTGCGGACTATCAGGTAGGTCTAGCTAAGGCCATAGTGTCAAGCAGTGACTGAAAAACACACACATACAAAAGTGCTAAGCAACTCACTCCGTTGTGAATCCATATTGAAAAACAATGAAAGAAGCAGCCTAATAGAAACCTCTCAACAGGGTCTCCAAGTTGCATAGAGTTCCATAATGCCAAAAGCACTTTAAAATCTGTTTGTGTTTAAAAAGAGGTCAGTTCCCGCTGCTAAACATATGCATATTAACCCTGCTGGGAACGAAATTTAATTTGGCTCTCAGAAAAGAAATTAAGCCTCAAAGAACCCATACTGGATGGTGTCATTAACAACTTTATTTTAATTGACAAAAATGAAGTTGGAATACTGTGTACAGTTCTGGTTGCCACCTCTCAAAAAGAATATTGTAGAGCTGGAAAAGGTGCAAAAAGGGGGCTGGATTAATTATTTTATTTGGAAAGATTACAGCATTGGGGACTTTTTGCTTACAAAGATGGCAATGAAGGGGAAAACACAATACAGCTGTATAAAATTATGCATGGTATGGAGGAAGTAGTGCAGAAAAGAGCAACAGAAATTATCAAGGGGCTGGAACATCTCCCCTATGATGGAAGGGTACAAGACCTGGGATTCTTTAGCTTGCAAAAAGGGAGGCTGAGGGAAGACATCACAGAGGTGTACAAAATTATGCATGGTGTGGAGAATGTGGGTAGTGAGACATTTCCCTCCTCCTTTCTCATAATACTAGAACCTGGGGTCATCCCATGAAGTTGATTGGTGGGAGATTCAGGACAGATAAAAGGAAGTACTTCTTCACACAGCAGCAGTGTTGTAACTGTCAGCTCAAGGGCCGAATTCGGTTTCGGAGGATCTAGAGTGACTATATGAAAAGGAGGACAGGGCTCCTGTATCTTTAACAGTTGCATTGAAAAGGGATTTTCAGCAGGTGTCATTGGTATGCATGCAGCACCTGGTGAAATTCCCTCTTCATCCCAACAGTTAAATCTGCAGGAGCTATACTAGAGTGACCAGATACAAAAGGGCTCCTGCAGCTTTAACTGATGGGATGAAAAGGGAATTTCACTAGGTGAGGCATGCATACAAAGGACACCTGATGAAATTCCCTTTTCTATACAACTGTTAAAAATACAGGAGCCCTGTCCTCCTTCCCATCAGGTCACCCTAGGTTAGATGGAACATTGGTCTGATACAGCAGGGTATGCATGTCTACTCACAAGTTCGTCCCATCGGGTTTCATGGGGTCTACTCCCAGGTAAGTGTGTACAGGATGGGAACATAAAATGCATACTTCACAGTCCAATCATGTCTACCCAGAAGACATGTGTAGGATTGAGCAACCCCAAAGTTTTTTAAAACCCTGGAAAAACATCAAATGTTTTGGGAATGGATGCTGGAAAGGATTTTGCATTTTATAAACAGATCCCTTCTATAAAAGGAGACCTTTTTACACTTCTCATGTACCTAAACCAGTAATGGCCATGCTGCCTGAGAATAACAGAGTTGCAGTCCAGCACAAGTTGGAGACGACTAACCCCAAACAACCTTATTGCTTTCATTTCCCTTTGAAGTTTGGAATCATTAAAAAAAATGATGATGCAAGTCAAAGTTTTCCTTTTTAATTACTTGCAATATATTAGTAGTGGTCAGCTGTCCCCTGTTCGGGGGGGGGGGGGGGAATGCACCGAGGGATTACACAGAGAACTATGTAAAGCTGTGCAGCTCCCAGAAGACTTAATATGGATACTCGCAGCTTAAAATTCCTGACATGTTTTACTTTTCAGAAAGTCTGTGCTTTGTACACCTACAATATGCACAGCCAGTCCAGTCACTGTGCTGAGTGAATGTAGTGGCAAGAAAGACAGGTATTATGGGCAAGAAACCTCAGATATCGCCCAACTGCTCACCTTAAATATTTATGGCTTATTATGAAATATGGATCTGTAGAGTCATGGCTAGAGTGTGGAACTGGTATATTTGTATACAATTATGCAACTATGGACCTCTGAGCAAATCACAATCTCTTGGCCTAACTAGGGTGAACATATGGAAAGGAGGACAGGGCTCCTATATCTTTAACTGTTGAGTAGAAAAGGGAATTTCAGCAGGTGTCATTTGTATGCATGCAGCTGCTGGTGAAATTTCCTCATCACAAAGCTGCAGGAGCCCTGCCCTCTTGACCAGATATAAAAGAGGGCAAGGCTCCTGTAGCTTTAAGTGTTGTGATGAAGAAGGAATTTCACCAGATGCAACATGCATACAAATGACACCTGCTGAAATTCCCTTTTCTGTACAACTGTTAAAGATAGAGGAGCCCTGTCCTCCTTTCCATATGTTCACCCTAGCCAGTGGCCTAACCTACCTCACAGGTACTTCAAGACTCCTTGTTGTTTCTACCTCACAGGGTAATTATGAGGTGAACATAGGAAACTGCCTTAAACTGAGATCAGACCATTGGTCCATGTAGCCCAGTATTTTCAACACTGACTGGCAGCAGCTCTCCAGGGTTTCAAGCAGGAGCTTTTCCAACCCTACCTAGAAATGTCAGGGATAAGGCATGTATTCTACCACTGAACTAAGGGGCCCTGCCCAAATTTCTGCTCTGAGCTCCTTGTGGAAATTGTGGGGAAACTGCTGCTGGTCAGGGTCGACTTGGCTAGATAAACCAGTGATCTGACTCACTATAAGGCAGCTTCCTATTTTCCTATTTATAAATACACTACTTTAGTATCATGTATCTAATTTTGCAAACCATCACTGCTACTGGGAATCAGGAGACATCATATTGTATCTCACCTGGATAATCTACTGGCCCTAGCTGTATGATCTTGTACCTCTTTTAAGTCCTGTAACTATTTGAGCTCTACAGTGTGTTCTGTTCTCAATTTCTGAATATTATGTCTCCACTAACTCAACAAGGAGGATAATTACTTTTGATCTCACTGAAAAAAAATTCCACCCCATAATTACCAGCCCTTTCTGGAGAGTTCCAAGTACCTAACCTTAAAGTAAGTGTTCATAGTGTCCCTACATGGGTACAGAGAGTGCCAAACTGCCCCCACTCCATCCCTGTCTCTACAAACAACTACAACAGTATGGTGCAAAAGGCATGTGGCCACATGATCAAATGATTTGGATGATGCTCCTGGAAAGTATAAAGGCTCCAGTTATTTCCCAGCCAATATATTTAATTTGGACAGCAATCAATTTGTATGCATACTTGTTCAGAAAATATGTGAATTACAATATGGAAAACGTAAATAAATAAATAAATAAATAAATAAAATGTCCTTTTTTCCCCATGGAATTTTTTTAAAAATATATCATTGTGCAATAAAGGTGGAGATGTAGGAACATTTTAGTCTCTTCCACCAAAGCTTTATTTTCTTCCCTAAAATCAAAACGGGCAAACGTTTGACACTTCTCTAAACATAGCATGAGCCACTTTCAAAAGAAGGAAAATTTGAAGATTCGACTGAAGCATAACCCAAAAGCTCAGAGAGTTTCATGCTTTGGGACAGTCTGATGTAATATGAGAAATAGCCAAAGGATGGCAGTAGTGTGACTCAAACTCCCATCTGCCCCAGCCAGCATGGCTAATGGTCAGGAATGCTCGGAGTTGGAGTTGGAGTGCATCTGGTGGGTACCAGGCTGAGGAAGCCAGAATTTTTTTATTATTATTGCAATCAGACAATGAGATATGACTGGTTTGATGGATCAGGATAGAATTTTAGAGTTGGAAGAGTCTTTGCAGGTCATCTACTTCAACCGCCTGCTCAATAAATGTATCTTGCCACTACAGCATCCCTGACAGATAACTGTTCAGCCTCTGCTTAAATACCTCCAGCGAAGCAAAGCCCACCATGTCCTAATGACCTTCTACTTACAGTACATCACAGCTTTCACCCGAAGGAAGTTTCTTCTAGTGTTTAACTGAAATCTGCTTCCTTGTAGTTTCCACCCATTTGTTCTAGTCAGCTACGTTTGTGCCAGAAATCCCAAGATTTCAGGCACAAACCTAGCATAAAATATCGTCACAGGCTCAGAGGATATAGGAGAATAAGGATTTTTTATTCACTTTTAAAAAGCCTTGCCTTGCTGTGTGCTTAACTGTTGTACTGAACTGAGGCCGGAGACATTTCTATAGAACTTGCAAAATAAATCAGCATCTCCACAAATAAATAAATAAATAAATACTCCATATCTCTGCCGTCAATAGAAAAAAAATGTCAGGATAAAAACAGCAAAAGCCTTTAAGGTAAGTGTGATGTACCTAAGAGACTCTAACACATTTTCTTTCTTTATTTACTGTTCCACTTAGGGCTACTTAACTCTGTGCATGGCCAACTGTGGTTTGCTTCCTGACGGGCAGGCTTCATGCTCATGGTGTACAAGGTTGTCTGACTGTTTGCTACAAGATGGAAGTGCAGATTTGCATGGCACTGTCTAACCCGTGTCTGAAGTTCACAGCTAGAGTGCACAGAATATTTCCTATTTAAACTACAGCAATGATTTCTAAATTTGCATTCATATACATCCACATGTTTAAACCTGGATCCTCTTTTGCCCTCTTTTCTGTTGATGAGTAAGCAGCCACCCTACATGTGACTGACACCGAAGCCCATTAAGATGCAGCTACAAAACAGCTGGACCTTACCATGGAGTTACTGCACCTTCCTCCCTTCTTTCCAAGGCTGCCTGCAGACTGATGATCCTAATACTAGCAATCAAAAGGCACTGGGTGCAGCTATTCCATCGTTTCGTCCTTAACCAATTTGTTTTTTCTAGTAATAAAGAAGATGAAAAAGTGATGGAAAAACACGGGAAGGCTATGAATGGAAGGTACCATTGGCTAGATCTATACTACTGCTTTGAAGTGCGCTGATAACAGTCAAGGCACAATCCACATTCCATATAGCACCTTCATGGTGTTATTCCTGCTTTTTATTCCACATTAATAAGCATCATCAGATGAATGTTTTATAGCACGCATGTTACTGGGCACTCACGGATTTTCGCGGGTCCCTCTCATGATGCCGTCCACCTCCTGCGCACCTCCCACTGGTTTCCTGCTCTTTCTGTCATTTTTCCGTAGTAAAATAGTCCAAACAAAATGCTACTCTTCTGAATTATAAAGAAATCGGTCGGCATTTCCTGCCATGTGCAAAGAAGTTTCGCTATAAAATGCCCACTAGAGGGACACTGTCCCAATACACTGAATGGGCCACTTGGTTGCAACTTGTTTCCCCTTCCTCTCCTGTGCGATTCTTCTCGTCACAATAGCGGAAGAGCAGCAGGAAGCAAGAGCGACAGTCAGGAAACACGATCCCCCCCCCCCGTCTGATGATACACTGTAATGTTCTGTGAACAAAGCAGTGCAATTGCACAATAACAGCCTTGTCTGGAAGCCCTCTGCACATGTCCACCTCATATGGAAGAAAAAGGTTCTAAAACCCTGTTGAGTTTCTTCTACTATTCTCTGATCAAAATCCTCCCCACCCTAGTCACAGAAATCTTTGTTAGGAAGAAGGGTAGTTACATTTCACAATTAGGAATTTCACTAGACTTCCTCCCTGCCCCCCTCCAAATAAGAGCATTTCTGAGACTCAATAGACAGTGCAGACCATTTTCACTTTTCAGAACTGTTATCTGGAATTTCCTACTCCAGTCGTTTTTTCAAGGATGGCTCCCTAATGTAAGATAAGTGGAGGTCTCTATCCCTGGGCAAGGAAGGGATGATCCCTCCCTGATCCCAGGATCCCCTGTGCGTCATGTGGATCGGGATAAAGCCCCGTCTAGCTAAGGCCTGAATGTAACCATTCTCAAAATACAAATATTACACAATTAATGCAACATGTCTACTAGAGTCCCCCAAATTCAGACAGCTTGATTTGCATATTATATAGATTTCCTGCTAATTATGCCAATCAAGCACATTCATTCAAGCATGTTCCTCCAATGGCTTTGTGAGTGTTCCTGGCATGTACCACAAAGGCTGGCTCAGAAGCTTTGGAAAGATAGCTGACCATTTACTCAGATGGAACGAGCGGCCAAGCTCACTCCTTTTGCCTGCCTGCCTTCCTGGAGCCTGAGAACATCACGAAGCACATTTGGAAGAGAGAGCGAAGGTCCACATGTCTTCCTGCCCCTGCGTCTGCCACTCCAACTATCCATGGCGCCGCACCTGCTCCTCATTAATGTGAAAGCAGAAATTCTAAATATAGGGAGGAGTTCTTGGCTCTTCTCCCCAAAAAGTCAATTGTTCCACCTGGAACACCAAGGTTCTGGTAGTCCAGACATCAACTTGCATGCTCAGTAAAGCTGGTCGTGTGTGTTCATCTGTCAGCTGCTATACAGGCAAGCCAGCCAGTCCACAATCAAATTCAAACACACACACACAGAGTCAAGTAGTTCCTTGCCATTGCATCCAATGCTACTATACCTTTCAGGTAGCACAGATACCTGTGGACACTGCTCCCTTAGCAGGCAGGAGGGCTGAAGCTGAGGCGCAAGGCACGAGATTCCACAGCATACCCAGTATACTGATTATCTAGACCCATTCCAGTCTCAATTTCGATCTGGTTACGGGACTGAATCAGCCTTGGTGGCCCTGATGAATGGCCTTTATCAAGAGAGGGACAGACAGAGTGCAACCCTGTTAATTCTGCTTGATCTCTCATCGGCTTTTGATAGCATCAACAATTTGGGGTGTCATGAAAGGGCAGCAAATTGTTACCTACTGCATTTATTATTGTATTTTTACTGCCAAAGATGGAGGAGGAAAGGTGCTTGTGGGATTTCAATTGTGGGTGCAATTGAAGCAGAGAAACTAGACGTTAATGAGAAGAGGGCTCAAAAACGAATTTCTCCAGGTGTGTCATGCAGACAAATGACACCAGCTGAAATTCCCTTTTCTATACAACTGTTAAATATAAAGGAACCCTGAACTCTTTTTCATATGGTCACCCTAATGTATGGGGTAGGATCACTTGGGGGCGGGGGGTGTTATTTCACATGTTTGTGTTGGGCCATCCAAAAATCATATATGGAACCTGATTCTGAGAATCTTTCTTGCTTCTTCCAAAGTCTGGTATGAAATGGGAAACTGATCCATCTCACTCCCACCCTGCATGAAATGAGCAACCTCTTCCAATTTCTGAGTTTTGGGGATAGGTATAGAACTCGGGGAAGAAAAGGAGTGTCTCATTTTGCGCTAGGCAGCCTCATTTTGGACCACTTGCCATTTTTGTGGACCCCTCCTGTCCGTAGAGTGGCCACCTATGAATTTCCTAAAAAGAAGAAATATGTCACCAAAAAAACAGGACAAGAAAGCGATTTGCATATTTCCATTAATTTTTATGTATAGATGCAAATTTAGAAATAATTATTCTAATTAAAATAGGAATATGGTGCGTCTCACCATACAGTGAAAGACTTGCACGCCTACGCAATCTGTCTGCTGTGCAAATTCTTTCAGTTCATTATCTTTAAACTGGAATTAGGCAGGGGGCCCTTCAAATAAAGAGCACCTTCAAACAGAGGATTATCCTCTGTAAAAGAGGACACCCGGCTACCCTGCCTCTCCACTAGCTGTATTTAGCTTGTGCCAGATTATGATACGTAGCAGATGATAGTTGCAAGCAGAGAATGCATGCAAAGAATCTGTGGCCGTCCCGTTCAGGAAATAATCCTGATGTGGCATCCGTTTGTGAGCAAACTGCCAGCACCTCTTCTAATATAACCATCCATGCAGTCCTTCCAGCAAAGACTGCATTCACCTGTACCTACCTTTTTTTCTTATCCAGCAATGAAAGTCGGTGTAAATATTGCCTGACACAACAAGCCTTCTCCTTAAGGTTTAAGTCTTTTGAACAGCACAAAAACCTTTTGGCTAACAGCAGATTCCTAGCCAAAAGGTCAGATCACACTTTCGGTCAAAGAGCACATGTGTTCGCACACCCGTGGGCTTAAGGCAGAATGAAAACACAGTGTAACTCCAGTTAATCTTATAATTACAAGAGGCTTTTGTCCATGGCTGTTAAATAATAATAAGATCCAACGTCTTAGTTCAAAATATGAAGTCACCATGTAACCAAAATAGCACACAGAAGAAACAGACAGGCGTTGCTACATACCATTTACATAAATAATATGTACGCCTGTAGAAGTCATTTGAAGGGAGGTAAAATATTCAACTGACATTGACGAACATATCAAATTTATAGCCAACGTACAACTTTCTAATATTAACAGGATCAAAATGCAGTAAAGCAATAGTTTCTGACCATTTCAGACCTGGGTCCCATCATTAACCCCATCATATAGCACTGGACACTCTTTTACCAAATCAACCTCTCTTATTGTGCCTATGGAAAGAGGTCATGCATTGTATGCAGAACAAAACAGGTTCAATCTCCAGTTGGGCTGGAAATACCTATCTGAAACTCTGGAGATCAGTTGTCAGGCAGTGTAGTTTATTATTTTTATTGGTCCTTTGTTTTAAATTGAACAATTTTAATTTGCTGTTTTTAATCTTTTACTGTTTACTCCTATGTGCAACCATTCTGGAATCTATTTTAGATATGGAGTGGTATAAAAAAACCTTTTAAATAAATGAATAAATAAATTAGCCTTCCTCAACCTGAAGCCCTCCAGATGTGCTAAATTACTTTGGTTTTAACAGCAGCATCAGCATCTGCTGATTTCTGCAAATCACGATGCTTACAGGCACCGGAGCAGAGATTACTATTTAAAAAAAGTTGGCAACACTAGGGAGGAAGAATTGTTGGGCTGTCTCTTCTCCTCTGAGGGATGTTGTTAACCCTTTATTATTTTTAGTGCTGTACTGAATCTTGCCCTATTTGGGGGGATTTTTTCTCTCCCTAAGAAAGAGACATTGTTTTTTTCTGCTTCTTTCATAGGGAGGGGGAGAATTTATAATAATTTTCTCTTTGGGGAGGTGGACAGGGTTTTCACATACCTTTTTAAGTTTAGGAGATGGCTCAAAGATCCTCTTCCTATTTTTTTGAACTCTAAAAATGCGCCGGGCACTTGCAGCAGCATGAGACTCTTTAGAAGGAGGATTCTCCAACCCAGAAACACTTCTTGAATTCCCATGAAACCACAGGACGTTGCCCTCTTTCATATGCATTCAGGAAGAACTTCTGGGTTGTAGAAGCCTCTCTGCAAAGGGTCCCAGGCTGCTGCAAGCAAGAACATGGGACTTTTGGAGCTTTAGAAAAACTCTTGCAGCCCAGCAGGAATTCCTGAATGCATCTTTGCAGAAAACCTCTGCAAAAAGCTCTGTGGTGCTGCAAGGAAGAACAGCATTTTTCTAAAGCTCTAAAATCTCTGTTTGGTCTTGCTTAGCGGAGAGGCTTCTGCAGCCTGGTGGTAAAGCTTCCTGAATGCCTATAAGAGAGGGTGAAATCATGTGGGCTCATGGGAGTTAAAAAAGAACTACCTGGATGCAGAAGCCTTTCTATAGTGAGTTGTGGGCTGCTGCAAGTGCAGGGGGTGACTTTAAAGTTTAAAAAAAATAGGAAGAAGATCCATCGGCCACCACTTACATTTAAAAGGGGAAGCAGTAATCCTGTCCTCCTCCCCAAGGCAAAGTTATTCAAAATTCTCACCTCCCCAGCCTCTTTCACCAGAGTTTTCATCCCCCACCACCATCCAAAATGCCTAAAATGGAAAAATCTAAATACTCGGCCCAGCACTAATTATTTTAACCAGTGCTCTGTTTTCTTTAGAACACATATACACACATTCAAAAGCTGTTTCTGCATCTTACTGCTGGACTGATTCACACAACAATTATGCCAATGGTACACAGCTTATGTTTTACATTTAGAATTCGCTCATGGTGAAATAGTCCCATGAAGGTTCTACCACCAAGGTTATATGTTGCAAAACAGATTGACATCAGTGGAAAGATCAAACTGTGGTAATATAAAGTGGCAGGCAAGTAGAACAAGCTGATTGAATGCTTTTTTAAAAAAAAAACCTCATACAGAATGAAAAAAAATACTTTACACTGCTTATTGGGGCAAGGGGGACTAAATAGGATGCAAATTCTAACTATCCACAGTTGTAGCACCTAACTCAGAATTTACGCAGAACCCTCATTTTAAGTGTGAACACATAACACATATTGTGATTGAGTAGCACAAGTTGAAGCATGATTTTTTTTATCTGCATGATGTTCTTTTCTCTTCTAACGCTCCAATATTGTAAAACAGCCCATTTAAAAAATACATCACTTACTTTGACTTCAAAATGTGTACTAATACTTGCAAGCAAGACAACCCTTTTAATAACAAGATACTATGCATTTACAAATGAAGGGTTGTTTTTCCCCCCTCTTTAGGTTCCTAATTGAATCAATCCATTTCAGACCCTTATCGCAATGAAAAGATGTTATCAGATCCAAATCGATAAAAGACAGGAATTGTAAACTGATGCCCTTATAAGTACCCTCCAAAAGAACTGCGGTGTCTTTTGAGGGCGTTGGGGAGTTTGGCATATTTCACAATTCTCTGTCTGTCTGTGTACCTCCTTGAATGGTTCTGTTTGAAGTACTTCTAAGATCATTAGAAGAGGAATTGTGCTGGATGAGATCAAAGGCCTCGCTAGACCAGCTTCTTGTTTTCCAAAGGGGGTATAATTAGTGGGATGGCAGTCATGGTGAGCTGAACATTTAATACCCCGCTCTTCAATAGAGAGTCTCAGGGATTCTAATATATAAAACAACAATTTAAAATAAATAACAATTTTAGCAAACTACAGCAGCACGTTTGAACTGTGCTCAGAAATGGACTGAGAGCCAGCATAGCTATTTTAGAATTCTCCCGGTCCCAGCCAATACTCTAGCTGCTGTCAACTGGTACCAATTGCAGTTTTGAACAATCCTCAAAGGCAACCCACATTACAGTAACGCAAATGGGATGTTACCAGAGCATGGATAGCAATGACTTGGGTATCTCTGTGACAACAACTTCTGCTGCACTAGCCTGAGTTGTGAAAGGTGCTTCGTGCCATAGAAGCCATCCAGATCTCCAATGATATGGCCAGAAGTTACTTTAGTTTCTGAAGAGAAATAATTCACTAGATAACACCAGCACAATTCTATCCAGAACCTGGTCATCAGGCAGAAATACCTCTAACCCCAGGACAAAGCCTACTTAGCCTAGTGTTCTGTCTCCAATAGTAGCCAGCACATTTGTACATGAAAGCGGGCCTGGATCCAGGGATCAGCACCCTTGGACAGCTGCTGAGGGGCCCAGGTCCTCTGGAGGGCCCACAGCCCAACAGGCAATTACAGCCATCTGGGTCTGGTGCTCCTCTCAGCACCAGGCAGCTGTTGTTTATCCTTCACCAAGAGCTGGAGACATGGGCCATGGCTAGATCAAGCCTATATCCCGAGATCGTCCTGGAATCTTCCCTGTACATCCAAATGACATACAGGGGATACTGGGAGCAGGCAGGGACAACCCCTCCATTTGCCTGGAATAATCCTTAGGTCTAGCTAAGGCCCAGGTGACAGCAGACATCATTTTAATTCCTCCATAACACAGACAGACAGACACACACACACACACACACACCTGACTGACACAGTGTTGCTCCGGAAAGATGCTACACCAGGGTCTAGGGGGCATTGTGAAGGAATCAAAATGGCAGGCGCCGGACATGCCAGCTCTTGCTGGCTGGAGTGGTGTTTTTGCTACTGCTGAACCTGTGAGGGAAAGTCACCATGCTGCATTGCCACTGAAGTAAGGGGGAGATTTGGAGCACCGCTTGCCAATCCTAGAGCTGGCCCTGCACGAAGGAGACAGCCATCTCATTATTTATCCCTAACGTCTGATATTAAGAGGTAACTCAAGCACCAGGGTTCCAATTCCTGAAATACTTTGCCTTTGTCATCATTTTGGCTCCAGCATCTCAGATACCACCTTGTTGGATGTTCTACTGGGCACTTGATGTAATGCTGAGAACTCTCAGGGAGCTTAGCTGAAATTAAAAATGCATTCTCAGCGTGAAGGAAGATGGATTTCTCACCCACCACTGACAGCTGATTCTAAATTAGCCATGGAAAGGTGAATTTTGAAGCCGCCACACAATTATCCGTTGCCCGAAGCAACTTGTGGAGGAAGAAGGACATTATGACAATTCGCCATGCCTGCTCAGAAACCTGTTTTAAAGGTAGCAATGTTTCTCTCCCAACACCCACTGCTGAGAAGGGATAAGCTGATCCAAGGGAAATGTGCAAGGTGGGAGATATGAAGCCAGACACAAGGCAGGTAAGCGAGGCGGTCAGACACATTGCGAAGGACAGCAGTCAAATCCACCCGAAACGGCGTCCTCAATACTTGAGCACAATTCCTGTTTTAGTCATTAAGTTCTCGGAAAATGGTTGCTATGGGTTAATACCTCCCAAGCAACTCAGTGCCTCACAGACACTTCATCCTAGGCTGGCCTCTGAATTGAAATAGGGATTAATAAGCACACAGCTGGATTTATAATGCTTTTCAACTCCTGGTTCCAAGACAGTTGAATGAGCCATGATAGCCACTCTGTACTAGGGTGACAGTCATAAAAACGAGGGCAGGGCTCCTGCATCTTTAACAGTTGTAAGGAAAAAGGAATTTCAGCAGGGGTCATTTGTATGCATGCAACACCTGGTGAAATTCCCACTTCATCACAACTGTTTGTATCTGGTGAAGAAGGCAGGGCTCCTGCAGCTTTAACTGTTGTGATGAAGAGGGAATTTTACCAAGTGTTGCATACATACAAATGGCACCTACTAAAATTCTCTTTTCTACACCTCTGTTAAAGATGCAGGAGCCCTGTCCTCCTTTTCATAGGGTCACCCTACTCTGTACGATACTGTGAAAGAGGAAGAGGAGAATTCCCCCTCCCAACTGTGGGAGCACCTAACTATGTGCTACATTAATAAGCACCGCAAATATGAGCGTAAAGGCACAAATGCAGAACCAAAACGACAAGGCAGGTCATCTCTGGAATGATGGCTATAATTGTGGGGTTGGTGTGGTTTTTCTCCTCCAAGCAGGCGTTAAAAGTATATAATTTCTGCATGTTTTTGTAATAGAGGAATCCACTGCAGCATCTGTCGTGAGTAGTTTACTACAGGATCACTCCTTCTAATACTGAACTCAAGTGACAACTGCCAAAAAGTGCATGCAACTGGGCAGGTGGAAGAAGACTTCCCCCAGAGGATTCCCTCTTTGAAGTGTGAGCTGTGGTGCAAATCAGGAGAGGGGTTCCCACAAAATCAGGCAGAGGAACCTTTCACAATAGGAACCCTTCTGTCAACAGAAAGCAGGCCATGGCTCAAACCCAATAACATTAATGATCATATTAACTAACATGCAGATTGGCTAGCAAAGCATTATTTAAGCAACTGTCAGGGCAACCATCTTTTCCCCCCAGAATGCCCCGGAAACAATGCTATGACGTCTTCTAGCATCGTTCATTCTCCATAGAGGACGCAGCCGGGCTGCTAATGTTTATTGGAACTCTACTGCTTCTTGTAGCAGTGGCAAACCCTAGTTAAGAGAAAGTTCATCGCATCTTTCTCCTGCCTCATATCTGTTAACACTGCCTCATATCTATTATAAGTTTCCCTCCTCACCCCCCTCAAATTAAAAAAATCTCTCACCCCCTGAAGATGATAAAAATCTGGTGTGGAGGGGGATTTTCACCCCAGCCAAAGGCCAGGTGTTAAACCTGGGCAGAATACTCTGCTCAGCACTAATTTGAATTTAGTTTCAGCAGGTTAGATATCATTGTGGTTCCATCTGTGAAAGAAAAAGAACAACCAGAGTTTCTGAACTGAAAGTTGGATGAGATATGGAAATACAACTAATTGTGTATCTTGGTGGAATGGTTGTTTCAGGCACCTGTGGGTAGTGGGAAGAGAGACAGAAGAAGTCATAGGTCAGTCCTGGAGCTACTGCCTGACCTATGCAAAAAGGTCCCAGGTTCAGTCCGTCAAATCCTTAGTTAAAAAGGATCTTTGATAGCAAGGCTGAGAAGGACCTTGGCCTGGAGGCTTAAAGAGCTGCAGCTACTTAGGTTAGACAATGCTGGTCTGACTCGGAATAAGGCAAGTTAATATCCAATGAAAATATTATAAAGCGCCATCACTCTGTGGGAGAACAGCTGGTTTGCATGGAAATGGTCTCAAGTTCAATCCTCAGCATCTCCACTGAAAGAAGAAATGAGAAACTGTCCTAATTTTAAATATTTTGTCTTGCCAAATGCTGAGACTGCACAAGTCCTCTCATGCTACTCTGTTTTATTTATGAGAGGGGAAATCTTGGGGCAGGGCCGTGAAGTAACCAGGTTAAGGTTCACGGGGCAATTTGAAGGGTTGGTTTTAACTTTGAAAGCCCTTTCTACACCAGGGAAATGGAGGGATCGTCCCTGCCTGCTCCCGGGATCCCGTGTGGCATTTGGCTGCACAGGAACGATCCCGGGATATAGGGCTGGTGTGGACATGCCCTTTGAAAGCCCTTAACTGCCTGGGACCAGCTTACTTGACAGATCAAATTCTTCTGTGTATCTCTACCTGGACATTAATTTCCTCTTCAGAGGCTCTGCCAAGTGAACTGAGGCAAGTGGCTACTAGGGAGAGGGCTTCTCAATGGTGGCACCCAGCCATGGAATACCCTCCCCACAAAGGCTCTCCTGGCACCTTGCTTATAATTCTGGCACCAGGAGTTTATTTATAAAATTGATATGTAAATTATCAAGATAATATTCAGCCATTATAAATTTTGGTTATATAAATTTCTGTAAAAATTATATCCTTTAATCCAACAACAACTCTACAAAAGATGCCTACGGTAAATGTGTACACAGGTATAATGGCACTAATTCACCTGGGCCAGGGATGCCTCTATTCATAAACACCACTTTAAAAAGAACCAGGAAGAGTCTCAATCCATCCTTCAGAGCTCCTAGGTCTTCCTCCCTCAGGATTCCCACACAGTGTTACAAAAACTGCCTTTATAAACCTCAGCAAATTATTATCCTATGGAGGCATGCTGGGAGTTGTAGGGCTTTTTTCTGTCTAAACCTCCATAGGATTGCATGCTAAGTTGCTTCTTAAATAGATTTCCCACTCTCTCAGATGTTACCCCGTTGTAACATCACCAGTGTTTTATTCAAGGGTGTGTGTGCTGTCCCATTGCCACCCTTATTGGTACTTTTGGTATTTTATTTATTTAATATATTTAAATATATCTTGCCTTTTTTTCCCTGCAAGGAACCCAAGACGGCTTACATAATCCTCCTCATCTCCATTTTATCTGCACAACAACCCTGCGAGGTAAGTTAGGCTGAGAGTCAGTGACTGGCCCAAAGTCACCCAGAGAGCTTCAAGGCCGAGTGGCAATTTGAACCTGAATCTTCCAGATCCCAGTCCAACCCTCCAACCACACGGGCTTCAGTATTAAACTGAAGTAGTTGCCATTGTAATTGCCAATGCCAAATGTATCACCTCAGAGATGCAGGGAGAGAGCAGTGCCACCACTGGCAGCCAATGAATGTAATGGCTGATGACGGCTTTCGGTTTAATACTAGATGTACCATTATTATTTATTTATTGCATTTTTATACCGCCCAATAGCCGAAGCTCTTTACTTTTTCTCTCCTCTCTCTCTCTGTCCTCTGCCTTCCTCAAGGGGTTGTTGGTATTGCCAACTCACCACAGCTCAAGGAAAGGGTCAGTACAAGACTTCTGATCAGAAACCAGTTGGTATAAAAAAAAATGGGGGAAGCAGAGAAGAAAATGTTGGCCAAAAAAAAAGGTACAGGTTATTTATTGTGACTTTGTCACTTCCTCACATTACTTTCTGTAGCACATCACACAAAATCTGCCTGTTTGGATTCATCCTTGTTCTCCTTGCCCTTTTAGCACTTCCTCCGTCACTTCCTGTAAAATTGGCACAAGAATCAGAGAAGCACATGAAGTATCCTCAAGTTTGCCTTTTGATCCAGGCTCTGAGAGGAACTGTTCTGTTTGCTGCTTTGCCAAAATGCAACAATCTGTTTGCTATGTTGGTTTGTCCTTATGGAAACAGATTTAACACGATCCTGAAAGAAGAAGTGGGCATGAGATGAACTTCTCTTAGATTTGGCTCCTGTTTAAACTAAATTTCCTTCCACCCTGTTTTTTTCTGACAGAAGAGAACTCAGGGCCAATATAAGAACAAAGCACTTCCCCCCACTTGCAACAGCTGTGGCTTGTCTTTTCTACTGACCCTTGCAGTAAAGTTTGGATGAGTAAAAGCTTTCAAATAAAATTGTTATTTGAGTTTTAATGTTTTGAGTAAGATTTTGAGATCTCAAACCTACAAAGGGCTGGAATTTGGTACATCTGATTTCTCTTCCACATTCCATTTCACATTTGTTACATTCATATGTGGCACATAAGGCTCAAAGATGCTTTAATATTTACGGGGCAGGATGGCAAATCCCTCCCACCCCAGGAGTCTACTAGGGTTAGGGTTAAGGTTGGGGTCATCCCTCATCAATGATAGGAGAAAATAGGGGAGATTCTTGTCCACTTCTCAAGCCTTCAGTAATCTCCTGACACCCAAATATCAGCAATGAATGTGTTTTCCAAATGTGTTTGGAAATGGTGTTCCAGAGATACTCCAAGGTGCCATCAAGGAAAAGATTGTTTGTCTGCAGCCAACTAATTTTGTGGGAAACCCATAGTTTAATGGTAGAGCCTGAAGGACTCACGTTCAATCCTTGGCATCCCCAGGTAGGGCTAGAAAGGAATCCTGCCTAATCCTAGAAAGCTGCTCCCAGTCAGTGTCAACAATACTGGGGTAGATGGACCAAAGGCAACTCCCTATGTTCCTAACTGCCCCAATTCACTAAGACATACTAAGAGAAGGGCCTTGGGAAAAGATGGTGCATTTTTTTAGGAACCTCAGTCCCAAGCTATGTAGGTCCCAAGCTCTACCACATCACCAACCGCACAAGATCCTTCACTCCTCTGTATGCTCCTCAGAGGCCTCCCAGTGATGCCTGAGTGCATGGCTGCAAGCCAAGGAACTTTCATGTAGCTGAATAGGAAGGCACAACACATGGCACATCTAGCTAAAAGGATCAGGTTGTGTGGAACACCTCTGCCTGAAATCCTGGACAGCAGCTGCCAGTCAGAGTAGCGAATAGCAGGCTGTAAACCTAACTCAGCATAAGGCAGTTTCTTGTGCTCTAAGCTCCTGCTCACTCTTCGTTAAGGAATGGACTTGCTAGCTCAGCTGAGCTCCAGCCCGTTGAAGCAACATCTGTCTTGCCAAGGAGCTGTCCAAGGTCCTGCAAAATGTCTCCTTGCTGTCTGACTCTCTTTCTGGAAAAGGTATCTGTTGTTGTTTGATACCTGCTGATTAGTGCCAAGACAACTCTGGCTCCAGCTGAGACCCATCCAAGCTGGTGCACAGCACAGTCACTGCACTGCTAATTCCACTTTTAGATGGCGATGAAGTCATTCAGTTTAAGCAATAAATAAGCACCAGAAACAAAAACCCGACACAGAAATAGACCTGCCAGATGACATCTTGATCCACACCCCAGCAGCGTCTGTTTCTGTGGCCTTTTGACAGCTGGACAAATAAGCCAAAGCATACCATCATGATGAGTGCCTGTCATCTGAGGAATTTAGAAACAAACCTAACCTATGGAATTTGCACAAGGCAAGTTCCGTTGTACAGAACTCCTTAGAGCATATTCTCAAGACCATGTTGGTAAATGGTGGGTACCGGGGGTGGAGGGAACGATCTATAGAGTAACCTTCCAGCCATCTCAGCCCAAGGCAAACAAGCAATGTACATCAGCTGTCACATGCACGATTTGGCCTTCGGCATACATTTGGAAAGGTTATTTCCCCAACATTTCCAAAAAACATACTGAAAGACAAAGCTAGGAAATCCTGTTGGGCACAGATGGCCAAAAGCCAGAGGCTTTGAGTGGCATCTTTAAGGCTTACTCGTATGGACTAAATTATTGTAAGAACAGCACTTCAGAGACTTATATGGAAGCTAGTTGTAACTGCCACCAGACTCCATCCTTAATTAGAATGGGATTTGCTATCACAAGAGGTGGCGATGGCCACCAGCTTTTAGAGGGGCATTAGATGAATTCAAAGAGGATAAGGCCATCAATGGCTACTAATCATGATGGCTATATGCTATTTCCAGGAACAGAGGCAGCATGACTCTGGATACCAGTTGCTAGGGAATAATAGTGGGAGACATTATGGGAATCAGGAGGCATCCATTTGGAATCCATTTGCCACTATGGGAACTATGATGTTGGTCTATACGAGGCCTATGGTCTGATGCAGCACAGCTCTTCTTAAGTTCTTTACCCCACTTGCAGATTTACCCCTACCTGTATTTATACACAAATGGCATGTGGTGTTTTTATTCACCGCCATCAGTATTGATGGTATTTTACAGAGGTTTTATAAGCAAAAATTAGATTGATCTCTGCCCAGAACTTACACTCTATGGGGGAATAAATGACTTTTAAAGGGGGGAAATGCAGTTTATCAAATTTCACTGAATATCAAAATGTTAATTTTGCTCTCCAGTTCCCCACCCCCTGTGGATTTTACCAATATTAGCAAATTGATAGATCCCTGCTCTTTGATTTTCTCCATGCCTTCTCGCAGCCTTGGGCTACTTTTTTAAAAAAATTAATGTATAGCAAGAACATTAAGTTGTTTTCTGTTCCAATACAGCAATTCCAGAAGCATTAATAGTAGGCTGAAGAGAACACAATGTAAAATGTTACTTCATACTTTTGTGCTTTCTAATACTTTTGAGAGTTCTTCCCACAAGATACCCTCAAGCTGTTTGACAAAGGAACAAGTTACCTAGGAGAGTTTTTAGAATCGCGTTCCCTGGAGGATGTAAAGAAAAGCCAAGAAGTGCACATGGTTAATGTAATTTAGGCAGAGCCGAAAAGAGCCTATTCACATACAGTCATCTAGATTCATTAGTTTTATAAGAAAATATGAATACTTCTTATCAATTGAATCAACAATATATTTGGGGGGAAGGGTGAACCATAGGAGCTGTCTTGAAATGGTGCTGGCTTGAGGTTCACATAAAGAAAAGCAGCTGCAATTAATTATTACAGCTACTTTTAGTTACTGGTATTTAAACTTCTTTAATTTCAGGATTGTTGGATTTAAGTCTATCAGTGGCTACTACTTATGATGAACACTGTCAAGACACAGGCTTCACACACTAGGCCTTGTCGCACACAAACCCTCCTCAAGCCAAGTGCCTGGCTTGAGCAAGGTTTGTGTGTGACAAGGCCTGGTGTGTGAGGCCTGTGTCATGACAGACACGTATATTACCTCCATATAGCTCTGTATGGCAATGGCTGGGGAACATGGGCAGGAGGGTGCTATTGTGTTCATGTTGCAGACATTCAGTCTGATTCAGCAACCAGGCCAGGGTTAAGATTTTAGTACTCATTTACAAAGCCTCCTTAGTTCTTACATTTTATTTATTTATTTATTGCATTTCTATACCGCCCAATAGCCGAAGCTCTCTGGGCAGTTCACAGAGAATCTGTAGATTCAACCCTCACATTTTGCCAAAAAAAGAGCAACTTTTCACCATTTCATTTCTATCTTACATATTTATTGTCACTAACATCTACCTAGCCTTTCAACCAGTAACTCTCCTTTATTTATTTTATTCCTTGTTTATTTTTATTCCAATACATTAATGTGCCACTTGTTGGCCCTAAAAGGGTCCCCACATCACAACACATTAGAAAAAGAAAAGAAAAATGCAATAAAACTGAGAACAAAATAAAATACCAGAACAACATCAGTAACAGAAGACAAAGATTTTCCTTCACCCTTCAGGGTATGAGCGTGTGTGTGCATGTGTGTGTGGAGAGAGAGAGAGAAAGAGAGATTCAAATTATAACACAGTATGAAATTTGCCACTCCATCCTTGTTGTAACACAATTCGTTGAAGGCATTTTTAAATATTAACTTCAAAGTGCCACATTTTTTGGAAACTAACAATTGACAAACGGATTTTGCCATAGGTAATGCAGTGGGAGGGATTTAATTTTTCCTTCCTTTTGATCCTTCCTCTTGATCATTCAGATATTTACATTCAGGTATTTACAAATATTTTAAGCAATAACTTCCTGGGAGGATGGAAACCTTGTGCCCGCTGGCTTTTTTTCTTCTTTAGAGATTGCCAGAATATAAATGTGAAATAATAATTAGATTAGCATGACTGAGGTCTGAAACAATTTTGCAGAGTCTCAAACAGTAACAGCATGCTTCTAATCATAGTCAGTCAGTTTGCTGATCTGCTCCCTGCTGAGGGAGCTGCTATCTAAACAGTGACAAGGTAATATGCATGCATCTAATTTTCGATTACTATGACATTTCCTGATTTTCCTTGTTTATCAGGAGATTGCCTATCTGGTTTCTCTAATATCAGCCCCTGTTACAGTTCCCCTTGGAACCCAATGTCCATGTTCTTCTCCAGACTTCCCAATTATAGTTCCTAATTAAACTTCTTTGGCCAGTGTGTCACAGCCCAGATCCTATTCAACATTCAGATGTTCTGCCTTGATCCTGCCTCCCTTCATATCTTAGTTTCTTCTTCTTTTTTATAGCCTAAATAGACCTCGCATCCTACAAAAGTCTATGCCCGCTGTCCCCAAGCTGGTGCTCTCCAGATATGTTGGAGTACAACTCCCATCATTCCCCAATCCCAGGACTGGAAATGTTGGGAGTTGTAGTCCAACACACCTGGAGGACACTAGGCTGTGGAAAACTGCCTCATAAACAAATGATAAGGAATTAGGGAAGAAAACTGAAGTGGCCTCATATGTGGATAATGCCAGATTATTCAGGATTATAAAATCCTAATCACAGTGTGAAGAGCTCCAAAAGGATCTTTCCGAACTGGGCAACAATATAGGCAAAACAATGGTGCACAAAAATATATTGAACCAGGATTATGCATATCTGGATGCTGGATTCACACCTTGTTGGCTACACAGACTAATTTATACACTGGTTGTATTCCGCTTTTTTCCATCTGAGTGGGAAGAAGGGCATTTTATTTCTATTTCCTGTTGTTTGATTCCCATAGCAGCATTTGTAAATTGGCTGAGAGTCACATTTCTACAATAAAGTACTCAGAGCTGCTTATAAAATAACCATAAAAGCCATAGCAATATCAGTACATGTGATGTATATTATAGTGAATGCCCAAGATCTGCTGAACGTTCACATGCATGTATGTTCATAATAGTAGACAAATTCTGTGAATGTCCAAAAAGAAATATATATATTTCTTCACTCATTGGACTTACATCAATGCTAACAATCACGTTTAAGTGAGAGCCAACACTCACTGTTGCATATCTAAATTTCTGTACATTCTTGCAAAATTAATCTGAGATTGTTAACATTCACATGTGAATGTTGTTGTTCACTAAATTTCAGCCATTCACTGTCAGGTATACACTTCAGTATATGTTAGTAAGCATAATCCATAGACAAGTACCTTTGTACAAAAACATGTTGCATGCAAGTAATAATGCGTGCCATAAATTGATGGGATTTCACATTTGAATCCAAAGGTTAATAACGATTTGTTCTCTGGGTCAACTTCTTTTTTCTCTGCTTTCAACAAGTGGACGTTGCACATGCAGAAATGTTGTTCTGTTCAAGCAAAAACGTATGTGCTATCCAAAAAACCTGAATCAGCACTAGTGTGTTTCTATCAAAAATGATAGGAGTGTGCCATCCATGTTGTTGAACGGTGTAGAGAAGTGGACAGCGAGAAATTACTTTCTCTCAGAACACTAAAAATCAGTGTCACCAAATAAAATCAATTGGCAATAGATTTAGAACAGACAAAAGAAAGTTCTTTTTCACAAGACGCATAATTAAGTTATGGAACTCACTGCCACAAGATGTTGTTATGGTCTGTGGCTTCGATGGCCCAAATCAAGATGAAACAAATTCATCAGTAGCTACTCATCGTGACTAAATTAATCCTACATGTTCAGTGGCAGTGTGCCTATGGGTACCAAATACTGGGGGCAAACCATGGTTAGGGATAGGCAAACCTAGCCATTTTGATTTCTCTCAGGTTCTCATTTTTCCATTCTTAAATTCGTTTTGTCTTGAACACTGAGAAATTCTCCAGTCTTAAGTTCGGTTCATCCCAAATTTCGAGAATGGCTTTGGGTGTTGTTTTTTACACTTACATAAAATTTCATGAACATTTTTTCTGCATGTTTCTCCTAATACATGCATTTTAGGTATTATTACCTAATATACACATTTTTTGCAAGCACTTTCCCTAATATAATAGGGTTTTGAATGTTATTTCCCCCAATATATACATTTTTGTATGGATTTGGGACATGTAGAACACCATCGCAAAATTCAGAGAAGTGCAAATTTCAAAGGATAACAGAGTTTCAGTTCACATAGCGGTTTGAAAGCGTGAAATGAGAAGTGAACTAAAATGGGAAGTGAACTAATCTCTGACCTAGACTGGGTTCTGATGTGGTCAAGATGGACTTTTCTTAGGTTACTTTTTATGTGTGCAGACAAATGTGACACATAAAAATGTGAGCAATGAAAATAAGGAGTAACAAAAGATCTCTGTTCTCCTTTAAAAATGCACTCACAGATGAAAATGAACAGTGAATACTATTTGAGAAGGCACCTAAGTATAGAAGCTTGGCAAAATCCCAAAGTTGTAATCTATGCTTGGTAGCATTAATGGAATTGATGCTGTCAGCTTCTGTGAGTGGATTCCATTCTTACTCAGTGGGTGACCCAAGTCATGATGCAGTCTTGGAAAAACCTTCAGTCCATGCTTCATTTGAATCACGAGAAAATGATAGAGTGAAGAAATGTGTTGAATATCTAATGGAAGCAAATCAATATCCTCTTCTTATAACAAGGGTGGATTAAACAGTACGCTGAGGCCTCAGCTAGACCTACTGGTCTAGTGTGACGGAGGGGTGAAGATCTCGCGATAGTTTTATCGCGAGATCTCCTCTTCAGTTTACACGCAGCGCGCAACGTCCTCAGGGGGAGAGGACATCGCGCCCACCATTTTGTTTGTTTTTTTACAGACAAAGGAGCGCATGAGCGCTCGTGCACAAAAGGTAAATGTTTTTTGTTTTGTTTTTCTGCTCCCCTCACTCCACCCTCGATGGGCGCAGAGCTCCTGAGGAGCTCTGTACCCCGTGCGTGGGTCCCAGCTCCTCGCGAGGAACCGTGAGGAGCTGGGACAAACCACAACACCCGCCCACACGTTCCACAGTCTCGGGATCAGCCCAAGACCAAGGAAAAAGCAGGCCTAAAGTATAGGGCAATATCCAGGGGCAAGGGAGGGATCATCCCTCCCTGATCCCAGGATCCCCTATGCGTCATGTGAACGCACAGGGACAATCCCGGGGATTGCCCCGGAATAAAGCCCTGTCTAACTCTGGCCTAAGGAAGCTACAGAGTAGGGCCACAGCCAATTTTTGTGAACTGCCCAGAGAGCTTCAGCTATTGGGCGGTATAAAAATGTAATAAATAAATAAATGATCCACTGACTTTTTGAGCAGAGAATGGGTCCTTCCTTCTCTTTTAAAATGCCTTTCTGAAATTCAGGACTGAGTCAGATAATGTGTGCATTGCTACATTTCTAATATACTTTGACATGCAGGCTGACACAACAAAAAGTGAGATTTAAGAATCAGAGACATCCGTGACTCCACAGCAAGAATCAACATAATAATTTAGTTTGGTCTTAGCCATAATCTCAGAATGCTTTTGCAAATGATACTAAGAACATATTTTCTCCTCTAAGGATTTTTAATATGTGAATATGATAAATGTTGCATGTAATATGGGAAATGGCAATTATAAACTCAAAATATATCTTATTTTAATGATTCAATGAGCATGCATTTCCAACCCTGTGAACAGATGTGGTCTTAAAAGATGCACATTTTATGGTAACAAAGAAGCATAGTATACATGTACCCCTCCTGGGGGGCAATTTCTCTCCTGCACTAAAAATTATGGTGTGTGGCATAATTAAGAGTTGGTAAAAAAAAAAGGGGGGGCATAATTTGGATTAGCATAAAAAACAAAGCCATAGAGATGTTGAACATTTCCAAAATGCCATTTAACGGGGTGAGAGCTGTTGTGACTGTAACGCACAAGGGGTCTTAAACCAGGAACTGCGGTAGCAGGAGCCATGCGTGTTACCCTTTATATGCCTGCGGTAGCTAACCAAAGTGGGCAGCTGTAGTGTTGACATACTCCCTGCTACATTTTAGTGCCACCACTGCAGGTGGCCATAGTTAGTAGATCAGGTGGCACAAGGGTCACCTGCTCCTACAAAGCTTTCTGATTCCATACTGGTTCCACAGTCTAAGGGCGTTGCTAGACCTACCGGGTGTTCCGTCGTTGAGGAGCGGTGAAAGCGGCTTTTCCCGTTCAGCCGTGACGCCTCATGCTCCACACCTGCCTTCGATTTGTGGCGGAAGTTTGCGCCGGTTGTGCTGCTGCCGCCGCGAGAACGGTTGCGCAGCCACACCGGCCTGATTGCCGCGGCTTTTTTTTTTCGCTCGCTGCACGGTTTGCGCACGTCCGAAAGACCGCAAACTTGCGCAGCCGTCAGCGATGCCGCCGCCGGCCCTGGCGGCGGCAGCGGCGGCAGTGCCAGTGCCAGCCGAAGTGCTGCTGGTGCTGTTGAGGGTCAACATTGATGCGCTCACTTCCTGATGGGGGTCGTGGCGGGTGTCATATGACCCGAGGTCAATCGTCTGCATGGCCACTCTGTGCCTACATCTCCCATCATGCCTCTGAGGTGTCGGCGGCGATGACCGCCTCTGTGCCCTGTGCCCCATCCCAAGGAGCCAACCCACATCTGGCCGTAGCCATGGCAGCAGCCCACAAACAGCTCTGCCCTCTGCCAGCCTGGTACCCACACTAACAGGCAGCGTACAGCACCGCCATTATGCGGCCACGGTAGCTGCCCACCGCAAGGAGTCACCAGCCACTTTTCCGGTCCTCCGGTCCTGCGCAAACTGTCACTGGGGAAATAAAAAAAAAAAGCCGCTCCGCCGCGCTGCCCCAGCTGGCGGACTGCGCGCAAATGGCGGAGGCGGCTTGACCGAAGCCGCTGACCACTCCCCCTTAGCACGCCTTTTCCTGCCCAGTGCGGACCGCAGTGACCTCACATCCTCCCACACGTACTCCGAATTACCGCGGGACAGCAGGAAAAGGCGCCCTAAAACTCACTTTTTTAAAGTCGGGAGAAAGAGGCTTCACCGCGGGATAACGGCGGATCCTCGTGAACGTCATCTGGAAGCCTCGACGTGACTGCGGAAGGTAACGCGCGCTAGAGCCTCGTCTAGTAACGCCCTAAGTAACTTATTGCTTTGGTATTGACTGAGTCATCTAACAGGTTCCCAACTCACCTGCCTGTCTATAAGCTGACTTGATTGCCTGCCTACTGAACTATCACTTTCCCAGCTACACTATCTAGCTCAGCCGTTCCCAATCTGGTACCCTCCTGATGCTGAACTACAACTCCCATCAATCCCATCAGCATGGGATGCTCCCACCAACCCCAGCCAGCCTTCTCCAACCTCTGCCTTCCATCAACCCCATCCAGCTGCCGGGGATGATGGAGGTTGTAATTATCTACCTGGTCAGCACCTCCTTGCCTCCAGAACACCAGCCCCGACAGGGACAGTGATGTTCTCATTACTCTTCTCCTCCGTCAAAAGTCTGAGCATACCAGTAAAACCGAGTAAGCTAAATGCAATCATTTTCGTGTATTACTTAACATGACAAAAACAGATAACATGCCAAAGTCATGCGTTCAAAAGCAAATAAATATTTTCTCAACGCACGGGCGCAAACATCCCACAGGCAGCTGTAACAAACATGCACCTCCAGGAGACTCACTGTGAAGGTTTGGGCCACATTTTGTGTGACTGAAAAATTATCTTTCTGCTTGCCTGGGCAATGCCTGAAGTTCCTGTGTCAGTTGTCTCTCACCACGTTTTGTGCTCATTAAACTCTCTTGCTGCATGGCGGAGTCTTCAAGTCTGACACATCACTGCGGCTCTTGCCACAGGAGCACAAGAAATTAGAACTGAGGGGGAAAAAATCCTTAAAGCTCTCTTTTTCTTACCTGGCTCCGTGCAGTTCTTTTCTTCATGTGACTCATTATTTGATGCCATCAATCTTCTATTCCTCCATAATTCTGACAGAACATTTTTGTCGACAATAGCTGACTCTTGTCCTGCGTAAAGACAGACACAGTATTTGTACCGGCAAAAACAGCTACTCCTACATATCCATATATATTACTTTTTTCACTAAACAAACATTCTCTGAGACTAAAGCAAAGCTTGGCATCTTTTGTTAGCACACATTGTAATATATATGGGTTGATATATGTGCTGGGTAGAGAGCCAAAGGGGAGAAACAGTGTGGTATAGTGGTTAGAGTAACAGCGGGAGAAATCAAAAGGAAAATCCCCAGTCAGCTATGCAGCTTGCTGTGTGACATTGTGTCTATCACTGACTCTCAGCCTAACTACCTTACGGAGTTGTTGTGTGGAGTATCCTACATCCTGAACTCAATGAAGAAATGGTAGTATATCCATGTGGATAATAACAATAAAACAATGTGGTGGGGAAAAACATCATGATAGCATGAGTGTTCAATGTAGTGTTGTTAATAGAAACCTCCCTGTGATGAGTAAAAATTGCAACCAGGTGGGGAAGCTTTATAGCAAGGATGGGGAATGTGTAGTTCTCCAGATGTTCCTGGACTGCAACTCCCATCAGCCCTAACCAGCATAGCCAATAGTGAGGGATGAGGAGAGTTGTAGTCAGTAACATCTGGAGGGCCACATGTTCATTTCATTTTCATTTCATTTATTGCATTTTTATACCACCCCATAGCCGAAGCTCTCTGGGCAGTTTACAAAAATTAAAACTACAATAATATTTAACAATATACTAATCAACAACATCACAATAATATTCAAAAATATACTAAATACAAGTTTACAGCAAAACAAACCAGATAAGAAGATAAAAAAGAAAAGAAAGCTTGGTTGGAACAGCGTTTCTCCCCCTGAAGCAGCACCTCTCAACCTTCAGCTCCAGCCTTGCTTCCAAAGTCTCCAGACTTCTTCTTTTCTTTTCAGCCAGAAATAATACAGGTACATGTGGGGAAGCAGGATGGCAAAAATCGTTGTGCACTAGCAACTTTCCTGGTCCTTATTGTAAAGCTGTATGAGACACTACACAAACGTTCAAAGAGTATTTGCAGGGCTGGTTAAAAGCAAATCCAGTACATGGTGTCAGGATGCTTTTTTTTAAAAAAAATAAAACTTTAGCTACCAGCTTCTTACCCCCTTTTTTTTCTTGATTATTCTGCTTTGGAATTCAACCGTCAACCCATTTATTTATTTATTTAGTACATTTCTAATCCACCCAAAAACTAATGTTCTCTGGGCAGATTACAACTAGGTAAAAAACCAAAATGCCATTTTAAAGCAGTTAAAATATAAAATGCAATACAAATATTTAAAAGAATAAAATATAATATAATGTAAAACAATAAGCCGCACAGGAATTGATAGAACAGCCATAATAACCTAGAGCTAGTTATATATACTGTATTTCGTAATTGTGTTTTAACCTGTTGGGTGTTTTACTGTGGTTTTAATTTTTGTGAACTGCCCAGAGAGCTTCGGCTATTGGGCGGTATAAAAATGTAATAAATAAATAAATAAATAAATAAAAATAAATAAACGTTCACCTTAAATAAAAAAATCTCTGGGTACACACCTCATGAAATGTGCTGTGCACACCTATTTAGCAGTGGCAACATCAAAGCCTTGGTTGGGCTGTCCTAATCTCACAGAAGGGCTGAACCAACAGAAGGTATCTATGACTCCCATTGGTTGAACTGATATGATTCTGGGCAGGCACACAGCCTTGGGAAAGGAAGGGTTAAATATTTGTTTTATTCATGTTTTATTTAAATTGTTTCTAAGCTGTCTTTCAGGCAGAAGCTCTCCCAAGGCAGCTTACAACATTAAAATTCATTTAATAAAACACTGATGCAATAATAAGGCAGCAAACATTCATAAAACAATAGAAACCAGTAATAAAACATTACTTAAAATCTACAGTATCATTGAAGCTACAGAGCAGAACAGGCCAGTGAAACATAGTCAGGGGAAGGAAAGAGGAAAAAGTAGGTTTTCAGGGCTTTCCTAAAAGCCTGCATTGATAGGTCCTGATGGACCCCAATGGGAACCCTTTCCAGAGGTGTGGGGCCACTGCAGGAAAGATCCTCTCTCTTGTATACTTGTCCAACTAACTGCCCTCAAAGGTGAGTAAGTGAAAAGGGCCTCTGTTGCTGATCTTAAAACATCGTGAGACTAGGAAAGGAAGACGCAGGGATCTTTGAGAGGGTAGTAGGCCAGGGGTACTAGGACAGGGGAGTTGGAAGAGGAAGTGATCCAGAGGCAATGGGGAAGAGTACAAAACAAAAAAGAAGAATCTGAGAGGGGAAAGAAAACTGGGACAGAGGGGTGGGGGCTGACAGGCTGGGCAGGCTAAAGGTCACCCATTGATTCAAAAGCACCAGCCAAATCTTTAGGTGTAGGCTTCTAGGTTACAATATAATTACTGCAATTTATATGCCCATTTTGTTTTGCAAATGCACAGCTAGTTATTCATTCATTCAATTTCTATCCTGACTTCTGAACTAGAAGATTCTGCAGCTGGCGATACAACCAGGGGCAAACAAATCAATGAAAAAAAACTAATGATGAGCTTCCCTTAAGACACACACAAATCTTCTGAAAATTAGGACATTTGCCTTCGCCATGGTCTACCTGGCCATTACAGCACTCACAGAACAGACATTGTTCTCAATTAAAACACAAGTTACTTCAAGAATCTCTTTCAAGTGAACTGCACAGGGACAAGTTCAAAGAAGCCTTTAGTCTAAAGCAACCCAGTAGGAACTTGCAGTTTAAATGCCTGTGGAAATGCTAGCTATACAAGTGGAGGCAAGTTCCACACACACCCTGGGCTCATCCATACAATCATGGCTTAGATAACTGAAGGAAAAGGGATATGAAATGGATTACTAGTTCGGGGCCTAACATTGTACATGTTAAAAACAAGTTATATTAATATAATCCAAAGGACAACAGGCGAAATAATATTAAAATGGATTTAGCTAGTGTAATGGAATATTTTTATTATATAGGTTCTCGTGAAATCAGATATCTGAATTTTGGTAGCTAGAGCTTTTGCAAGGGTGTTTTTTTCCACAGTCAAAACTATACATGGGATGCAAAATTCACAAGGTTTTAGCAAGATCTATAAGTGGAAGACTAGATCCTGCCCACATGCTGCTGTTCACTGACCTTCCCTGCAACACCCAACAAAGAGTATTTTGTATTCCAACAGAATATAATTCAAAAGTATTTTTTCTGCTAGTATCTTTCCTTTGAGTTAAAATGATTTGCCAGATGAGGGCGGGTAGGGGGTGTACGTGGGGCCGTAGGTGGGTTTCACTCACAGAGTTATCAAGATGGTTAGGGTATTTCTATGCCCAACAAGTAGAAAGCTGAAAATAGCTACATACAAGTACAAGATACACAGATCACTTTAAAAAATTAAGGCTGAATGTTCAAGCAGAATCCAACAAAGCACTTATGCAGCCACTAATTATCTTATCCGCAAATGGAACCCACCACTTGCAAAAGGAAGATTTAGTACTTCTGAGATAGCTGGAAACAAGTGAAAACGCTCACATCTGGAACCGGACCAGTCAGCGGAGCTGGCATAAGGGAGCTCCAGGAACCTATTCCAACTGAGAAATGAGTGTTTCCACTCATTTCAGGCTTCCTGTGGGAAGCACTAAATTGCTGTTGCACAAGTGGTGAGTCCCGCTCGTGCAACAAAATTGGCAGGACCCACCACATGCACAATAGAAACAACGGGAACAAAAGAATCTGTGGAGGCATAAATGCCCTGTTGGTTCTGCCCATTTTATTCCCTTGAAATGGGGAATAAGAAGTCAGTCCTAAACTACTTCGGATTAGTGCTGAGTTGAAAATTATCTGATAAGAAATTTTGGCTCAAACTTGGAGGTGTAACTTAAATTATTTAGATCCTGGGCAACTTGTGGCCATCCAGATGTTTTGGCCTACAACTCCCATCATCCCTTGCAATGCTGGCTGAGGCTGATGGGAGTTGAAAGCCAAAACATCAGCCCACATAGAGCCAGGCCTCGAGAGACTTGAGCTCACACATTCCCTCTCCTCTCCCCTTTGTAAGTGAGGAGGAGAACACTTCCACTTCCACTTTTGACTAAGGTAGGTTTGAATTATGTACAAACTCAGGTAACAGAGGAGTATTTTAACCACAGTTAGTTAAAACAAACCAGGTTAAACCCATAGTTTGATCACTAATTAGCATTAAGATTGATAACTGGAACAAGGAGGTTCGAACATATAACACCAATTCTGGCCCGCTTGCATTGGCTGCCTATACGTTTCCGAGCCCAATTCAAGGTGCTGATTTTAACCTATAAAGCTCTACATGGCTTGGAACCACAATACCTGATGGAACGCCTCTCCCGACATGAACCTACCCGTACACTGCGCTCAACATCTAAGGTCCTCCTCCGAGTGCCTACTCCGAGGGAAGCTCGGAGGATGGCAACAAGGGAGAGGGCCTTTTCGGTGGTGCCCCCCCAATTATGGAATGATCTCCCCGATGAGGCTCGCCTGGCACCAACATTGTTATTTTTTTCAGTGCCAGGTCAAGACTTTTCTCTTCTCCCAGGCATTTAACACCATTTAACAATGCTAAGTTTGTTTTTTAACAGACCCCCAGAACTGTTGTTTTTAAATGGATACTGTAGTTTTTATACTGTTGTTTTTATGTTTTTAAATTTTGTATACTTTTAATGTTTACTGTTTTTAACTTTTTTAAACCACCCAGAGAGCTTCGGCTATGGGGCGGTATATAAATGTAACAAATAAATAAATAAATAAATAAGAAAAAGCACAAGTTCTTAACGGAAACTGTAGTTTAGTCAAAAGTGAACGCATGTGAAGGAGAAAGGGAGGGGAAGTATATGAGGCTAAGGCCTGCCATGCCTCATTTGCAATTATCTGAAGCATGGCTTATGATCATATGATATGAACTTGTCCTAATTACTAGAAAAGTCTGAAAATCTAATCTTTTTTGTATCCAATTCTCAAACATTCAGACATAAAATTCACCTCCTAATGGAAGCCAGCAATCCAGCTCAAAGCAAGCCAAGCCACATATAAGATGGAATCCTGGCTGAGGGAGTTCTATACACTTTCACACATTTTAATCAGGGGAAAGGAGATTCCTAGTACGGACTAGGAATAGAAGTTCAAACACAGATCATTTGACACATGAAACAGAGTCAAAAGGTATCGGAGTTTCACTCTGACATACTATGATGATCCTTGCATTGGGCAAAGGGAGGATGTTTATTAGCCGACAAGAACTTATTGTCTCCGCTTGCAGAAAACCAATTAGATATGCTACACATACCAGATAAGGTTTGACATTTATCATATACAATTCTTGAACCAAATGTACTACTTACAATATTTAAATTGTAAAGCCTCCAGATTGCTCCAAAACAGATTTATTGCAGTTATATGCAATAAATTTATTGCTATCATCTGATCCTTCCATTTTAGATAAATATGCAGTGAATAAAAAAATCCAATTCCAATCAATATTGAGAAAGAAAAATTAGGGTGCAATCCCATGACCCATGGGAGAGGGTCCCAGTAGACACAGGATATTGTGGATCTCCCCCTCTAGGCACAGAGAGGGTGGCCCACTCACAGAGAGATCCTCCCTGGATGTCACCTGAGCTTTTCCTACCATGGCTGCCCTGTCAACCATGGGGCCAAAAACAGGGATTTGGGCAGTGGAGGCGGCCTATGAATCCACTCTGGGTTTCAGTCAAAACTCTAAAGGAGCTAACCAAGGTGCTGAACCTATTTTAGGGCTTGAGTTCAGCACCTTGGAGTACTGACTGGTTCTGACTGAAACCCAGAGCTGATTCACAGCCCCGCTGACATCAGAGACACCAGCCGCCACTGGATTTGGAGGCATGTCAGAATGGGTGAGGATCTGCAGAATTGTAGGCCCTCCTGCTCACGTCACACACCATAAACAGAGCTGGAAATTATGCCTAAAATCTGACATAGTAAATTTCCTCCCATTGGTAGTAATGGAGGCGGAGGGAGAGAGAAACAGCTGCTCCCACACTTTCAGCCAGCAAGTCCTATTAAGTTCAATGGCCAATTTCAACCCTACCACCAGTGTGGACTGCAATCCATGGGGGGGGGGGAACCATTAAAAAAATCCCACCAAAATCACTAGCTTGCCCCAACGTTCAGCTGCAAATTGCTCCATACTGCTGCAGAGCACCCAAAGGGCCAAATTTAGCTTGCAAACAAGCAAAATACAGCCTTTAGTGCACTCCGTTGCCACTTGGGTGGGACATTGGGGGGTGGCAATAGGGGTCTACATGCGGCTTATGGGGCCAGCTGTTGCCCACACCTCGTGTATTGGATTGTAGCCTCAGCTACTGTGCCATGCCAGCCCTTAATAAAGGAAACCACGAGAGGAATCTTTATCTCATCCAATGGCCACACATATCACACCTACTCCTTGATCTGGCTTTCGATGCTGTATTTTCCTGACACCTGCCATTAGCATAATGGTTGATGACACGCCCACGGACGTGCCCAAGCTAAGAAGAGCTGCCAATCTGCAGCCTGACAAGTCATTCTTTTAATAGCTACCTGTCAGAGTGGCACAGGCAGCTTTCCCCATCTCTGGTAATAAAGGGAGGAGCTAATATACCTGCCAAACTTCTTCTCTCGTTAAACACAGAGGAGTCCTGTTGGTGGGGGAAGGGGAGCTAGCAACCCTACAACAAAGGTTGACAGATGTCCATTTATTTCAGAGCTGGTCGTATTTTGAGGGATTGCTGTAATGTTTAGGAACATTACAAATCCCTAAAGATCATAACAGATGACTCCAGCTTCTGATCTGCCACAGCTTCATCAACTCCCCAGGACACACAGCAAAAGTCCAGAGTTCCTTATTTTTATTTGTTAAATGTTGATCTGGCAACCTCAGTTCTAATCTGCCCATTTCAGAATTACTGTTCTAAACCTATGGAGAGAGAAAAAGAATGAGAGAGAGGGAGAGAGAGGCAGCACAGCGGGTAAACAGAAAGCATTTCTATGGGCTGGTTGCTGTTGCCAAGTTCTGCACAACTCAGCTTGCAGGGGGTTCTTTGAAAGGCGGGAATGAAGTGCACCGGAGAGTCATCAACATTTTTTCCAGCAAAATCCATCTCTGGTGAAAGTTCAGTTCAGAGGGCACTGTAGCTTTTATGCAACGTACAAAGAAATGGGACAGAAAGTCACCAAATCGCTATTCCTGATGTCACACACACACACCAGTTTTGCTCTGTTCCCCTCATCTTTTTGAACCAATATTAAACCAAAGCCACTCTTAAGTGGGATTGCACTTCCCATGGAAATATAGCATAATGATAAAAATTATTCCACATACTCAATATCCCCAAATCTGACTCTGGAATACATGTACATAAGTCACATGATCATTGCAGAAGTGAATGTACATGAATGTGCCAGTTCCTTTTTCCTACCTACAATAGGGGAAAATGTGCAGAAATCTGCCCTGTATTGCTGGTAGATAATCCTTAAACTGGAACTACCAGTATGAATCATCTGCTTTAGTATCGAGGAACAATCTTGCATTGATATTCCATTGGGGTCTAATGCACCCCCTCACCACCATGTATGCAATATTTATTTATTCATTTATTAAAACATTTGTATCACCCGCTATATCATTGGGATCTCAGGGCAGCTTACAGATAAAATCAATTCAAAACGTAGAAAACAATAAATAATGCACACAGCTAAAAACTTATTAAACCATTAGAAAGCAAAAAACAGTAGAAACTTTAAAAGCAATAAAAACAATTTAAAATATGTGCAGCTTTAGGCAAATTTAGCCCTCAAAGGCTTTGATAAAAAAAACCTCTGTGAATCAAGAAGCATTATCTGTGCTGTGGCTGAAATTCTAAACACATGAAGTTGGGATCAAATCTCATTATATGTTTAGTTCAGACGTAAACACACATAAGATCACACCGTAGCAGGAATTAGAACTGGCTGGTTCATCACTATTCCTACTGGTGGCAGATTCAGAACAGAAAAAGGAAACACTTGGTCAGATAGAATATAATTAAGCGATGGAACTCACTGCCACAAGACATAGTGAGGGACACCAGCTTAGATGCCTTTGAAAAAGGACTGGTCAGTTTCAATGAGGATGAGCCTGCCATTCCTGCACTGAGCAGGGGGTTGGACTCGATGGCCTTATAGGCCCCTTCCAACTCTTCTGTTCTATGATGCTAGTCATGATGGCTGTATGGAACCTGCAGTTTTCAGGGGCAGTAATATGTCTCTGAATGCAGCAACAGGAGAAGCATCTGGCCTTGATGTTCTGCTTGTGAACTTCCCAGAGTCATCCGTTTGGACACTGCTGTGGTAGACAGGATGCTGAACTAGATGGTCTGCTGGTCTGACCCAGCTTCTTATGTACTGAGATCCAGACACAGGGAATCACTCACATATGAATGAATGCATACTGGGAACAACTGTTGCGCTGGAGAAAACATCCTGGGAGCAGATTGGGGGAGGATGGTACACAAGGGGCAGTTACCTTCTGTTTATACCAGGGGTGGGCAAACTAATGCCCTCCAGACGTTTTGGACTACAACTCACATCATCCTTTTCCACTGAGGGTGGGGCTAATGGGAGTTGGAGTCCTGGAATACCCTGAGAGCACCAGGTTGCATAACCCTGGTTTCATACAAACTTAGCCTCTCTTCCCACACCTCTCCCGTATCCCACCCACCCTTTTCATTTCTCCCTCTGGCCACCCACCTACCTAGCTTGGAGAGAAGGCTGGACATGCACCAAACGAAGAAGAGGATCGCGCAGATGAAGCCGAGCTGTTGCAGCAGCATCTCCCGCCTCTTGCGAACTTTCCTCAGCTTGAAGAGGGGAGGTTTCGGCGGGGCGATCGGCTGTACCTCCAGCCCCATGGCGATCCGGGGCCGGCTGGACGCGGCTGGCAGCCTCTTCCTTACCTCCGTGTCTTTGCAAGCGGGGCACTCACTCGGAGGGGACCCCCGTGGAGGGTTCCATCCTCACGACCAAGGGCGAGACACGCATCAAGGAAACGGGTCCGGCATCAAGAGTCAGGGAGGCGAGGAAACACGCAGGCAAGGGGGCAGCTGGGCAAATGCCGCCCGCAGCAAGTGGCGAGTGACGCGCCGGAGCTCAGGAGGAGCCCCTCGCCGGTGCCACAGGGCAGGCAGCGCGAGCAGCAGCCCCCTTCCCCTCCCTTCCTGCAGGCCAGCCCCGGCTGCTGCCGAGAGGCGAAAGCCGGGCAAAGCAAGAAATCCCCGCCGGCTCTAGAGAAGCAGCTGAAAGAGCAGCATCCAAGAGCAGCAGCAGCAGCAGCCGCCTCGGTGCGTCCCTCCCCGCCTGCCTCGCTCCACAGAAGGAGGAGGGGGAAAGTGCCCTTGCGGATCGCAAGCCCCGCTCGGGGGCAGAGAGCAAAAGAGAACGCGAGATCCAGGCGGTCAAGAGCAAAGCGCCGGCGGCTCAGCTCCGCGCAGCATCCCACTTGGAAACTTTTAGATCCACCTTTCTTTCCTCTTCCCACTGTTGCCAGAGGCTTGCAGGGCGGCGGCGGCGGCAGTTCTCCTCCTCCGCCTCATCAGCACCATCCTCCTCCTCCTCCTCATCCCCTGGCGGCTGGGCTGCCTCCTCTCGAGTTGCACGCCCAAGCGCACGCGAGCCCCACTCCTGCCTGCCTTCGCCTGGAGCGCTCCCTGCAAGGCCACGGAGCAAATTCCTTCGGAGCGAACCTCCTGGCCGGCACTGCCGCCTCCTACTCGCCCCCCGCCCCCACCTCGGGTTCCCGGGCAACTTTCTCTCCGGAGCACCTTAGTCCCTGCTCCCCCGCCCGGCTTTGCAGGCCATGCGCATGCGCATGCTGAGCCCCCCAACAGCGCGCTCCCTCTGCGCCACGCTTCGTCGTTTGTGCGTTTTCCCGCGCTCGGCCTGGGGGAGGGGGGGATTAACCGACCAAATTAATCTTTTCCCCTAAATGGCGCAGGAATTATCCCTTCTCCATTTAGCACTTGGCAAGGCCGTGCGTGCGCGGAGGAAGCGTGCGACACCATGTGCTGCCGCTGCTGAGCCAACCCCGTGTCACACTCGAGATCACACCCAGGCAGTTTCTTTTCCAGGCAGTTTCTTTTCCAGGCCCGCCGTGGAGGGTCACGTTTTACTTTCCTGGCTCTCCTCAAGAATGAACCCCGCCTTTTGAGAAATGCAGGGACTTTGCGAGACACTTAAAACAGTGGGGAAGGGGGGTAGACAAATCTGCAACTTTATTATTTATTTCATTTCTTTACCACCCAATAGCCAAAGCTCATAAAAATTAAAACCACAAGGTACGGCACAAAATACTGAAGCTTAAAACCACAATATAAAAGTACAACCAGAATAAAACCAAGCAGCAATGCAAAGATTTAAAATAACAATTAAAACAGCAGGCTAAGAGACTAGGATGCTAAAATACTGGGATTTTTTTTTTTAAGGTCTTCACCAGGTGCTGAAAGAAGCACAAAATAGGCATCAAGCGAACTTCTCTAGGGAGCTCATTCCACAGCTGAGGTGCCACAGCAGAAAAGGCCCTCCTCCTGGTAGCCACCAGCCTCATTTCCATTGGCAGGGGCTCACGGAGAAGGACCCCTGAAGATGATCTTAGGGTCCTGATGGATACATGGGAGGAGGCGATCCTTCAGACAACCTGCCCCCAAGCCACTTAGGGCTTTGAACGTTAATACCAGCACTTTGAATCGGGGCCAGACATGGGCTAGTAGCCATGTGCTGAAAAGTATCTATATACAAACTTGGAAATAATTACTAGGGTTTATTTAAATTTCACAGGAGGAAAAGTCAGCCAATTGACTTCTCGTCCAAATAATCTCAGATTAAAAAAAAAACTCTTTAATTTTATCCTGTGCCAGACCACCCCAAATCAATGGAAAAGGTTCCCTCTCCCCCCTAAGCCATCCTATGCCCTCCAGACAGTGTCTGCGGGGATAGTGGGGAACAGGATAGTTTGGTTTTCCTGGCTCCCTGCCCCTTCTCCCACCCTACCCCATTGCTCATGTGGAAGGAACCATGCTGGTTACCTCTCCACACTCGGAGGAGAGTGTGGAAATGGGGGTGTTCCTGAGGGGTGGGGAGGGGAGGAGACCAGGGGGGTGGTCATATGACATATCCTATGGCTGCCACAGCCACCTTCCCTCCCCCCACCCCGAGGTGCCGCCACTAGATGAAACAAAATTACTAGACGGGTGGGATCGCCTGCTTTCTCCTCCTGCCCCGCACTGGATGCTATTCCAGCTGCAATTCCCCCTTGAAAACTGTCCCCCTGCATGGCAATTAAGATGTGGGAGAAAACTGCCATTGGCACCAATGGGCATTCAGGGCTCTGTGGAATAGATCCAGGGCCCTGAAAAATAGATCTAGGGCCAGAGCCCCATGGGCTCACACTTAGCAACACCCATGAATGATGGGATGAGGTTGGAGCCAGGGATCAAGTGAAAACTGGACAAAGGTGCTGAATTGGGGGGGGGGGGTTAATTCAGACATTATTTAAAATTTCATGTATTATTTTCCCAAGATGCCTTTTTATCTGATACAGATTTTTTTAAAAGTACATTGGGGCATCTTTCAGAGAGGGTGTTTACAGTGGTCCTGGCCCCTGCCATTGTGGAATACTCTCCTCAACAAGGCCTGCTTGGTGCCAAAATTGCCTTCTTTTCAGCGCCAGCTTAGGACTTGGCATATGATGGGCTATCGAATGCATTAGTTGAATTGTTTATGGTCTTCACTGATGTTTTACTTGTTTATGGGATGGTTGTATTTTAATGGATAATTGTTTTAGCTATTTTAATTTTTTTATGTTTTAATTTATTGTAAGTCACCTTGAGTATTTTTTTCGAAATGCCTGTAAGAAATTTAATAAACAACAACTTTACATTTTCAAAAATGCACAAGTAAACCAAAAATGGCATAGCCTTTAAAAGCAATGTAAACAATATATACAACAGATATCTTCATACAAAAGTGACTTCCTTACCGTTATATATATATATATAGGCTGATATACATTCAGTCCTAGCTTTATCAACAACTAGAGCTGCCTTAAGCTTATTTGAAATATTAGTCCTATTCATGGTATTAGAAAACATAAATGTTGTTAGCCAACTGTGTGTGTGTGATACAGCAAACGCTTTAAAAACTTTTCCAAGCTGGTCGTAAAGCAGACACCTGAAAAGTTAGGAATATCTCAATTCCACCACAAGTAAAAAATCTGAGCTTTGTCTATCTTTTCATGTATTTTCCCAGGAGCTTTTGTTTTTCCATGATCCCAAATCATACAGATGTGTCAGGAAGCAATCCTCTAGCCCCTAGAATTGTTTGAGGGACCATGCAATAGTGGGGATTTCCCCTTCCAAAGTCCGAGTCGGCACTCCGACCTTCGAAGTCAGAGTTGGAGATCCAACCTTCCATTCCCTTGCAGACAGCATGGAAATAACTTCACTGGCTGACCCCCGAGGTCAGAAGATCAACTCGTAGAAGGGGAAATGCATTCCATTCAGCAGGAAAGGGAGGAGACCGTAGAAGCCAGGATATGTGCTATCCTGAGCCTCTTCCAATCTTGTTCCCTCCCTGACAGAAGCGCTGTCACAACAATTGGAGGAAGGGGGTGAAGAATGCCTCTGCCACTCTTCCTACCCTGTCACTTTCAGCCCTTCAGGGTATTGGATATACAAAAGCCTCTGAGTTCAGAGGCTTCCAACAGGTGAGAGCAAAACCCATAGGACTACGCTCTTAGTATCAGTGGTGCCCCTAAGTAATTTTAGACTCTGGAATTAACAGACTTATGGGGTGGAAGTGGGGCTTTAGGCAACTATGTGTATTCAGTTATGAACCACACAACCAATATTTCTCTTCCTCCCACCCAATAATTGTATACAGGGAGTATGATATTGGCCATTTTTATTCTTAGTCCCTTTCCTAATTATGCCTAACATGGAACTTGCCTTTTTCACAGCAGCCGCACACCGGGTTGACAGTTCTGCCACACTCATAAAATCTTGCTTGCATACTAATATCCTCAAGCCTCAGCTTACATAAATAATTAGCAACATAAATATTCAAGGATAAGAGAGAATTTTTAATCAAGACTGTGGGAACCTTATAAAGGTGGGGGACCTCTGTTCCACCCCAAGGCCTGTGATGTATGGGTTACCTCTGGGTCCCATCCTGCACATACTTTTCAACATCTACATGAAACTGCTCAAATAATTCATCCAGAGCTTTGAGTTGTGGTGTCAACAATATGCAGCTGACACCCAACTCCACCTACTAATCCCTGGGAGGCTGTGGAAGCTATGAATCTCTTGGTGGCACTTTTGGGATGGATGAGGGCAAACAAGCTGAACTATAATCCCAACAGAGACAGAGGTGCAGGGGGTAGATAAAGCAGCTGCTCTTATTGGAAATATACAACTACTCTTGCATGGAGCTGTACTCCCCTTCTGGACTCTGCAGGTGGAAGCAATGGCTAAGTGCCTTTTACCAGCTTAGGTTCATACACCAACTGCAGCCCTATCTCGAAACAGCGTCCATCGTTCATCCACCAGTGACATCCAGACTAGACTACTCTAATGCATTCTACATAGGGCCAGTTTTAAAGATGGTTCAGCAACTTCAATTGGTACAAAATGTGGACGCCAAGATTTTGGTGGGAGTCAGGAGCATTTGATCCTAATATTACAATAGTTGCACTGTTTACCAGTGAATTTCAAAGTCCAGTGAAAAGTAGTGGTCTTGGAACCAGGTTATTTAAAGGACCATCTTCATCCATTTGAACCAGCCTGTGAATTGGGTTCAGCTTCAGAGGCTCTCTTCATATGCCCACCAGTAAGATCAATTAAATTGATGGGCTCAGGAGAGAAGGTATTTTCGGGGCTTTTCTACATGAGACATTTACTGCCTTCCATTCCCTACTCATTTACAGGTTCTTTAGACAACGTCATGACCCTCCAGTTTAGCTTGTGTCTCTAACCATAATTTTCAGTGATTTTTTTAGAGCACTGAAAATGCATCATTTAATTGTGAAAGCGGAAAAAAGTGTGTTTTCCTTTTGTGTATTTGTGCTATTCTGCTATACCACAACATCACTTAGAGGTTATGTAGTAGAAAAGCAGGAAAAGAAATGCTTTTGGTGTAGCACTTGGATCTCATTTCTGAGGGGGGGGACACCCCCGAACATAGATACAGCAGATTAACAGCCTTGTGCGGAAAAGTCCTCTGTGGTGGCCCCACAATTATGAAATTCTTTACCTATGAAGAAGTGATTGGCACCTCTGAGCCAGACTTTTAAATGGACTTTAAAATCCCATGTATTCTAACACGCTTTTTCCTAATGACTATATTATGCTGGTTGTGGAAATAATTTTAAATCTTTCAGCTGAACCACAATGTAATTCTTTACATAGTAAGTGCCATGGAGTTCAATGGTACTTAGTTGCAGGTAAGTGTGTATAGGAAACTTCCCTAAAAATAGAAGCAATAAAACAATGAAAATGACAATGATTTCTTCACAACAAGAACTTCCCACACCAAGCCCAAGTATTTAGTGTCTATGAATTGTTACCGTCAGAAACCTGAATAAGAGCAATTATTTTTATATTCAGAAGCTTTTGCTCACTTATAATGAATACCTTCCTTAAATAAATAATAGCTTCCTTATTTGACCTTTCCAACTTTTAAGCATGCTACTCATAGTCATAGCAGCTAAAGAGGAATGTATTTGTTTTTCTGAGAACCTTTAAGTATAAGGGTGAAAATGATCTTGGAAAATCCATCAAGAGGAATCCTGGATGGGAAGAGGTGAAGAGGTGAGTGGATCAGAGAGGTGAAGTTTGGCGTGCTACCACTTTGGGTTGCTACTGGTTGTGGTCTTTTAGTTCTCAGCCTTTACATGGAAATGTCTCAAATTAAGGGCACAATCCTACGCATGTTTAGACAGAAAAAAGTCCTACAACTCCCAGGATCCCCCAGCCAGCTGTGCTGGCTGAAAGATGCTGCGAGTTGTAGGACTTTTTTCTGTCTAAACATGCGTAGGATTGTGCTACTCCCACTGTCCTACCTTGGATACAGCCCTGTTTTTCTGGATGCAAGACACACCACCCCTTCATACATTATGGAATACATGTTTTTTCTGACCTAAAGATAAATTATTATTATTATTATTATTATTATTATTATTTATATAGCACCATCAATGTACATGGTGCTGTACAGAGTAAAACAGTAAATAGCAAGACTCTGCCGCATAGGCTTACAATCTAATAAAATCATAGTAAAACAATAAGGAGGGGAAGAGAATGCAAACAGGCACAGGGTAGGGTAAGCAGGCACAGGGTAGGGTAAAACTAACAGTATCTAATACGCTATTCACAGGAAACCAAAGGTCAAGTTCAGACTGGTCACAATACATTAAGGAGGATTACTATTGGGGCCCGAGCGTGTAATTTAGTCATCCTAAAGTCCTATCAAAATCAAGGGAAATGACGTTCATCAAAACTAACTTGTCCTATTTATTTCAGCGGGATTTTCGCACAACCAACTTTTTTGTTGTATGGGGGTGTATCTGACGTTAGTCCTACTTTAAACCCATTAAAATTAATGGGACTTATGTAAGGTAAACATTGAATACAACTCATAAAGTTTACTATGTTTTGCTATGTATCAAGAACCAAAAGCCCTTTGCCCATACCTAGCATTCTCCCTCTTTCTACCATGACCATTGCTACACCAGCCCAAAAATGTGGGCTGGTCACGGCCAAATCCCTGTGCTTCCAAATGACACACAGGGACTCCCGGGAGGCAGGGGGGACAAGCACGTGTTTTACCAGGGATAAAAAAATATTTAAAATAAATAAATAAATAAATAAATTTATAGATAAATACATTTATCTATTTCTCCCGCAGTCTCAGGATCATCCCAAGACCACAGAAGGAGTGTGGCTGCCCGTCCCGGCTTCTTTCAATTCGCCGTGAGTAGTGAGGATCAGTAGAGGGAAGGAACCGGGCCAGGAGGAATTGTGGGTGGGGGAGCGGGAGCGGGTCCCCCCCCAATTACCTTTCACTGGCGCGTGAGTGCACTCCAGCTCCTGTAACTTTATTTATTTATTTATTTATTACATTTATATATCGCCCCACAGCCGAAGCTCTCTGGGCGGTTCACAAAAGCTAAAATTGGCTGCTTCCACTCGTGCGACATCACTCCTCCCATCCCGGACATCACGCTGGCCATTTAAACACGGGGGACGATCCTGGAAGGAGGTAAGTCCGGGATTGTGCCCCCTTCCTCCCTCTACACCTGAAAGGGCCCATGAATACTGAAACAGATAGAATCCAGAGAGCTCAGTGGGTGCCAGACAGTTTCATTGCCTGGAGATTACAGACTAGGTAGGTGCTGTAAATCTGCTGCAATTGAAGAAGCAGAAGTAACTTTAATTTGATTGGGAGGGGGAGATATCCATAGGATATCTAACCTCCCTAGAATTGAATGCCAACGCTAGTATTTATTCCAGAGACATTCATAACAGGGAAAATCCAAAGCCAAGTCATAAAATGACAGCTGGCAACTTCACCAAACCCTGTACCTATTTAATATCACTTGTTTTTGTACTGTATGTACTGATTGATGGTGTGTATTGAAGCTGTACCTCATGCTGGGACTCACCGGCCAAGTACACTCATTCCCCTGGCAAAATTCTGCTGCCTGTTTTTCTTGGAAACTGGAACAGGCAGCTTGGCTTGTCTGAATTGTTTTACGTTATGAATATCTTAATATTTTTAAATCCTATAATTAGCTTCCACCTCAAACATGTGAGGAAGTAAGAATTGGAGGGTTACATTCATAAATAGATTGGGGTAGCTATCTATCATGTGCCATGTTGAAGCTAAAATGGTCCCAGAGCCTGTCTGAAGGCACTTGAGGCAGCCACTCTGCTGAAGCTAAGCAAGTCTTGATCTGGTCAATATTTGGAGGGGAGACCACCTGGGGAACTAAATGTAGCCACTAGAACTATGCACAGCAACCTGACTCACCTCGGAGGCTGGTTCAGGGGCTCTGAAACAACCCCAATTTGACTCAGCCCGCTTCGGGTTTTGCCTGGCTCGCTTTGGCACCGAAGCTGAAGAGAGATTTGGACTCCCAAGCGGTTTGACCTTTGTGGGGTTCCTGGGTGCTAGCCGCATGGCGGGCAACCCAGGAAAGCCTGGGGCAAGGCCAACTGGGGGTCCATTGGGCTCCTGCTTGCCTCCTCCCTCACCCCCAATCCCAGACCTGCCACCACTGGGACTTACCTTCTCTCCCCCCCCCCCCCACATCTAGGAAAGCCAGCACAAGGCTGGCCATGAGTCCAGGAGAGTCCAATGGACTAACAGGACTCACCTGTTAATCTCCTTTCCATCCCTCCCCAGTCATCTCCCATCTCCTTTACGACCACCATAGTTTGTGACCATAGAGCTATTAAAAGAAAGAAAGACCTGCAATCTTACCTTTAAATTGTGGCTTGGCTCTCAGGGAAGAGGATGCAGGGCATGGTAAGTCCCAGCAGTGGCAGCATTGCGGCAGCAGCGGGAGGTGACCAGGAAAGGAGGGGAGGGACGGGGGAGTCCACTGGACTCACAGCCTGCCTTGCACCAGCTTCCCCAGGCGGGAAGTATCCTAGCACTGGCCTGAATCAGCCCGAGACTTTAGTACTAAGCTACTTTAGCTTTGGGGTGCCTTAGGCCGACCTGGTGCTGTTCCAGACAGTTCCACAGTGGAAGAAAGGCAGGATATAAATGTAATAAATAAGTAAATAATATTTTGAAACTACTTTGGCAGAGAATATAACTTTGCTTCGTAGAAGTGGAACCTCAAAGTTTGCTAACATACATTTATGAACCCTTTGTAGAATTAACCAGAAAGAAGATATCTATTTTCGCCTTTAACTCTCCTTTCTGTCTAAAGGTATTTTCAAAGCAAGCTACTTTTTCTTGTTTTATTAACTCAGGTTTTATATCTTTTTAATAAGGGGAGTGATTCCTGTATTAGCGCCTGGAAAAAAGAAGCACACAAGTAGATACAATTACTTTGCACCTGCTTCTTTTGCTAAATGAGAGAATGCAAGCTTTCTGCCCCACTACAAGTTTTGTGTGCACAGAGCCTGCGGAAGGAACATAGAGAGACATACTTCAGAAGTATACATGATTTTTACAAAAGCTCCTGATTTTAGCCTCTTCCTTATTATCATTGGGAAGTTCTTAATTCTGTCTAGATTCTGCCTTCTGTGACATTATAAACCGTTGTGGTGATTGCTAAACCAGCAAGAGCGGGATCGTTTTGTTCATTTCCCTGTTATTTCCTGGATACAATGCCTTTAACTTGCTCCTTCAGCATAAAAGCTCTGGAAAAATCAAAAGTATTCACTCTTGCCAGGGACAAAAAATACTAATAGGTTGTTTTACAATTACTTTGTTTTTCTCTTTTGTGGAAGATCAACAGAACTATATCAACACCTGAACAATAAAATTAACAATGTTTCTGAATTATTGAATTAAAGACTTAGAAATTGCTGCATGTGCATATTGATTTAATTAATGAGTACTGTAGTTAAGCCTTTTAAAAAGAAAGAAAGAAAGAAATACAGCCATCCCATTGAAGGCTTTGTTTTTAATATTTGCATATTGTCAACCAACTCAAGAGCTTTGGAGGTACAATGAGACTGTCTGCAGACTACGACCGTGCACTGTTTTGATTCTGGAACTGAATTCCGAACTGGACTGCTTCAGTCTGGATCCGAAGTAGATCCAGAGCGGGCCGAAGCAGATCGGAGCAATCCGAAGCACTTCAGATTGTTTCAGAGGCCAGACAACAGCTCCCTCTGATCACGCCCCCCTGGACGTGTCCAATGAGTGCGTGAGCCACTCACCGAATTGCATGAGCCCCCTGCTCTTTACCTGGACCTGTCATGAGCCCCTGGAGTTGTCTACCTCTTCAAGAGAGACGAATGCTTTATCTACTCTCTGACCTTAACTACAGGGACACTGCTGTGTCTCTTTAAATCATACCACCCAAACAGTCCTTTTGCCATGAATACTTTCTGGTACCACCAACCTTTGTTTTTGAGGAAGGATGATAGAAGTAGGAGAGCAAGTCAACTGTCTCTGTGTGGGACAGCATGGCATTCGGTTGTTAGTAAAGCTGCTGACAGCACAAGGCATTACTTTGCTAAGGCCATAGCTAGACCTAAGGTTTATCCCTGGATCATCCAGGAGTCAAACCTGTTCATCTAGGTGACAGACAGGGGATCCAGTGCTCATTCAGGGGCGAGCCCTGGATGATCCCAGGATAAACCTTAGGTCTAGCTGTGGCCTAACTCTCATCTGCGAGAGAGAGCAAGCGGATCGAAGGAAGCCCAAATGTCAAGGCTTTGAAGCAGTTGTTAAAGTGAGAATCATTGGTTTAACCATCATTAAAGTGTTGCAACGATAGGATTGTAAATGACTTAATTTCACTTGACACCGTTTTCAAAATATGTTGTGACCTGCATTAGCAACTCTTCCAAATCTGACCTTGATTTCGGACCATCTGCCCAGGAGGGCTTGTGAGTCTGCCAGACCTGGAGGTGGAATTCCCCAAAGAAGTCTTTAAAGAGGGTGATTAATGACCAAATTCTGAAGCTGGGAAGGACTGGTCAGATATTTCAGCCTCAGAATTGGACCACCCAATTGGGTCTCCCGAACCTTGAGTACTATTATATAGCAAACAGGTTAAGACACATTGCTGAAGCAATTCTAGGGGTAGGGGACTTAGAATGGATGGAAGAAAATACATTAGATAATATTGAGCTAAATTTGCAGAATGTTTTTTTTAAGGAAAAAGGGAAGGGTAATTGGCTTAATGAAATAGATAATTACTTTTTGAAGTTCCATTGGGAACTCTGGAATAAATATAAAAAGGAATTGCTTTCAATTAATTCCCCTTTAACACCAGTGATAATGCTAAAGAAATTTCCTGAAAATTTAAAGAATAGATTAGGTAAAGTTTTAAAGGAGGAAAATAAAATGAGATTAAGTGAATGGTTAAAGGGGATGAATACAAGAGAGAGGATGGAAGATGTTTTAAAAGATTTGAAATTATCATGGTTAAACTATGGGCAATTGGAACAATGGACTAAAAATTGGGTAAAAGAAAATAGAGAGTGTGGAGAGAAGACGAAATTTGAGGAATTAATTGAAAAAAAAGGGATTGATAAGGGACAAAATATAGGGATAAAAGGGTTAATGAGTCAACTATACAATATATTAACTGAGAAAGGAGTGTGGGATAGCAGTGGGAAAGTGGTTTGGGAGACTGATTTGAAGATACAGATAGGACAGCAGAGATGGGAGGGATTATGGAGACAGAGAGTGTTGAGAAATATGTCAGTAAGAATAAAGGAGAATTACTACAAACTGGTATGGAGGTGGTATTTAACTCCGGTCAGATTAAATAAGATTAATAATCAGCTTTCAGCAGATTGTTGGAGGGGATGTGGTGAAAAAGGAACGTATTTACATATGTGGTGGGACTGTAAACATGTGCAAAAGTTGTGGAAGATGGTTTTTTATGAGATTGAGCAGATAGTGGGATTTAAAGTAGAAGTCACACCAAGGATTGCACTACTTTCACCGCAAGAAGAACTTAAATGTAATAAAGAAACGAAAGAGTTAATAACGAATCTGTTGACGGCTGTGAGACTGATTGTAGCCAGGAACTGGAAGATGCAAGGAGACTATTGTATTGAAGAATGGTATAAAGAAGTGTGGGACATTGCTATAAATGATAAATTGACATGTAATATTAAAATGAAAAAAGGTATAGCAAAAACAAATGATTTTGAGGGTATATGGAAAAAGTTCCTGGAGTTTGTATTTTCTAAAGGCAGTGGGAAACCACCAACAGAAGAAACTATGAGTTTTTGGAAACAGGAATGAGATCCCGAGGGGGGGGGGGGAGCACTGTTATGTTTAGTATAAATATGTTTAATAGGCAAAATTTGAATATTTGATATTAAGGTAATTTTATGTATATGTAACAAGTGTTTTTTATTTGATGTTTTGTTGTTGTTATATGTTGTTGAATAAAATTTAAAAATATTTAAAAAAAAAAAAAAAAAAGAATTGGACCACCCAAGGGAGTTAGGTGAAAAGGCAGAAGGCACAGTCTAAGAGGGGTGTGGATTCATTTCGGAATGAACAAAAAACTAAACTCAATGAGGCTCATTCAGTTAAATTTGAATTCATTCCAAAATGAATGCATTGAGTAAGAAATAGGTACAGGTGATTCATTATTGCTTTCATAGCCATTCTTCACCCATTCAGCAGTAAGGGAGGCATTCCTGTTGTGTGGATAGTGTCATAATATAGTTTAGCCACTAGGTGGCAAAGTGCTCAGTTGTATCTCAGTGGAATCAGAGTTTCTTGCGCTTGTTTTCTGTTCTTGTTGGGGAGAGACGATAAAGTTTTTTTCTAGCTTCCTGTTTGGTGTGTCCTGTGTAAGACTGTCCTGGGTGCAGAAGCAGAACAGAACTGATTTTGGCAGCTGCTTCTGGAAATTTGTATTTATTTATTTATTTTATTTATTTAAAACATTTATATCCCACCCTATATCATTAAGATCTCAGGGCAGCATACAGATTAAAGCATACAGTATAAAACAGTAAATATACACAGCTAAAAACAAATTAAACCATTTCATTTTCTCAGAATGCCCTTAACATTGTGTGGTTCCAAGACATTCCAGGGGAACAATGATGGCAACCCCAAAAAATAAGATGGCAACTTATTTATTTATTTATTTATTTATTTATTTATTTATTGCATTTCTATACCGCCCAATAGCCAAAGCTCTCTACGCGGTTTACAAAATTAAGACAATTCAAAGTATAAAACAACAGTATAAAACCATAATATAAAATACAATATAAAAGCACAACCAAGATAAAAACAGTAGCAATGCAAAAATACAATTTTAAAATACAAATTTAAAACAACAAAGTTAAAATTAATGTATAGACTGTTAAAATACTGGGAGAATAAAAAGGTCTTCACCTGGCGTCTAAAAGAATATAATGTAGGTACCAAGCGAACCTCCTTAGGGAGCTCATTCCACAGCCGGGAGTAGGTAGCCTGCTCTGCATGTGTACACATTCACCATACAATTTAAAATGATGATTGTGCAGGGTTCTAGATCATATGGAACTCCTATGTGTGTAGAGCAGGCTTCGCATTTCAGAATTTCCACCCCCATGCATGAATGGTGAGGGGTGGAGCCAATGATGACATCACAGTAGGGGGTAAGGCCATCTTCACAACTGAATAGGGCTTAAGTTGGGAGGCTGCTAGAAGAAACTTAAGTTTCATTTAAAATTTGGGCTATGTTGGATCATCCTCAGCCTTCATTAGGAGTTCCCACAGAGCTGAAGTCTATGCCTATTAAAATTATAATCCAAATCAGTTACCTAGAACTCATTAGCCCTATTCAGGCATTCTGTATGTTGCTTTAATTAGCTCATGATAGGGAAGGCAATGATGAACACACTAGTTCCATTACTGTTCTCATTGCCCTCCATTTGTTGAGGTGACTGTCTGCAGTGGGGAAACCCATTGTTTCTTTGGGGCTCCTCACACAATTTAGAACACTGAAAAATCAGGGGACTAAAGGCACAGGTAACCACCATGGATACAAAGGGTTCCCCAATGCAAACAGTTGCCCTCAACAGATGGAGGCCAACAAGAATGGTAGCAGGGGTGTGTGTGTGGAACTAGCATGCTCATCCTTGATCTCCAACCCACATACAAAACACCTGAATAGGGCCAAATTGAGTGCAATCCTAAAGGACTGATGATGGGTTCACCTCCATCTATCAAAGGTGGCATTTTCGCCTTCCGATCTTCAGTTTTGCAGCTAGATGGGTATCTGAGGTTGCTTCTCTTCCTGTGGGTGGGGACAGGAATGGAGAGGCTTGAAGATCTGGTAGAACTACAGCTTCTCCTTTGCCCTCCCCTCCCCAGTGGAAGCTGGTGGCCCTGATGTCAGTGGAATGGTGAGTCCACTCTGGGTTTCAGTCAGAACTCTATTAGACTGATGAGAAATTTGCTCTCCTAATGTGGTCCTGAGGAAAATCCCCATAAAGATGGAATTTTGGTTGAGAAGAAATCCCCATTGACAGCATATGTATCTTTTATATAATTGGTGGTTTTGTTTGCAAAAGTGTATATCAGATAAATGAAACTATTATTTATAATATCCGGTGGTATCTATTGCTAACCAATGCCTTGTGTCAACTTCCAAGAGGAAATCTACAACATTGTGTTGATTTCCAAGTCACAGCACAACTTCCGGAACAACCACTCCACAAGCATCTTTGAAATGAATGTGAACACAACAGTTTTTGCCAATAGAGCCCCTGCCAGAAATGTTCCTGATAGATTATGCCCTCAGAACAGATCGAAGGAGAGGAAAAACCAAGGCTGTAAATCCAGTACATTAAAAAGAATCACTGGAATCCACCTACTGAGTAATATTTCATTGAAGATTTATTCATCCCAATGCTTTTTCTTGAGGGGGGGGGGGGACATGGCTGAAAAGTTTACATCTGGGAAACGGAACCCAAACTGAAAATGTTGCTGATGGATTAGTCCCTCTGTATAGACAATCATTTAGATGCCCTCTAGGTCTGCTTTCCCCAACCTGAGGCCATCCAGATGTGTTGGACTACAACTCCCAGCATGCCTCAGCTAGTGGGGTTTCTGGGAAAGTCGCCGTTTGGGATGAAAGGGTTTACCGTCCCCTCCCCATGTCCTCCAAAACCATCCACTCACCTGGCAGTTAAACTTGGAAGTGGGAAATGTTGGTGCCAACAGAAGCTTTTGTTTGAGGTGATTTAATTTGGAAATTGTCAGGTTTTGCTTTCTGTGGAATATAAATAAATCCTAGTAATTATTTCTGATTTTGCATACATAGTTATCAATTAGCATAGAATCATAGAATAGTAGAGTTGGAAGGGGCCTAAAAGGCCATCAAGTCCAATCCCCTGCTCAATGCAGGAATCCAGCATATATGACTTTTATTCAGATGTGAGTCCTATGGGCCCCAAATTGTTTGAGTGCCTTGTAACACCCCTACAAATATGAAGCCTTAGGCCTGCTCATTAGAATAATTTTGATCTGGATATTACAGGTCTGACTCCCTGAAGATAGGGTGACCATATGAAAAGGACAGGGCTCCTGTATCTTTTATTGAAAAGGAAATTTCAGCAAGTGTCATTTGTATATATGGAGGACCTGGTGAAATTTCCTCTTCATCACACCAGTTAAAACTGCAGGTGCCCTGCCCTCTTTTAAATCTGGTCACTCTAGTATAGTGATGAAGAGGGAATTTCACCAGTTTCTCCATATATACAAATGACATCTGCTGAAATTCCCTTTTCTATGCAACTGTTAAAGATACAGAGCCCTGTCCTCCTTTTCATATGGTCACCCTACTGAAGGGCCACAGAGAGAGAACCTGGAGCCCAGGACTGTCAGTAAATATCAATGAGCTTCTTTAAAGAGCTATATATAGAATGCTCGTAACTGGCCAGTCATGGAAGTTTGCAGGTCATTTTGATGATGTCGTGAGCCTCCTGTGTGTCTCCCACTACTTTTCCCAGTTAATCTGTTTAAAAACAAACTTGAGAAAAGCCGACTCATCTGAAATATGTCGGGATTTCCTGCTGCGTGCAGTTGAAGTTGCACTCACTAGAGGGCACTATCCTGCTGAACTATATGGGCTGGGAAGTTTTAGATTACAGACCACATGGTTGCTGCTCTCTACCCCTGTAATTCAGCATGTTTCAAATACAGAAGAGAAGCAAGAAGCATCATCATCATCATCATCATCATAATTAATAATAATAATAATTTAATTTATTACCCGCCTCTCCCTCTGGAGCGAGGTGGGGTACAACACAAATGCAAAACAACAAGGAAAAGCGATTTCCCCCATCTGAAAGACTTCATAATAAAAACATCATAGCTGGGTAATTTGCTTTAAGAGAGACTTGGGCTTGACACCTCTTCAGATAGCGGACACCTTCAAATAGAGGACTGTCCTCTGCAAAGTAAGACACGTGGCCACCCTACTTCAAAAATAGGATCCCTCTCTTTTCTGGCAATTGTGTAGCTAAGGCTGGACCTCAGGGCTGAAGTCGCCACAGCCCAAGGGGTCCCCAAATATTCCCCCAGAGACAAGCAGGTGATGACGGTAACAGCCAACAGGTCTAGCATCATCACCACTTGGGTCAGCACAGATGTTTTGGGGCTCTTGGAGCTGACTCTGCTCACAGCAGCATCCTTTCCTTTCTTCTTCTCCTTCTCCTTCTTCTCCTTCTCCTCCTCCTCCATCTCCATTATGGTCAGGGATTGGCTGGGCCTGCATGTTCATAGGAACAGATAAGCCAAATGATGGCTTTTACATATATTATACTTTTTCTCCATTCAGGGCAATGATTATTCTCAAGTCCAAGTGTTTAGCATCAAGGCAGCCGAAACAAACTCCATTGTTTTCCTGTAGTCATGAAGTGAGTTTAACAATATGCAACTACGCATGATCAGAGTATTTCTCTTTTATCAGGGTTAGCAAACTGTTTGTTTGGTATAAAACAACAGACATGTAGAAGGAGTTGTAAAGCACGAGAGGGCAGCCAAGAGGGAGGAGAAGATAAATGTTGTGTCCTTGACAAGTTAAGTGGTACACATGGCCATGTACAGGGGGCTCCCATAAGACCTTTGGGCAGTAGCCTATCCTACCACTGCACTCCTATGCATTCTATTGTGCCAGTGGAACCTTCTGCTAGTGCAACAGGGAGCTAGCCAGAACTGGCCCTCCCATGAAGCAGGGTGAAGCCCCTTCCTCAGGCAGTGAAGTGGATTAATACCTATCAGAATTATTTGCCTGATTGAGCAGCTGAAAAGTGATTAGCATGGGCAACAATTGCCTGTGACTCAAAGAAGGGGGATTTCCACTCAACAAGGGCTATCCAGATAGCTGGGGAAGCGGGGAATCAATTAGATGGCAGCCAGCCAGCTTTGGTAGGATCATTTCAACCATCATGCTGCGTGAGATGGGATTCATGTGAAGTGATACTGATATTCTGTCCACAAGCGCAATTGTGGGAAACAGGCCTGACACACACACACACACCCCACCCCACCCCCAATCAATTAAAGAGTTCATTGTCCTGTGCAATAAATGATTCTAAAAATAGAGGATGTTTTATTTCACTTGAGACCAGTCCCAAGGTATCCTTGCTAAAAATAATCTACAATGCTTTGTATCAGGTCAGACAATAGCAGGTCTGAGAGTTTTGGATGGGGAAATGATGCTATGATCTTATGCTTCTGAAAATGTATTGCACACATTTCTGAATTTCAAACAGCACAAGGAAAGAATTCATGTATTGTTTGAAGCCACTTCCTTTCCTTTCCTTTCCTTTCCTTTCCAACATGTGAGAGATTATCATTAATGATGTCAGGTCTCATGGAAATCACAAGGATTAAACCCAAGTATGTGGTTACTTACAGGCATGCAAATTGGTGGTCCCCTTCTCGACTGAGACATTGCTTTTGTCCAGAAAATGCTATAATTGACTTATTTTTTAATGCAACATTTCACAGCTTTAAGAATCTGTGAATATGTATGGCCATCTGAAGATTAACTGTAAGGAAAGCAATCTTTTTGTGACTCCCTTGAACAAAGGAAATCCGTGAACCATAAAAAATAATAATCTTCACTACAGTCATATGACCACAATAGAGCACTTAAAGCAAGAATTATACTAATCTTTCAGGCACAAAAATAATTCATACTTTGGAATCGCATGATTAATCAGCAGTCAGTGACCAAAGAGTAAGTCAGTAGATGTGTCTACATTCCAGATGAGATTTATTCAGGACCTGGCATCCCATTCCTGCAGACAGACAGAGCTGAGATGCAGAGCTCTGCAGCTGTGCCCCCTGATAATAGCTTATAAGCAGATATTAAGCATGTAGCTTTCCCCTACACTGCAGCGTGGGAGTCTGCTTGGAGGCTACACTAGTTGTCCCCAAGTTGGCATCCTCCATATATGTTGGACTACAGCTCCCAGAATCCCCAGCCACCATGGTAGCAGTGGAAGTGGATGCTGGGAGTTGTAGTCAAACACATATGGAGGTCCCCAGGTTGGAGAAGGCTGGGCTATACCTTCCAATGAGCAAACTTGGATCTCTAAACCCAGGTTGTGGGAACTGGTTATGGTTATTACTGTATTACTAGTAAGTGGAAGACACTTTGGATGTTATCACTGCTGCTCTCTTAAATGTTACGTTTTCTGAGCTGAATCCAAGCATTGAAAACAGGTTCTGGGACTGAACTCTGGCTCTTATTTGCACTGAGATAATTGCACCAATGTGTCGGCTATTTAGCAGCATGGTGTGGTGCCATTATGGCAGAGAAGGGCAGGCTTCAGGTTTGTTGGATCTACTTTTGTTTTTTTATTAGAAGCCTTAGGTCTACCCACTGCGTGTGGTGTAGCGATTAAAGTGTTGGACTGGGACTCAGGAGATCTCAGTTCTAGTCTCCATTCAGCCATAGAAGCCCTTTGAGTGACTTTGGGCCATTTACTGGCAACTGTTACTCAGAGGACCTTTCCTTCTGCTGCCCCCAGATTGTGGAATGGCCTGCCGGAGGAGATTCGTCAGCTTAATGAGTTTAAGACAGCTGTAAAGACTAGTCTATTCCGGCAGGCCTACCCAGATGAATTTTAAACCTAAGAATTTTAAGATGCTGTGATTGTTATTTTAATATTGTATTGGTTTTATATGCTCTTTTAACTAATTTTATGTATTATATTTTATTTAGTGTTGTTCACGGCCTCAATCCAGAGGGAGAGGCGGGAAATAAATAAATAAATTATTATTATTATTATTATTATTATTATTATTATTATTATTATTATCTCTCAGCCCAACCTACCTCACAGGGTTGTTGTTAAGATAAAATGGAGAGGAGGAGAACCATGGGTTCCTTGAAAGAGGACAAATGGTGGGATATAAACGTTATAATAATTGAAATTAGAAAACTGGAACTTCAGGGGATAGAGCCAATTACATACCGCACTGCATGAGCCATACAGTGGGATGATCTGCATACACAAATAAAAACCTACATTTGAGCTACAGCTGTGAATCCTTGATCATGGATTCTAATTAAACCTAAAAATTGCTATTGTTAAGCACTTAGGAGGTGGAGATCTTTGCTGATCTACGGTAAATCACTGAAAGATCTACCATTAGATCCCATTCTACCTTCTACCCACTATGTGTTGGGTTATTGCCAGAACTTTTCTCCCTCTGGAACTCTGTTTGTGCTCAGAAAACAAACACACATCACGCAGGTCTTACACAGCAGAGCTGGTTTATTTCCTTCAGGCTTCTGTGCAGTCCAATTCAGATCAGTTCAGATCAGCACACTGAGGCATACACAGAGAGCAGTGATCATAGAGCAGTGATCAGTAAGCAGTGATCAGAGAGCAGTGATCAGTTCCATTTTACACAAGTGAGAAACTATATACAGATCTACACAATTCTTATCTACATTACATACAGCTGTGATGAGGCTAACTTAGAATCTTGGCAAGGTTCCCAGAACAGCCTCTATCTCAAGGTAATTGCCCACAGATATACTTTCTCTGTTTAACCCTGAGATAGCCATACACACACAATTTTAATGACTAAGCAAGTATTTCTTTTCATATACTTAACAGTCCTCCTCTTGCGCATGTTGTTTAAATTGTGTTACAATCTGAGACCTAGCTTTAAAGCATCTCTTTGTGTTTTACCATTGAACGTTCCACCTGTCCTTTCTCATTTTGTTTTACTTTGAATACCCATTTACAGGTAATGGCTTTACGACCTTCAGGTAAAGGTACTAGCTCCCACGTTTCATTTTTTTCCATTGCTCTGATTTCCTCTGACATTGCTTCATGCCAGCCCTGAGCTTCTGTAGGTTCCATTTCCTGAATTTCCTCAAATGAAGTAGGTTCATAGGCTACTAGTAAAGCTCTATGAGAAACCTGTTTGCTTTGGTATTCATCTGAGTAACGAATTGGAGCTTTGCGTTCCCTTTCTGATCGTCTTGGCATAGTTACAGGCATAGTTTCCTCCTCTACAGTTTCTTCCCCCTCCCTCTCTTGCTGAGATTGTTCAGGAATTTCTTCTGGTTCTACAGCTTTCTGTTCTACAGGCAAACTTACATACTGTTTTGTTTCCTGCATTTGTTCATGAAAAACTACATCTCTGCTCACAATTACACTTTTGTGATATGGAGACCACAAACGATAGCCTTTTGTTTGTGTATCATATCCCAACAGTTTACATTCCAAACCTCTTTGAGCTAGCTTTCCTGGTCTGTTTTCTTTCTGAACATGAGCAAAACATTTACTTCCAAAAACCCTTATATGTGACACTCTAGGTTTTCTTTTGTAAAACATTTCATATGGAGTTTTTTCATGTACAGAGTGGTAAAGCCTGTTTAACAAATAATTTGAGGTGGACAAAGCTTCTGCCCAGAACAGATTAGACAATCCTGACTCTTTCAATAGAGCTCTTAACATGTTCTGCAAGGTTCTGTTTTTCCTTTCTGCAACTCCATTTTGAAATGGTGAATATGGAGCAGTAAGGTCATGTTGTATACCCTCATCACTGAGGAATTTTTTAAATTGGTTGCTGAGAAATTCACCTCCCCGGTCCGTTCTTAGATTAGCTATAGGTTCTTTAAATCTATTTTTACTCCACTTAACAAAGGCTTTAAACTTTCCAAAAGTTTCACTCTTCTGTTTTAACACATACACAAATCCAAATCTACTGTAATCATCAACAATAGACAAGAAAAATCTGTTTCCTCCTTGACTTGTCTCAAAAGGACCTGCAAGATCTGCATGAATTAATTCAAAAAATCTTTTTGTTGTTCTCTCACTATGTTTTGGAATGTTTGACTTATGACACTTGGGGCGTTACTAGACGAGGCTCTAGCGCGCGTTACCTTCCGCAGTCACGTCGAGGCTTCCAGATGACGTTCACGAGGATCCGCCGTTATCCCGCGGTGAAGCCTCTTTCTCCCGACTTTAAAAAAGTGAGTTTTAGGGCGCCTTTTCCTGCTGTCCCGCGGTAATTCGGAGTACGTGTGGGAGGATGTGAGGTCACTGCGGTCCGCACTGGGCAGGAAAAGGCGTGCTAAGGGGGAGTGGTCAGCGGCTTCGGTCAAGCCGCCTCCGCCATTTGCGCGCAGTCCGCCAGCTGGGGCAGCACGGCGGAGCGGCTTTTTTTTTTTATTCCCCCAGTGACAGTTTGCGCAGAAACGGAGGAACGGAAAAGTGGCTAGTGTGCTGCTGGGGTGTGTGGGGGATGGGTGGGGGATGTGCGCCTGTTCTAGTGGTTTTTTTTTTATTTCCCCAGTGACAGTTTGCGCAGGACCGGAGGACCGGAAAAGTGGCTGGTGACTCCTTGCGGTGGGCAGCTACCGTGGCCGCATAATGGCGGTGCTGTACGCTGCCTGTTAGTGTGGGTACCAGGCTGGCAGAGGGCAGAGCTGTTTGTGGGCTGCTGCCATGGCTACGGCCAGATGTGGGTTGGCTCCTTGGGATGGGGCACAGGGCACAGAGGCGGTCATCGCCGCCGACACCTCAGAGGCATGATGGGAGATGTAGGCACAGAGTGGCCATGCAGACGATTGACCTCGGGTCATATGACAGCCGCCACGACCCCCATCAGGAAGTGAGCGCATCAATGTTGACCCTCAACAGCACCAGCAGCACTTCAGCTGGCACTGGCACTGCCGCCGCTGCCGCCGCCAGGGCCGGCGGCGGCATCGCTGACGGCTGCGCAAGTTTGCGGTCTTTCGGACGTGCGCAAACCGTGCAGCGAGCGAAAAAAAAAGCCGCGGCAATCAGGCCGGTGTGGCTGCGCAACCGTTCTCGCGGCAGCAGCAGCACAACCGGCGCAAACTTCCGCCACAAATCGAAGGCAGGTGTGGAGCATGAGGCGTCACGGCTGAACGGGAAAAGCCGCTTTCACCGCTCCTCAACGACGGAACACCCGGTAGGTCTAGCAACGCCCTTGGTTTCACTGCATACATTACATTCTACATAGTTAGAACATGGTTTGATTTTCACCCCTTCACACAATTCTGGAATCTTAGAAATTGTTTTATAGTTAGCATGACCAAACCTTTTATGAGTTAAATGGATGCACTCTTGGTGTGGTTTGCAATTGGCTATTGTTTTTGTTGTGACTTTGCTGGCTACAACTTCATTTTCTGTACAAGTATTAATCACATACAAAGATTCTTTCATTATTCCCTGCACACACACCTTGTTTCCCTGTTTTATAGTACAATTTTCTTCAGTAAAACAAACCTCATACCCCATTTCTGTTAACTGAAACACACTTAGAAGGTTTGTTTCTAATTCTGGTACATATAAAACACTTTGTAGTTCAACTCCCAGACAATCAAAATATACATTACCCACACCACAAATCTGGATTTTTGTTCCATTTGCAAGGGTAACACACTTTTGCTTTGAAGTAGAAGTTTCCAAGGTTACAAATGAAAGTTTGTCTTTTGCCATACTTATTGAAGCCCCAGAGTCCAAAAACCAAGGATTCATTGTCTCTTTGATTCTTGCTAGAAGACACTTCTTTGTTGATTCAGCTTCATTCATGTTGTTTTCTTCTCTCCACTTTGCTGTCAACAGCTTTTTCTTCTTGTTGTTGCAATCCCGCCTTAAGTGTCCTGTGGAACCACAGTTAAAGCATTTCCTTGCCTTTAATGCAGCCACCACGTCAGAAGATTTATGGCTTTGTTGAAATTCAGCCACAGGATGTTTAAGGCTCTGTTGTTTTGAAGCTTGTCTTCTTTCATAGGTTTCCAGTAGTTTTCCAGCTACATACTCGAGGGTTAAATTTTTCTCCTCTTGACTTTCCATCATGGTGACAACCGCGTCGTACGATGAATCAAGACTTGACAAAATCACATAGACTTGGTGTATAGTTGTAAACTCCATCCCTCGTGCCCTGAGTTGATTGAAGAGTTCTCTCATGCTTTTCAAATGGTTTGACATAGACTCCCCTAGTTTCAGCTTCATTCCATACAGTTTCCGGGTTAGAATTACTTTACTGCCCGCTGTTTCTCTTTGATATACAGCTTGTAGTGCATTCCAGCACTCTTTTGATGTATTCAAAACCTGAATGAAGGAAATTTGAGAGTCTTCCACAGCTAATGCAATAACTGCCATTGCTTTTGCATCGTCCTTAAACCATTTAGCATTCTGTGGATCTGCTCTATCTGGTGGATCCTCTGTGACTACATACCACAGTTCAGCCTGAATCAGATACATTTGCATTTTGTAAGACCATAATGCATAGTTAGAGTCATTCAGCTTTTCTAACAATTGATGCAAACCAGACATATTAGCTCCTGCCATTTCCTCTGCTTTAGGAATTTGTATCTCACCGTCCTCCTGCTCAGAGTCCTCCTCAGAGTCAGCCGACTGAGATTCTTCCTCACTTTGCAGCACTGGCTTTAGCTTGATGTCTTCCTTCATCAACAGTTTTCTGTTTTAGCAGACTCCTGGTTCGGGTTCTGATACTGCACCATTCCCATCAAGTTCTGGTTCTTCTGCCTGGGTTAAGCTGGCGTAGGCTTCCTGGACTGGACTGGGCCCATAACCTTTGTTGGGTTATTGCCAGAACTTTTCTCCCTCTGGAACTCTGTTTGTGCTCAGAAAACAAACACACATCACGCAGGTCTTACACAGCAGAGCTGGTTTATTTCCTTCAGGCTTCTGTGCAGTCCAATTCAGATCAGTTCAGATCAGCACACTGAGGCATACACAGAGAGCAGTGATCATAGAGCAGTGATCAGTAAGCAGTGATCAGAGAGCAGTGATCAGTTCCATTTTACACAAGTGAGAAACTATATACAGATCTACACAATTCTTATCTACATTACATACAGCTGTGATGAGGCTAACTTAGAATCTTGGCAAGGTTCCCAGAACAGCCTCTATCTCAAGGTAATTGCCCACAGATATACTTTCTCTGTTTAACCCTGAGATAGCCATACACACACAATTTTAATGACTAAGCAAGTATTTCTTTTCATATACTTAACACTATGTACCTAATGGTACAATTGCATCTTTCTGCTTCTCTCTTTTTGACATCTTCCAGATGTGTATTGCCTGCCCTATTTGAACACATTCAGCCAACATTTTCCTCGGCAGATCTCGTGTGCAGTTAGCCCCCTGCACAACAGGCAACATTACTTCTCTATCATTGCACTTTCATGCTGCAATGACTAAAGGCTCTTTTTATTTTACTTCTTTCTTCTTGTTCTTTCGCCAAAGCTGTTAACGTCACAGGAGCCCTGCCACATAAATAGCTGACAACACTAGTTGAACTATTCACAGGTGTCCCATTCAGACAACAGGGCTCATCCTGAACACACACATGGCAGGAGGCAGCACACATCTGCAAAGTGCTTATGCACATACAAGCCTATATGCACATAGACACATTCAGTGTCTTAGAACTAGTGATGCCACCGAAGTTTATAATTAATCAGCTTGTTGGCTGAAACGTGACCATTTGTAATTCTTGCCTTTGTAGCGAGCCTGGATTGATGTATTACAAATTCGCTATTAAGTCTGGAATTGATTGTGAGCTTCTGAGCATGCGCAGTCTGCATCTAAATAATGCCATTTCTGTCTGGGTACTAAATTGGCCAATTTAACCCTTGAATGATCTGGCTGCCCCCATTTTTGTCACCACCACACCTCTGCAAGGAGGGGGACTCTCAAGTTCATCTTCTTCTCTCCTTCATATACTGGCGATCAGAGTAAACACCATGTGAAAACAAGCAACCAGCAAAGGGGGTATGTAACATGGCGACACATGATATCATGTCGCACCTTTGCGATTCAAAACGACAGCTTCCAAGATCCACTTTGATACCACACATGTGCAAAACTGGTATCCACGAAATGAGATCTGGTATTAAAGGAGAACTCTTGGCCATGGTCATGTGAACAAACTGGTTCCTTTACAAGAAAATAACAAATTCACTTTGGGTCATTTTGCCCATCACTAACTAGAATGCATGTATGGAGGGGAGAGGAACCTGCCAAACCCACCACCGCCACCATCATTGTGTGGAGGATGAGCCTTGTTGTCCAAACAGGGCTAATAGTAAAAGAATATATGCAGGCTGAGTGGAGTAAACAAGCCTACTGGAACTGGGAAATAATTTACGCATCCTCCCTCATCCATATGCCATGCTCAAGATTTACAGCTGCTGTCTTATCTTTAGGAAGAAAAAAACAGTGCCTGTTAACAAAGAAGCTTCATGAAACTTTCAATCTGGTCAGAGAGTTCCCCCTGAGAACATATGTGAAATCAGATCATTTTATGAGAATATAAATGTCACTCAAACAAAAACTCAGTCTTGGGTGAGTGGGTGGAACCAGTCTAATAGCCAAGGTTTAGGGCTTCGTTAGATTAAGAGGAAATTGTATTGCCTCACAGGGGTTTTGCTTCCTGCTTTTCTTGCACAATTGTAATGGGTTGCATTACACGGGCAGAGAGGGACAATCACATGGTTTATAATTGGAAATTTCTCCTCCCCATAGCCTTGCATGGAACAGTGCCCTCTAGTGGGTGCTTTGTAGTGCAACTTCAGTTGAACATGGTAGGAAATCCCACGATATTTCGGAAGAATTGGGATATACAGGCATGGGGTTTAGAACAGGATTACTAGGTGAAGGCATAGGAGAAGTGCAGGAGGTTGACAGCGTTGTCAAAAGGACCCACAAACTTCCATGAGTGGCCAGTCATGAGCATGCCTTATTTCTCTTGTGTTAATTACCCCTTAATCAATAATACAACCAGTTGAGGCTGGTGGCTCCAAAGTCAGTGGAGCGGTGAATCCCCTCCAGGTTTCATTCAGAAACAGTCAAAAGTCACAAAGAGCTAGAAGCACTTTGCATAGCTCCTTTAGACTTCTGACTAGTTCTGGCTGAAACCCAGAGAGGATTCACCACCCCACTGACATCGGAATCGCCAGCCGGCACCAAATACACCTGCTTTCACTGCTGAGGCTTCGTATAGCTGCTTGTGCATAGGTGGAGTGCCATCTGGTCACCGATAAGTAACCTTAACCAGCTCTTATGAAGAATAAGCAATAAAGTGAAGAGCCAATAATGCCTTGAGGTCAGAGGATGCTCGTGTTTTAATGCTGGACCTGCAACTCTGTTTAAAAATAAATAAATCATCCCTGTCTAAAGTTAGAGAAGGGAATAAAAATTATGACAATCATTTTCAGTCAACAGGACTCACAGTTAGAGACTGAAGAGTATCCAGAGCCTCAAGGAGGAAGACTCCTGCAACAGACGCATTTTTAGCAGCAGCAGCTTTGGCCTGTGTATCTTTCACAAGTGTGCCAAATGTATTCGAAGGCCTGCTTGCATCATGCCGGCATCTATATTGCTTCATGCAAAGTACCGGTCGTAAGCTGCCTTCCAGCACCCAAGCAAGGCCACGTTCAAATTGGTCGATCGAAGTCCATTATTCCCAGCATTGGCACGTAGGGATATAGGGGTTTTGTTAAAAGTGTTCCATCTGTGTTTCACACATAGTCAGGCGTCTTTCGTTACGTCGTCTGCTCATTGACGGATTTTTTTTTATTTAACGGAATTCCATTCTACTTGCACTAATTCACATTAGCACAATTCCCTTACAAAAGTTAGAAGGGGGAAAAATCTGCATGTGTGCAGAATATGTGTGACTCGGAAAAAGCCAGTCCACTGGAGAAGACGTGGCTCAGTGGTAGAGCACCTGCCTTTCAGGCAGAAGGTCCCAAGTTCAATCCCCGGCTCCTCCAGGTAGTGCTGACAGGACGGGGGGGGGGGGGGAATCCTGCTGAAACCCTGGAGAATCATTGCTGCCAGTCAGAGTCGACAATACTGGGCTAGATGGGCCAAGGGTCTGAATCAGTCTGAGGCAGCCTCCTACGTCCCTATCTTCCACTGAGGAATCTGCAGGTCAGATTCATAGAAATCCAAATTCATTGCACTCCATTGCAGTTGTTTTCACCATCCCTACTAGAGGACCAAGGCACTTCTGTGCAGCCTTTTATAGAAGCAGCAGACAGTAAGGCTCCGGGGAGGGGAGGGGTCAGTTCTCTGCCCTTCTTCCAACTTGGCTCTCTTGTTCTTTTTACTTGTTTCATTTCAATATTGAAATACCTAAATATTGAGCCACAGATGGCTTAGATTTCACCTTTCTCCGAATGAAGTGATGTTTCAGCCATGTCGCCATGGAAACCAGGATGAGGTGGCAGGGTGTGAAAGCTGGCTACCTGGTATTAAAATATCCAGAGCTTCTCCAGACTAATTCTACATGGAAAATAAGTTATTCTTTCATCATGTGGTTAACTGGGCATGTGTTTGGTGCCGGTTTTCTTTTTATCCTGTCAAATTTCACTTCTCCTCTCCTCTCCACTCTGAATTCGTAGTTTTCCTATGGTTGGGAATCCTCAGTAGGTAAGCCAAGAGTGGGGAATGTCTTTCAGCCTCAGGAGAAATATTGGGGGGGGGGGGCACATTCCAGTAGTGGGAGGAGCATAAGGTAAAGGGGAGGTACAAAGACAAAAGGAGAGGGGCGAAATATTTTTTTAAAAAAATACCAGCATGCCATTTTGGAAGACACTGATCACATCTCAAAGGGACATGCCCATGCTTGCCTCTGCTAATCCTGCAGAAGTTAAAGCTGCAGGAGCCCTGCCTAGCGTGACCAGATACAAAAGAGGGCAGGGCTCCTGCAGCTTTAACTGTTGGGATGAAGAGAGAATTTCACCAGGTGCTGCATGCATACAAATGACACCTGCTGAACAGGGGCATACACTTCTCAATTTCTATGGGGTGCGGAGTGGGGATAAATCTGGGAAAGGAGGCTAGGCTTATTTGTTAACATTTATGCATATATTTATATTTCTAGAAACCATCCTTCATCAATGCATCCTAGTGTGTTTAAAGCCACATTAAAATAACCAGCACTCAACAAAAATAATTACATTTTAATTATAATATTGTGATAGTTTACATACTACCCCACCATCCATAGCCCTCTACTAATACACCATCCAGGTTGAAGCCCAAGATAAAAATCAACAAACTCTTTTTTAGAATTAAAAGAAACATATTCTAGCTAAGCAGAGGGTGCATTGATGGGTAAATAACTAAACAAAGCACCAAGGAGAAAAAATACATTCAGGATATATCACTGCTGACAGCCATGCTGTGAGCTTACTGATGTTACCTGGTTGGGCATTGCCCCCTCCCCCAGGAAATCCCAGAAGGGGCTTGACCTCCCCCCCCCCCCGAAGATTATGCCCCTGCTGCTGAAATTCCAATTCTCTACAACTGTTATAGTTACAGGAACCGGGTCTTTTTCATATGGCCATCCTAGTATTTAGCTCACAGCAAGTAGATCTTCTGACTGCCACAAATAGATGCTATGTTAGGGTGACCATATGAAAAGGAGGACAGGGCTCCTGTATCTTTAACAGTTGCATAGAAAAGAGAATTTCAGCAGGTGTCATCTGTATATATGGAGAACCTGGTGAAATTCCCTCTTCATCACCACAGTTAAAGGTGCAGGAGCTATACTAGAGTGACCAGATTTAAAAGAGGGCAGGGCACCTGCAGCTTTAACTGTTGTGATGAAGAGGAAATTTCATCAGGTTTCCCCATATAGACAAATGACACCTGCTGAAATTCCCTTTTCAATACAACTGTTAAAGATACAGGAGCCCTGTCCTCCTTTCCATATGGTCACCCTATGCTATCTGCCCCATACATGAGCAACAATTGCACTCTGAGGTAGTCCGCAGAAGCAAGCAAAACTCACAGCTTCTACTTGTAGAAAACTAGCAGGTGCTTTTATCCTGCAATCACCCTACCTCAGGCACAGAACTTTACCCGGGGTGGGGTGGGGGGAGGCGTTGAGAGGGTGATGTCTTCCATTTGTAACCCTCCTTTTGTGTTACCACCACTTCTTCCATCTTTTTTTTTTTTCTTACCACAAGGAAAGGCAGAAGAGCTGCACAATGTGTTTTGCTTGGTAGGGCTACACCAGTTGCTGGGGAACATGGGTGGGAGGGGTTCCTGGTCCACAGCTGCTTGGCCACTGTGTGAACAGAATGCTGGTCTAGTCGGACCCTTGGTCTGGTCCAGCAGGGCTCTTTTCTTATGCCAGGCGCCCCCTAGCTGAAAGCACCCTAAGAGGGAGCATTCTTGTTTATGGAAGGAACCCTGATGCCCTTGGCAAACCTTCTACAGCATGAACCAAACTTAATTTTATTGCTCTGGGTTTGGCCTGTTGCCACTGCTTTAAAGACGGAGACAGTCTCCAGGCAGCAATGTTAGAGCCTGCATCCCTATCAGTTGTTCTGCTGCTACCTAAGTGGTTTCACAGCAAGATGCCCACTGGGAGCTGAAATTCTTCCCTACAAGGCAGAGTGGGGGCAGGGTGTGTGTACTGTTTTGTTCTCACTCTCGCTCCCCCTCCCTCCCTTCCTCCTAGCTGCAGGTCGAATGTGATTCACAAAGATGGCAGACATTTTCCTCTGGTCTCTTTCTCTCACAACTGCACTTAAACTCACTTCAATCTTGTACAATCTCCGCTCGCATTATCCACAGTTCACCTGTCTGTGAGCCATTGCTCTTTCTAGTCAAAGTTCATCCTGTATTCTGAATTCTTTTGAGTCAACTGGGCTGCCCCTATGCGTGATTTATTTGTTGCTTTATTGTTTAAACCTGTATATAAAAACGTTATGTACATATTTTCTCTTTTTATTTGTTGTTTCAACCACCATGGCTATATCAATTTACAAATGCATACACCAAACATACATGAATACAGGTACGCAGACACAAACTCCGTAATACAAAGGATTAAAATAGTAAAAAGATACTAGCAGAACTTTTTATTAGAAGTTACCTGTAAATACATAAAAGTAATCCTTTGTATTAAGATAATAAGAGACACTAACAAAATTTTACATTAACAATGCTCATAGATATAGAAAAGTTAACACTACTGATACATTAAAAACTTAATGTTAAATTATGTATGTATTTCTAAACCTGTACATAAAAAGTTCAACATTATGAATAGAATGCTTCTGAAACAATTAAAAATAATAATTATCAGCCAAACAATCAACCTGAGGAGCATCACGCAATGAAACGAAACCACAAGCAGAAAGGAAGAAACAATTAAAATACCAGGGCAAATTAAAATGTCTTGTCCTGGCACCAAAAGGGTTGTGGGGGGTTCAAGGTTGGGGCACCACCGCCAAGAACTTGCATCCTTGTATATTGTATATACATCTTGTATTTCATCTACAAATGGTAGTCGGAGAAGAGCCTCACCTGATGATCTTAAATTGCAGGCAGGCTATGGACGTTTCTACACCAACCTGAAAATCCGGACTGGTCACGGCTGAGTCCCTGTGCATCCAAATGACGCACAGGGACTCCCAGGGGCAAGCAGGGACGAGCACAGCTTTTCCCAGGGGTAAACAATTCCTGGGAAAACCCAATTCTTCCCATGGTCTCGGGATCGTCCCGAGACCGTGGGAGATGTGTGGGCACCCGTCCCAGTTTAGTCCCGCTTCCCCGTGAATAAACATGAGGAGGCGGGAAACAAGCTCTGGGCATGGAGCTCTTCAGGCACTCTGTGCCCATCAGGGGTGGAGGGGGGAGTGGGAACTGTTTTCTTTTTTATCTTACCTTTAGTTGGAGCACATGTGCGCTCATCTTTTGTTTAAAAAAAATAATGGCAGGCACAACATCCCTCCTTCCTCCTGGGATGTCATGCGCACGTTTGGACTAAGGGGAGGATCTCACGAACAGAATATTGCGAGATCCTCACTGTATGGTGTAGAAAGGGCCTGTTATAGATGAATAGGCATTGCATTATTGATTGATTGATTGATTGATTGATTGATTGCATTTATATCCTACCTTTTTTCCTTCAAGGAACCCAAGATGGCATATGTAATACTCCTCCTCTACATTTATATCCTCACAAAAACAACCCTGTGAGGTAGGTTGGGCTGAGAGTCTGTGACTGGCCCAAAGTCACCCAGTGAGCTTCCATGGCTGAGCGGAGACTAGATCCCAGATCTCTTGACTCCTAGTCCAACACTCTAGCTACTACACCACACTGGCAAAGGAGACAATATTGCCCAGGTTGTGAATATAAGGCCTTGGTCAGCAACTAGATCTATGGCTAACCAATTCTGAGGAGTGAAAAAAAGGTAGAGGGACAGACTTCATGCCCAAGCCATTGGTGTAATGATAAATGTGGATGTGTAGGTGTTCATCATGACAGTCCCCATATAGCCACGCCTCCCAAGGAGATGCTCAAAATGCACGCAGCTGTTTTGATCCATATTGACCAACCAGTTCTAGGAGTTTTCATCTCTCTCAGGAGCAGGCCTTCTGTAAAGTGAATGAGTCTTAATGGATCTTTGGTATGGCTTCAAAACTACCCCCAAAATACTTAGGATTACAACAGGGAACACTATGGGCTTCTCTACATTAAAAAAAAAATCACACTGCCTTACCATGGCTATCTGCATCCGCTTTTTCTCTTGGATGTGAACGGCATTACATGGAGCACTAAATACAATTTGCTAGTGTGGGTATGGGCACGTAGTTGTATTTGAATAAAGCCAGCATTTTTGTTTTGTTTTAACCTAAAATTAAAAACTCAAGGGGTTGTCTATATGCAGGGAAAGCCCTGCGGTGGCTGTGAATCTGTGCTGTGTTGGTTATATGATGCAGCCGCAGACTGGCAGCCACCGTGGGGCTTTCCTGCTAAGCTGTGCATTGAAAAAGTCAGGGACTTCAATAGGAGCAAGGTCAGTATGGCTCTTCCACCACCTGACCTCACTCTGGGGCTGATCCAGGGGGTGGTCCTGGTGACTGGCAATTGGTCACCTTTCGCCAGAAAGAGGGCAGGGGGCTCCAGTACCCCGCTCTCCCTGCTTGGCATCAGGATTACCCAATGCCACCCTCAAAGTTTTTTTTGTGGGGGGAAGGAAGTGCCAACTCAGCACCATGAAGACAGGGCCCAAGAGCATAGTTCTAGGAGGGGCACGTTAGAATAACTTTACACTAGTGCAACTTCATTCAGATTAGCAGTTCCACCTAGCTGGATTTTGCCCCCCTGTACACCTGGAGCTCCTCGGAGGAAAAAAGGAAGGGGGATACAAACACAATAAAGACATAAGTAAAGCATTTAATGTTTCACGCAGAAATTGGTGCTTATAACACTGGCTTTAGCCTAATAGTCTTAACAGCGTCATTTCTCAATTGCATTTGGAATTTTGTTTGTGTTTTTTTAAAAAAAAAAGAGAGAGAGAGAGAAACAAAGACGCAGCTGAGACACTTTACAACGTAAACCCGCAGCCTCAGAGGGAGTTGTGGCGATATCCAGGTAAACTGCTCTCCTTTATATAGTGGGTTGCTAATTAGCACAACGCTTGCAGCTTCACAGAGGGAGCTTTAGGCACATCCATTGAATGTGCAAACACAAACAAGCTCGTAGAGAGAAGAGGAGATGTTTCTTTTTGTGTGTTTTTCAGCTCTGACTAGAGATGTGTATATGTATATGCAAAGGGACAGAGGGAAGGAAGGAGGGAGAATAGGGGAAAGGGCTCAGGACTACAGAGAAATTTGGAGTCCTTAGTATAACAGCAGCATGACAGCAGAAATTCAACCAGTGCTGCTTTCCACATTACAGCCTATCCATACTGCAAAAAATTGTACCTGTTGAATCTTTCTTTCTTTTTACATCCCACCCTTCCTCACAAGAAGCCACAGGAGGTTAACAACTCATACAAATATGATACAATACATGAACATCATTAAAATCATAACTCCCAAATGACAAGTGTATAATAAAATACAATAAAAAGCAATGCTACAACACCAGGAGACAGATATAACTCTTGCCTATACCCCCAAAGTCTGTGCTAATAAATACATCTTTAAGAGGGACCTGAATGGCAACAGTTTGGAGGGGGGGCAGCCAAAAGTCTAAGTGGGAGATCTGCTGTTGGAGTGCCACCACTGAGAAGGCTCTGCCTTGGGTGGTAGTAGACCCACAGGCCAATTCTACAAGGTTGTAGCCCTTGTTGTTCCACTGATAAAGGCATACGGCTCTGTCAGGGGAGGGGGGTAGCAACTTGTTGACACAGTTCCAAGCGGCATTTCCCACATCCACAGCTTCCCAGCCTCAGCATCGCCACTACCATGCAGATGATGGTCACAAAACTCGAGGAATGCCCCTCAACCACATCTGTATTCCTTCATGACCCGTTCATTCCGAAGACTGAGATTAGGCTGATGGATTGTTCCCTGATGGATTGTTCCCTGAATGACAGCAAAACACACACTTTTTGAAATGTTGAAGAAATCTGTCACCATTTCCCCTCCCCCCACACCACAGTAGATCCATTTTTGGTCTCTCTCTCTCTCTCTCACACACACACACACACAAATCAATCATGAGATAGATTTGTTCCTCAGCAATATTTTTCCCCTTTCCCCCACCCCCCCAAAAAATGATGGCAAGAGCACTGCTCAGTCCAGATTGAGAGCTGTCAAGATTTTAAAATAAGCTGGGCAACAGTTTGCCTTTTTGCACATCTACTACGCATCTACTTTGGTAAACAGTATTCAAGAGTGTCCTGAGAGGCATAGTCAAGTGGGAGCAATTGGCCTCCAGGTGGCTTTTGTATTCACAAGCTGATATGGGAGTTATCAGAGTCTCTGGACGGTTTATATCCCAAGAACAATGAATGGGCTCACTCGGCACATAATTTGCTTCGGAAATGTTACTATTATTGCAGCATCTCTTACAGTGCAATCCTATGGATTGCCTGTCAGAAGTAAGCTCCACAAGTAAATGTGCCTAGGATTGCAGAGCTGCGCTACAGGTCTACTCAGAAGCAAGCCCCATTGCGTTTAGCGGGGCTTACTCTCAGACAAGTGGGCATATAGGGCTACAGCCTTTTGACGCAGTCCTACGCCTGCTTACTTGGAAGTAAGGCCCTCTGTTCTCCATGGGACTTGCTCCCAAGGAAGTGTGGGTAGGATTGCAGTTGATCCGTTATTCCAGCATTGCATGCACTGTGGTTTCAAAGTTTGGCAAGGATTCCAAACATACTTTGTTTTGAGGGGATGCTGCAGTTGTTGAAAAATTGCATTTCCCCAGCAGGGCCAGCCAAAGACGTTTTGCTGCCCAATGCAAAACAAACAAATGGCACACTTCCCATGTCATGCACAAAAACCAACTGATAGTAGGATGGCATCTTCCACTACATCTGAAAACAGCAGGGTAACTTAGGGGGTGTAAGGCAGGTTGCATGGTACACACCTCTCTCCTCCAACACCTTGCTGCCGCCTCCCAGCATCTGCTGCTTGAGGCAACTGCTTCACTCTGCTAACGTTAGGGCCATCCCTTTCCCCCAGCATTCAAATTGTAATGCCTTGCCATTAAGGAAATGCAATTCCATCCTTCTTCAACAAATGATTCCATTGTGATGTCACATGTTGAGTGGACCCAGGTACCTAACAGATGACACCAAGGCTTCATACGCACCCAGCCCCAACAATGCCCTTATAAGGAATCCCTACACATCTTGATTCTCTGCTACTAGGTTACTCCCTCTCTCAATCCCACCAGTCATACAGGCTGCTTTTTCGTCCCATACAAGTCTGTTTAGGTTCTCTGTTGTGCTGCCGTGACCATGCCACAAATGCTAAAATGCTAAATGATTAGGATAAGCTCTAATTCAGGCACGTTTCTACAGATGTATGATCTGGCCATGGTGATATATCCCATATGGATTATTGTAACGCGCTCTGCATGGGGCTGCCTTTGAAGAGTGTTTGGAAACTTCAGCTGGTTTAAATCACTGCAGCCAGACTGTTGACTGGGGCTGGTTACAGGGAGCATACAACTCCTCTGTTACAACAGCTCCACTGGCTTCCAGTCTGTTTCCAGGCACAATTCAAAGTGCTGGTTATGACCTATAAAGTTCTATATGGCTCGAGTCCAAGTTAGCTGGAAGACTGTATTCTCCCTTATGAGCCTGCCTAAGATATTCAGGGGTGGCCCTTCTCTCAGTCCCACCACCATCATAGGCAAGCCTGGTGGGAACGCGGGAGAGGGCCTTCTCGGTGGCTGCTCCAAGGCTCTGGAACTCCCTTCCCAAGGAAGCTAGACTGGCTCCCTCCTTGCAATGCTTCCAGAGGCAGGCTTATGCGTTGGGTTTGTTTTTAATCGTTATTTCTATTTAAAATGTTTTAAATAATTTAATATTATAGCAGGTTTAATTATATTTTTAACATTTGTATATTTCTATTTATAAGTTTTAATTGTATATGTTTTAAATTAATTTTGTAAAGCCACCTTGAATCCCAGTATAGGGATACAAAATAATAATAATAATAATAATAATAATAATAATAATAATAATAATAGAAAGAAAGAAAAAGCATAGATCATGGCCGGGGAAACTGTGGTGCTCCAGATGTTGCTGGACACCAATTCCCATCAGTCTTAGCCAACATGGCCAATGGTGAAGGAAGATGGGAGTAGTTCATCAACCTCTGGAGGGCCACAGGTTGCCCAGCCCTGCTGGAGATCACTACAGTCAGGAAACGTTTAGTATGGCCATATATGACCTTGAAGTTCCTCATTCCTCTGGGATATCAGGAATGGCCCCAAGCAAAATCCTGAATGATCAGGTTCATAGCTTGGGAGTGTTGCTACTCCGTCCCTGGATATTCAGGGGGCAGTGGTGGCAAAGAGTATGCCTGTACAATTCCATTTGGTGCATCAGCTGTGGCCCATCTTGTGCCAGTCTGACTTGGCAAGACTTATCCATGCCTTGGTTACATCGTGACTATAGTATTGCAATGCACTCTATGAGGGGCTACCCTTAAAGAGTGTCCAGAAGCTACAATTGGTGCAAAATGTAACAGCCAGGCTGCTAATCAATGCACATTATCAGGAAACATATTACACCATGTTTGATTAGATCAGTGGTTCCCAAAGTGGGCGGTACTGCCCCCTTGGGGGCGGTGGGATTGCATAGGGGGGCGTTAAGAGAAAAGGGGGCGGCAGGGCGGCACTCGAGGTGGTCTTTTCCGTACCAGGAGTTTTGTTACAGAAGGAAATTTCTGATCCTGCACTATGGAGAGTGGTTCAGAAGCTCCTGGTTGCATTTCCAACATCATATTTGGTGAAATGTGGTTTTAGTGTGGTCTGCCTACTTCTCTCCAAGCAAAGAAATTGACTCCAGATTACTAAACTCATGTTAAGTGACTTTAAACCAGACATTGGGAAACTGGTATCACTTCATCAAGCCCATCCATCACATTAAGAATTTACAGAATAGTGAGGTACTCTACCCTAGTTACTAAATGTGATATATAATATTCTTGCTAAAGGACTATCAGACTTTGAAAAGATGATATCACTGGCTCAAGTTCATCAATTATGTTTAATTGAATAAACTAAAAAAATGTAATTGGATTTTGAATAAATATTCAATTAATTGTTACTGTTTTGAATTTTATTGTTATTATCTTCCTTAGTGGGTCGTTGAAAACCGCTATTCTGAATAATGATTTTTATAGGGCAGGGAAGGGGGCACTGGGCACGAGTTTGTGGAACCAAGGGGGCAGTTACCTGAAAAAGTTTGGGAACCACTGGATTAGATAAAGAGCTGTGCTGGATCAGACCAAAGGTCTATTAGTGCAGCGTTCTGTTTGCACAGTGGTCAACCAGATGCTCAAGGGAAGCCCACAGGCAGGGCATGAGTGAAATAGCAGCCTTCTGCTCATGTTCCCCAACAATTGGCATTCAGATGGATACTGCCTCTGCTATTGAAAGTAATATACAGCCATCATGTCTAGAAGACTTAGAGCACTTCCCCCCCCCCTCTTCTGTCCTGCAACACTTCCTCTTTCTTCACACAGGGAAGAAAGAGGAAGTAAACAATGACCACATGGCACATTCAGTGGGCGTTTTTATCATGCTGTTTTCCTTGCACACAGCAGGAAATGGCAGCACGTTTCGCTTCAACCCCCAAAAGTCAGATTTTCTGGGTCTTATTTTGTCACAGAAAAAAAGACCAGAAGGACCGAGGGATGCATGGAAGGCGGATGGCGTCATTGAAAGGACCCACGAACATCCGTAAGTTGCCAGTAATAGGGTGACCATATTTTGGAAAACGAAAAGGAGGACAACATGGTCGCCCCCAAGGGGGCGTGTCCAGCACCAAGGGGGCATGCCCACCCGAACATAGCCTTGGTCACATGTCTGATTTTACAGCACACATTTAAGACAAATCTCTTCTTCATAACATCTTAATGTTAAAATCACTGAAATAAAGAACAAGTGAGAGATTCAATGTATCTGAAATTAACTCCACTCACTCCTACTTTTGTAGGTTTTGCTGTACTTTGAAGCTTTTGCTATACTATTTGTGTTATTTTATTTATTTATTTATTTATTTTATTACATTTATATACCGCCCCACAGCCGAAGCTCTCTGGGCGGTTTACAACAATTAAAAACAGTAAACATTAAAAGTATACAAAAATTTAAAAAACATAAAAACAGTATAAAAACAACAGTATAAAAAGTGTTACATTCTCCCCTTCCCTCAAATATTTTTTCTGACTGTATCTTCACTCATTGCAAGCTGCTGTTGTTGTTAACAGGGTTTGCTACTGGCCCCAGATCTGTTTCAAATTTGGTGTGGCTAAAGCTCTACCTAAATCCTATCATGGTACAAAGTTTCATTGCCTTATCTTTAAAAATGACGATTTTAAAAATAATAATTTTAAAACCTCAATTTTAAAAAAAATTCCTAAAAAATCAATGGATGAACGGATCTCTTTCAAATTTGGTGTGGCTAAAGCTCTACCTAAATCCTATCATGGTACAAAGTTTCATTGCTTTATCTTTAAAAATGACGATTTTAAAAATAATAATTTTAAAACCTCAATTTTAAAAAAATTCCTAAAAAATCAATGGATGAACGGATATGTTTCAAATTTGGTGTGGCTAAAGCTCTACCTAAATCCTATCATGGTACAAAGTTTCATCACTTTATCTTTAAAAATGACGATTTTAAAAATAATAATTTTAAAACCTCAATTTTTAAAAAATTCCTAAAAAATCAATGGATGAACGGATCTGTTTCAAATTTGGTGTGGCTAAAGCTCTACCTAAGTCCTTTCATGGTGCAAAGTTTCATCTGTTTATCTTTAAAAATGACGATTTAAAAAATAATAATTTTAAAACCTTAATTTTTAAAAAATTCCTAAAAAATCAGTGGATGAACAGATCTGTTTCAAATTTGGTATGACTAAAGCCCTTCCTAAGAGCTACCATTGTGCCAAGTTTCATGCCTTTATCTTAAAAAATGACGGAGTTATAAGCATTTTTGTTAATTCCCATTAGAGCTGCTCTTTGTAAAAAATCCGGATTTCCCCTCCCCCGCCCAGATTTGCCGGTTTGCATCGTTAATCCGGACAGATCCGGGCAAATCCGGGTCATATGGTCACCCTACCAGTAACGTGCGTGCTATAAAGTACTCGTCGGATGACACTCTATCCTCCAGTAATTTGTCTAATCTTCTTTTAAAGCCATCCAAATTGGATCTCTACCCTTTAGGCCCCTTCACCACAAAATGTCTGGCTACAGAGCTGCTCTTTCATGGACCACCGAATGGGATGTCATGGGATGATTTTGCAGGCTAGATTTTATATGAGAATATTGTGAAGTTGTCACTCAGTTCTTTGAGAAAGAATGTTAATCATGACAGAAGGCACATTTATATACCATAGCCTTGGCTTCTTAGGATAATCATCACCACCGTAGTCCTAATGGGTGCTGCTGTACCAATAATGTGTCTGGGAATGGCTTCAACAGTAGTATGACGGAACCAGCTGTGTCCCCCGCTGTGCGCATCGAAACCTGGTTTTTATGATCTGCCATGCCTGAGCTATGGATGCACAAGATCAGGAAATTAAAGCTTCAGTCCCCCATGCCCCACACATCCTAGACACACAAAGAAATTACTTTAATTCACCTCATTTGCTATAACTGGGTGATTTTCTAGTGACAATGACTTCTCCATAAGCTTTAAGCACTGGTTTCATGGATATAGTAAAAAAATATATTTGTAGCTTATTATAACTTCTTTCATCAACTAATTTGTCCATTCATTAGCAAGTCTAGAGAACTAAGAGAAGGTGCTAGCAAGCAAAGTGTTGATCCATCAATATACCAAAGAATAGAGCTGTGCGCAAAGGGCTTCTTGAAATTCTCCACCCAATTGGTGGGCAGAGAAATTGGGGGGGGGGGGATTTTACTGAATTTCACCAGGGGAGAAGAGAAATTCTCAACAGTTTCTCATAGGTAAGAAATTCCCAAGGCCTGTTTTATGTATTTTATATTTACTGTTGTTCCCCGCCTCGATCAAAATGGAGAGGCAGGTAAGAAATTGTAGTAGTAGTAGTAGTAGTAGTAGTAAACAAGAAGGAAATGGCTGCTTTAAACTACAGCTTTCTATCCGCCTGGCTCACAGGCGGATAGAGAGCTGGGCGGGGACAAAACTGCAGTTCAAAGCAAAGTAGTGTAAGATGGGTGAGGAGTACAGGGGCAGCAAAAAAGGTAGACCACCCTCCCCATTCCTTCTCTACAGACGATGTTTTGTTTTATAAAAACAGCAAAGCTGCTTTGAAGATCTCCCAAGTGCATTTGTGAAGAAATGAGCAACCTTCACACCCTGACCACAATACCTGATGGAATGCCTCTCCTGACCTGAACATACCCGGACGCCACAACCAACATCTGGGCTACCCCTCTAAGTGACACCTCAAAGAGAGGCTCGGAAGGTGGCAAGAAGAGAGAGGGTCTTCTCAGTGGTGCCCCCCAACTGTGGAAGGAGCTCCCCACAGAGGCCTGCCTGACACCAACATTCTCATCCTTTCAGCACCAGGTCTAAACTGCCCTCTACTCCCAGGCATATGATGGGGCATTTATGCCAGTCATCTAAACAGGTCTAGTATTTTATTGAAAACGTTTTTAGCTGTTTAATTGCTTTAAATTTTGGATATTTAAATTTTTACGCTGTATTTTAATGCTGTATTTTATTTTATTATGAATTGTTGTATACCACCCAGGCAGCTTCAGCTATTGGGCAGTATAGAAATGATATTATTATTATTATTATTATTATTATTATTATTTATTTATTTATTTATATAGCACCATCAATGTACATGGTGCTGTACAGAGTAAAACAGTAAATAGCAAGACCCTGCCGCATAGGCTTACATTCTAATAAAATCATAATAAAACAATAAGGAGGGGAAGAGAATGCAAACAGGCACAGGGTAGGGTAAACAGGCACTGGGTAGGGTAAAACTAACAGTATAAAGTCAGAACAAAATCAAGTTTTAAAAGCTTTAGGAAAAAGAAAAGTTTTTAGCTGAGCTTTAAAAGCTGCGGTTGAACTTGTAGTTCTCAAATGTTCTGGAAGAGCGTTCCAGGCATAAGGGGCAGCAGAAGAAAATGGACGAAGCCGAGCAAGGGAAGTAGAGACCCTTGGGCAGGCGAGAAACATGGCATCAGATGATGATGATGATGATGATGATTATCCTGCCCCACTTGAATAGAGGAAAAATAGCAAAATAAATATACCCCAAAAAAAGCTCTAATGTGTGGAAAGTCCACTGCAATTCAATTTGTAATTTACAGCAGAAAAAGAATGATTTGGAAGTGCTAAGAGCCTTCCATCTGGAAGCACTCCCAATCTTTTGACCAGAGCTAGGGTGACCATATGAAAAGGAGGACAGGGCTCCTGTATCTTTAACAGTTGCATAGAAAAGGGAATTTCAGCAGGTGTCATTTGTATATATGGGGAACCTGGTGAAATTCCCTCATCATCATAACAGTTAAAGCTGCAGGTGCCCTGCCCTCTTTTGAATCTGGTCACTCTAGTATAGCTCCTGCAGCTTTAACTGGTGTGATAAAGAGGGAATTTCATCAGGTTCTCCATATATACAAATGACACCTGCTGAAATTCCCTTTTCTATGCAACTGTTAAAGATACAGGAGCCCTGTCCTCCTTTTCATAGGGTCACCCTACCAGAGCATACTGAGAGACTTCAGAATTTCCTTGGAAACTAGCATGGATTTTTTGGCCGGGAGGGGGGGGGAGGGGGGAGACTTGGGATACTTTTTTTTTTTTTTACCTGTGTTGAAATAACACCAGATGTCTGTAAGTGAACACCCCCACGTTGCCAAAGTAACCTGTGAAAAATGGGAAGAATGTTCCTGCACAGGGTTTGAACAAATAACATTTTTACACTTGGAGAGCAGATGTCTCGACAGATTTCTAAGCGCTTTGCAAATATCAGCTAAAGACCCACAACATACTTCTCGGCTTATGAACACCTCAGGGATGAAGGATAACTCCTGTGTTCCAAATTCTAATGCCCCCCAACCTTACTGATCAGCTGAGGCGACACACACAAGTGACAACTTGCACCGTTACAAATGAAGTATAATCCATCACCTAGGAAGCAGGACAGGGTGGTAGGGTTAAGCCTTATTACATCCGAGAAGATCATTTCAGCCCTCGAAAAAAACCCCCACCCCAACTTCACGTATAACCTGATGGGATCTGAGCTGGCAGTGACTGAACAAGAAAAAGATCTTGGGATTGTGGTGGACAGCTAGATGAAAAAATCAACCCAGGGCCTTCCTAGACGAGGCCTTAGCGCGCCTTCCGACCCGGCTTCCCTGCTGTGCGTCCAGATGACGCACAGGGGAATCCGGAGACAGGCCGCGCTGAGGCCTGGTCTTACGCGCCATAAGCCAATGCGCTTATGGTGCGCTTTTTCCCCAGCTCCGGGGCTGGGGAAAGTGTGGAGACTTCCGCAGCTTTTCGCAGCTCCTCGCTTACTCGCGAGGAGCCGCGAAAAGCCGCGGACCTGGCACAGCGCTCATAGGAGCGCTGTGCCCATCAGCGGGGGGGTCGAAGGATGGCAGGTGCAAGGATGGGAGGGTGGGTGGCACGGGGGGAGGGCGGGTGCGATCGCGCCGCCGCCGCCCGAGCAAGCAGGCGAGCGGCGCTTGCCCGGGCAATGCCGCCCCATCCCAGGCATTGCCTGGGCAAGCGCCGCTCGGCTGCTTGCTCAGGCGGCGGCGGCGCGATCGCACCCGCCCTCCCCCCGTGCCACCCACCCTCCCATCCTTCCCCCCCCCCCCGTTGTAAAAAAATAAGTCAAAAAGCCACTTACCGTCTCCGGAGTCTTCGGGCCAAACGCGGCCCCTTTAAACCAAAAAAAAAAAAAAAAAATGGCGGACGACGCAGGGCTTCCGTCCTCCCTGCGTCTCTGCCGTCTGGAAGCCTGGGGGAGGCGCGCTAACGGTAGCGCGCCTCAGCCCCGCCTCCCTGCCGGCTTAAGCCGGCAGGTCTAGCAAGGCCCCCAGTGTGCGGCCACTGTAAAGAAAGCAAACTCCATGTTAGGCATTATAAGAAAAGGAATTGAGAATAAAACGGCCAGTATCATACTCCTTTTATATAAATCTATGGTGCGACTACACCTAGAATACTGTGTACAGTTTTGGTCACTACATCGAAAAAAATATATTATAGAGCTGGGAAAAGTGCAGAAAAGGGAAACTAAAATAATTAAGGGGCTGGAGCATCTCCTCTACGAGGGACGGTTACATCAACTGGGATTTTTTAGCTTGGAAATAAGGAGGCTAAGCGGAGACATGATAGAGGTGTACAAAACACAGCACATAAAATATAAAGTATAGGATTGGGAACGTCTTGTTTGCCTCATAATCTGTAGTTTTGCTCAGACCATTTCCATTAAGTTACACAGCTACCTGAAGATAGTTGCACAGTTCAGAGGTATTAGAGCCTATATATTGCATCCAAAAAAGCAAAGCAGATCAACTCCATTTGGGGGGGGGGGGGAATCCTGATCGGATGAACAGCAGCAGATTGCAGGCACATGTTTCCCCATTAACAGCCATGTTAAAGATGCTTTCCCTTTTCAGCTGCTGCCCCCTAGGATAGTTTGCAGGTAGCTCATGGCTGAAAAGACAGAACCGGGCACTTTACAAACAGGATTTTCATGTGTTTTTGTGCTCCCGTCTTCCCATATTTTCATAGGCCATAGCTATTATTTATTTATTTATTTATTTATTTATATAGCACCAACAATGTACTTGGTGCTGTACAGTATGTACAAATAAAACATCAACAATATCCTGCCCAGAGGCTTACAATCTAAATTCACATTAAAACATATGAGGGGGAGGGGTTACACAAAGACAGAATAAGGGAATAATTGAAGCACTGTGAACATCTGCTCATCTGCTATGGCGTAGATCATTTCACGTTTCTGAGCTGTTTTCAGGGCCGGCCAAACCCCGACAACACAGTGCAGTAGCCACGGTGTGAGATTGCCAAAGCATGGCAGATACTGGCCAAGTCCTTTGATTCCAGAAAGGAGTATTGCTGAGGTATCAGCTGAAGCCAGAAAAGGATACTCTGGGCTGTGGCCAACATCCATGTGAAAAGAAGCAAGGCCTTGTCCTGGAATATTCCTTTTCGAAACTGACATATCCTCCAGAGTTAAGACTGCAAAATTCACCTACCGCCAGTACCGCACCTGTCTGAGTTAAGCTTTCATTTATTCACTCTCATAGAGTCCATTGCCTGTCTCAGACAGCCGTTTCATGGAAGCCTCTGTCCTACACACCACCAGAGGGAGAAAGAATAAAAAAGCTGGTGTCATTCAGCATTTTGATGATGCTGTGCTCCAAAACCTGTAGCAGCTTCACCCAGAACTCCTGCAGGGAAGAGCAACACTCTCTCCTGCCACTTTCAGGAGCCTCCCAGCAAGGCAGGAGCAGGAACGCCGCTAGACGGGGCTTTATCCCGGGGTGATCCCAGGGATCATCCCTGTGTGGCCACAAGCCGCACAGGGGATCAGGAAGAGATGATCCCTCCCATGCCCTGGGATCTCGCCCTCCCCTTTGGCCCCAGTTTTTCCACGGCCCCGGACTGAGCACAAGACTGCGGAACGTATGGCCTGGTGCTGTGGGCTGACCTGGCTCCACACGATTCCTCGGGAGGAGCGCTGCGCCCATCGGGGGTAGGGTGGGTGGCGCGGGGAAAGCAATTTAAATTAAAAAAAACACTTACCTTATGCGCATGAGCGTTCATGCGCTGATGGCCCTTTAGTAAAAAAATGGCAGGCGCGATGGAGGAGGGATCTCGCGTTAAACACAACGCAAGATCTTCCCCTCCTCCATCGCGGGTTAACAGGTAGCTAAAGCATATTAGTCTTCCCTCCCCCCCCCCCGGCTCTCCCAAACTCCAAACCAGGATGCTTTAAAGCGTATTAATACAGATTTCATTTCATTTCATTTATTGCATTTTTATACTGCCCAATAGGCGAAGCTCTCTGGGCAGTTTACAGATCACATTTTGGATTGCAGTACAGAACCTAGATGCAGGTGCTAATTAATAATAATAATAATAATAATAATAATAATGCTTAAACTTGGTGATCATTAGGACTAAAGGATCAAAATGTAGCGACAAGGAGCTGAAATGTCCATTATGTTCAATGGATTCCAGAAGGGTAGCTGTTTTAGTTCATTGCAGCAAACATGACAAAAGTTCAGTGACATTTAAAAACCTAATACATTTATTGTTGTGTAAATGTGAGCAGTCATATACTATAATCTACTTGCATGTAATAAAATAGGCTGCAGTCTAAGAAAGTTCAGGTCACAAAAACGTTTATTACTTAGCACCTACGTCTAGGTAGTGAACTATATATTGACACTTATCATGCTAGTAAGTAAGGCCGCAATCTTAAACACACTCCCTGGGAAGTAAGTCCTACAAAACTTAATAAGGGCCAAAACAGAAAGTGCTTTAAAACCCTAAATAGCAGCTACATCTTTTTTGCACCATTTTTACTCTAGAAGTAGGCACAGGAGGAGGACCGATACATATTGGGACACTAGAATGGGGTGGGGGGCTTGAAATATCTGGATTCAGCCCCCTGCACCTACTCCATAGTAAAGAAATTTAAAAGACATAGCTGCTAGATTCGGAGCTCCTTCAGCTAGTGGGAAATCACATTCCCTTACCATAGTTCTGTTTCCTGCTTCTCTTCTGCATTTGCAGCAAGCTGTAATGACACAAGGCAGACAGCAACCACCATGTGGCTTATACAGCTCAATGCAGTTGAATGGGACAGTGCCCTCTAGTGGGCATTTTATAGCACAACTTTGCCTGCACACAGCAGGAAAACCTGAAAAAAATGTTGATATATCCAAGAAGAGCCTGGTTTTCTGAGGTTTAATTTTTAATGCTAAAATCAGAAAATGGAGTGGGAGATGCAGAGGAGGTTGATAGCGCTGTCAGAATGACCCACAAACATAGGGTGACCATATAAAAAGGAGGACAAGGCTCCTGTATCTTTAACGGTTGTATAGAAAAAGGAATTTTAGCAGGAGTCATTTGTTTGCATTCAGCATCTGGTGAAATTCCATCTCCATCACAACAGTTAAAGCTGCAGGAGCTAAACTAGAGTGACCAGATACAAAAGAGGGCAGGTCTCCTGCAACTTTAAATGTTGTGATGAAGAGGGAATTTCACCAGGTGCTGTATGCATACAAATGACCCCTGCTGAAATTCCCTTTTCTTCACAACTGTTAAAGATATAGGAGCCCTGTCCTCCTTTTCATATGGCCAGCCTACACAAACATCCGTGAGTGGCTAGTAACAAACGTGCTATAAAGCACTTTTTTAAAGTAGCTCACAAATTTAAAGTATCATCATCATCAACAACAATAACAACAACAACATTTCTATACAGCCCCATAACTGAAGCTCCCTGGGCAGTTTACAAAGATTAGAAACCATTAAAATACATTATACAAAGTGTAAAGCTATTTACATAAAAACAGTTAGACAGCACACAGAGAGACAACATATATCTAAAAACAATTTTAAACTATCAGCCATAAGATAAATCCACAACTGATTAAAATCTCATTATATGCTACTGAATGCCTGAGTAATGTCTGTTTTGGACCTGAGATGTACTGAGTAGGCATGACGTGTAGGATCACACTATTAATAGGTTTTACAGAACTTTTACAAGGCTGGCTCCTGACTTGCAAACTGTGGCTTGCAAAGGAAGCCGGCCTTATATTTTCAGTAAGAGTGTGTGTGATTATTTTGTTTCTCAATGCAAATCATTAATCAGTTTGAACCCTGAGTTATTATCCCACATTCCTCATGCGCATCTGTTTAGAAACTGCGGTTGAGTTCAGGCAGGTGAGTCCAGACCTGCGTAACTGTACGCACACTACCAGCAGTCATTGCTGCAGAGCGATATTGTTACTAATGTGAAAATACTGTGCCTAGTACTATGAATAATATTGTTTAATAGGATGTGCTTACTAAGCACCATTTAAAGAAAGCTGCATAGAGAATTGCTATGTTGTCCCTCAGGGAATGAGAAGAACACCTTTTCTGGGGCCACTCTCAGTTGTTTTATTCACTAAGAAAGCTCACCTACTCCTGTGAACAACGCAGAAGGGAACTTGTACCTCAGCTACATAAGGAAAGGCATATTCTGCCACATCAAGGATTTAACAAATTGCAATAGAGGGGATCAGAAACACTCTTGCATCACACATTACCATAAACACACGTGCTCCCATTAGTGAAAAAAGAATAAAAAACAAATGCCAAGAAATCTATTTTCAGTTTATTCTTACCTATTCAAGCCCTCATAGATGCAGTTGGCTATGTACCTAAATTAATTTTAAAGGCTAGCGTGATCAGTTACAAAAGATGGCAGGGCTCCTGCAGCTTTAACAGTTGTATAGAAAAGGGAATTTCAGCAGGTGTCATTCGTATGCATGCAGCACCTGGTGAAATTCCCTCTTCATCACAACAGTTAAAGCTGCAGGAGCCCTGCCACCATAACCAGATTCAAAAGGGAGAAGGTCTCCTGCAGCTTTAACTGCTGTGATGAAGAGGGAATTTCACCAGGTGCTGCATGCATTCAAATGACCCCTGCTGAAATTCCCTTTTCTATACAACTGTTAAAGCGGCAGGCGCCTTTTCCTCCTTTCCATATGGTCACCCTAGTTTTGGTTCTCCTCAGCCCCACTTAAAAGATTGCAAGGGTTACTTCATGTCTTTTTAAATGAGTGTATCATGACAAAGGCCAAGTTGCTCCAAAGTCAGCTCTTATCAAGATGGATTACAAATGCTTGAAGGTGCTTATGACATTCCCGTCTGGTTCTTGGCCATTGATGGCACAGTGCAGGTTCCAGAATCTTCCCTCCAAAGGGAGAAGGCAGAAAGAACCAGTGTGGTATAGTGGCCAAAGTGTTGGACTGAGAGTTAGGAGATCCAGATTCTAGTCCCCACTCGGCTATAGAAGCCCACTGGGTGACTTTGGGCCAGTCACAGACTCTCAGCCCAACCTACCTCACAGGGTTGTTGTTGTGAAGATAAAACAGAGAGGAGGAAGATTTTCTATGCCGACTTGAGGGGGGAAAGGTGGGATATAAACGTAATAATTAATAAATAAAGATGGACTAAGGAGCTGGGACTCCCAACCTCCAGAAAGCCACTTCCAAACAATAAAATTGAGAACTTTAAAACAAGATCATAGTCAGAATGTTCTTGTGAGTCTGAATTGGGTATATTCACAAAACATGTTTAGGGTACCCAACATTTGCAAAAGAAATTCTCCGATTTTTAGACATTCACATATATTTAAAGGTAACAAGGTAAATGATGATGCATTTGTAATAGGATTTACTCATGTCATTTCAAATAAAAGGTAAGCATAAGAATAAATGAAATAAATAAAAGGTAATAATAAAAAAAGTTTACATGGCATTAATGTGTGCAGAAGAAATGACATAACATGAGATCTGTTGCAGCACAAGGCAATTACTATTTGAAATTTGTAGGAAGGCAGTAAGCCTAACTGAATGAGGAGTTGGCTATTTATTAAACACTTTGTGTATGTGATGTATGCGCACACACTCGCATGTGCATTTTGTTTCAGATTATCCACACGAGTGTTCAGCCAGCAGTGAAGCCCTTTTCTGTGGTAAATATCTCATTAGGAGAACTCTAAATGCTGTGTTATTTACTTGAGAGACTGTGTCTTGGGTCAATGCATAATCAGGCAGGCTGCTTGCCCAAGAAAACAAATGGTTCCGGCCGCCCCATTAAAGCTGTAATGAGGCTGTTTTTGAAAAGTGCATATCTTGTGTGCCATCTTCATTGGGAGAAACGGGCATTTTTCTTTACCAAGAAAAAGGAGAAAGAGTTGCACAACCAGACACTATGAATTAACAAATTCTTCAAGATGTTATTGGCATGCAACCAGAATCCAATTGCTTTCCAAACAGTAGAATATTGATGGTATTTATTATTTGTTTCGTTTACCTCCTGCCTTTCTTCCAAGGAGCCCAAGGTGGCATATATGATTCTCTTTAAAGGTTTAAAAGTTCTACAGGGATAAAAAAAAATAGTGACATAATAATGGATTATTAAAAGAAAAAGAATCTATGGTCTTGGCCATCACTTCATATTTTGAGGAAACTCTGGTGATCACAAGACAGTGCAGTCTTACATTTGCACTTAATTACGCCTCAAGAAGCCATGAGCTGTATTGTCAGCAGGCTTCATTTTAATGTGCCAAACCGAAAATCTTTTGCTGCCAACTGACATGTTGACAGCAATAACAGAAGTCTGAAGCCAAGCAGCTAGAAAATAAGTGACAAATATTACTAGAATTTATCTCCAGAAGAATAAGGGTATGCCTGGAGCCCAGTTTCTCCACACATACACGCACACACACACACACACAAACGGACAACAAACATGGACCTCTACATTGTACCCTCAAAGGAATCCTGTGAGGTGTATTCGTCTGTGAGATAGTAGCTAGTTATAGATATAATGCTAATAAACTGTGGTTTAGTGTGGTGAAAAAAAAGCCTCAGACCCTGGCTTATGCATTTTTCCCCTCTGGCACAGCTATGAGGAGACCTGAAATTTCTGCTTCCATTATAAATTAATAACCACAATTTAACATGTGGCCTAAACCTAGAACACTGTGGTAATGTTAACTGTAGTTAGTTGAAACAAGCCAGCTTCGTAAACTTCAGCTTGAAGTTGGCTTATTTATTAATTAATTAATTTCTATTTATTTATTACATATTTATACTGCCCAACAGCCTAAGCTCTCTGGGCAGGTTACAACTAAAATCATAACATCCAGTTTAAAACTTTAAAATCATAAAACCAGAATAAATTATAGTCCAGGGAAGGCTTGTTTTAAAAGATATGTTTTCGGGAGGCGTTTAAAGGTTATTACATTTTCCGCCTCCTGAACCACAGGAGGGAGGGTTTTCCAGAGGGTGGGGGCTGCTACAGAGGACGCCCGCCGTCAAGGTTCTTCATGGCGACATTCTCTTTGCATCGGGATGACGAGCAGGTGAAGATCGTAAATGCCACCTGGGTGAATATAAGGGAAGGCGGTCTGCTAGGTAGCCTGGTCCCAAGTTTAGGGCTTTGTAAGATAATAGCATAACCTTGTACATGGCTTGGCAGCTAATAGGCAGCCAGTGCAGTTCTTTTTAACACTGAATGGGAAAGGGGGTAACAGAAATTGGAAAGGGGGTAATTCTCATAATGCTAAACTCTAGTTTAAGGTTGCATCTGTCTAAATGAGGCTAGTGAATGGCCCACAGTCACACAATGAATTTTATGGCTAGAGTGGGATTTGAACACAGATCTCCCCAGTCAAAGTTTAACACTCTGATCACTCCTGAAATACTATTCTTTCACTCATGACCTCAGAGAGGGACTGGTATTGCAGCCTGAACTTTTCCTACTCACAAGAAGCACAGCTCCAGAGAGGTGTTCAGTGGCTACTTGTGTAGGGGGGGATCTACACTACTGCTTTTAAAGCACTTTAAAGCACTTTGAAAACGTTTTGAAACCTGTATATGCAGTGTGTCCTGGGCCCCAACAGTTGTCAAAACTGTTATAAAGCACTTTAAAGCAGTAGTGTAGATCCCCCCTAGGTTTCTTCTTCTTACGTCTTTCCAAAGCACATGCCTGAGCATCTTTCCAACAGTCCTGGGTGTATTTACTTGAGGAGCAAGTGCCATTGATTAACATCATATTGGTATCCTCATCACACTTTTCTGAAGGGTAAGAAATCCCAGAGGTGCTGCCGCACTTCCCCAGGTTTGGTTTCTTTTTGTAGAAGGTCACTGCAGGCTTCTGGCATTTTGCAGTATTTGAGTTGATTTACAAATATACAGGGTTAAGCATACTTGGAGGCACAGCCTAAACACTCCGACAAACAAAGTCCACTGTTCCCACCTAAGCTTTCCAAAGAAAAGCAGCCAACACCTAAAAATGCTGTTCTCTGACAGAACCCAATCTCAGCTTTCTGTGAGTGCTTCCAGAAGTTTCAAATGATTTTCTGTGCTTAGGAGTGAGCAGGTTTGCAGTTAAATATCTGCGGGGGGGATGTCTTTACAGCGGCAGGTTGCCGCCACAATGATCCAAAATCTAACACTTTCGATGCTGGTGGGGGGTGGCGATGGCTTATCTTAACACCACAGGGAAAGCGTGGAGTTTCCAGCTCTGGTCTTCTGCCCAGGCAGATGCTGACCAATCAGGGGTCACCATTCACCCGGCCACGCCTCCACTGGGACTCCAGAGCAAGGTTTAGGGGCTGTCTTGACGTTGTCTTGTGCATCCTCACCTCACCCCAGAGAAAAAAGTCAGGGTAAGTTCCTTAATTATTTTTTCTCTGCAGCTTTAGCAGAAAGCTGCAGGGCGGATGCGTGATTGCTGCTGCGTCATATGAGCGACACCGTGCCACCGCACACCCACCGCAGGGCTTTCCAAGCGTTGGAGAAGCCTTAGGAATGTTTTTATTTGTGTTTAATTTGCCACTTCTTTTCTTTACACATAGGCATCTGTTTCCTCGGTCACTCCTAATGTAAACTGTTCTAAATAAATTAATGCAAATTAATGGGGAGTTTGTCATGCTTGACAGATTATATTATTTTTAAGCTGCCAAAATAGTGTTCATCAAAGTAAGATATTACTATGACAAATGAATTTGATACATAGAAAAGAAATGCAGTAGTTCTAGATTCCCAGAAGCAAAAGTTCACACAGGTCGTGCAATTAAGAAATAAAAGAATGGTTTTTTTCCTGGGAGAAGGTGAGTAGCTGTGGCATAGCTGAAAATGGTCTGGTAGTTCTCTGTCTCTGAGGTGTTAAATTTTATTTTCCTCATCTTGTTATTAGAAGATCAAAAGACTGATTCATGACTTATTAGAACAGGGATCCCAAATCTTTTTGGGCAGGTAGGCACATTTGAAATTTTGAGAAAATATTATGGGTGCTCTCACAAAATGGCTACCATGGAGGGTTGCCCATTCATAAAATGGCTGCCATGGCTTTTGATAAAACACTCATTTCCCAGGAGACCAACAGTTGAGATTAAAAGAAAAGTAATTTCCCCAAGTTTAAAAAATAATGAATTAAAAATCTTAAATAAAATATACATCAGAAGGGACAGGGAATCAGAGAGGAGTCCAGAGATACATTGGTGCTCATAGGTGCCATGTTGGAGACTTACATGAGACTTAAATCAATGGGACTTAAATGGGCTAAATTTGTGCAGGTTTGTGTCCAATATTTAACAGTAAGATGGAGGGAGAGAGAGTGTGTGTGTATGGCTCAATTTAGAAGGTCCCAAATTCAATCCCTGCCTTCTCTAGGTAGGGCTAGGAAAGAATCCTAGTTAGTGTTGACAATATTCAGTATAAGGCAACTTCCTATGTTCCTATATCCAGCAGAAACTCAATATAACTCAACCCAACTTACTGTTCTTGAATAAGCAAAACATGAGTGAGCAAGGTGGGACTCCCTTATAGCACCATAACTCAAAAAGCCTTTCCTTTCACATTTATCTGCCTCCAGCTGAAAGAACATAGAACACTAAATGGTAAGTTTACATCAGACGAGACTGTACTTCAAATATTCTCGCCCAAGATCATTTAGGGCAAGGATGGTCCACTTCTGGCTTTTCAGATGCTGGCTAGGGCTTGTTTCAAAGTTGGTGGATTGCATCCCACAGAACCAAACAGATTCTGCTTTATAAACACACTTCTAAGTTTTATTTAAACAAAGTCTCCTCTACAGAGCTCTTTCAGGTTGTGGCCTCTCTCTCCTCAAGCTAGAACCAATGGGTGTTGCCCTCAGCTACTTCCTGGCTCCTCCCAGGAAGCACACCCCATCTAGGCCAAATTTCGCAGTTCTTTCATATCGTTACAGGAGTGATGGAAACTGTAAGCTGAAACTTCAGGAGGGCCACAAGTTGCCCACCCCTGATTTGGAGTTTTGAAGGTTAACACTGTTACTTTGAACTGGACCCAGAAAAATATCAATAATCCTATGCCACTGTCTGGAATAGCATTGGATTTACGTGCATCATGTTAGGAATAGTGCTGAATATCTCTACCCCCACTTTCATAGTGCTATTTCTCCTCTGCAAAAAAGAAGGGGCTGGATTCATAAACTTTCTGGAGGCATTGGACAAAATCTAATAATTTGGGGAGGGGAGCAGGTGCCTTATTATAGATACTAGATTTCCCCACAAAATCAGCCCAGCAGCATTCCTTCCTGATTTTGCCTAAATTACCTAATGGGAAAGATGCTACATCATTTATTGATTTATTAATTAGTTGCATTTCGGCTCAAATAGCGCCCCCCCCCCGCCGCTTAATCATTCCCAGGGCATTGGGGGGAGGGAGATGGGTGCCTCCATTGGTCAAAGGGGACAGACTTCTTTTGCCCAACCAACAATGCCCCTGAGAACGATTCTATCTCACAATGAAATGCCCTTTCCAATGGGCACATCGCTGCAAAATTAGAAAAGAATACCACAAGGTTCCTTGTAGTAGGAACACATTTTTCTTGTGGGGGGAATAGAAACCCTCCAATCAAGAGCGGTATCATCAGGTCCAGAAGTGTGATCAAATTGCTTTTGTTGCTTGACTGGTTCCCAGTGAGGATGACCAGCTCCTTAAGTGTTTATCGTGGTAACATTAGTACTTGGTACAGTTGCCCATGTCCACCCATTGTTTCCTCCACAGAAGATCAGCTTTCATGATGGCTATATATTACATGAAAGTATCAGGCAGTATGCCTCTCTGTGTCAGTTCCTGGGAAGATGAGTGGGAGGATGCTGTTGCACTCATGCCTGCTTGTGGGTTTTCCATGGGCATCTGGTTGGCCTCTGTGGGAACAGAATCCTCAATTAGATAGGCCTCTTCTTATGCTATGTTTTTAGGAGGAATATGCACAGGAAATGGTGCTTTCATATGCAAAAATGCATACGTTATGTCATGTCAGAATGAGCAACAGTTAATTTTCTTGCCTGCTTCTGTTGATAGATCCTCTCCAGGAAGGATCCCCATTTTGAACGGAAGCCCTCGGTACTGGAAATATGGCAGAACACTAATGTCTGTATTCAGAGGGGATTAAAAAAACCAACAGCTGCCATTTATTTCCCATTTGGAGCCATTTTTGCAATGACTATTCAAGCTGAAAATTACTTAGGAGTTCTTTTGCTACTTTATTTGAAACAAATCATTGAGATGTTGCCTGCTGTTCAAGTACAGTGACATGTTCATCAAAGGAAAGTAATCAGGCTGAACTTTAGATACCAGATTTCATCAGGGGAAGAGAGGAGCTGTGATTCAACAGTAATTTCACCTTTGATTTAAAGTAGCCCAATAATAGTTTGGTTAATGCTCTAAAGTTTAAAATTGGTCTTTGCTTTAATTGTGAACTGCCCAGAGAGCCTTGGTTGTTGGGCAGTATAAATATGAAATAAATAAATAAATAAATAAATAAATAAATAAATAAATAAATGCTCTATAGATTCTGAAGATATACTGAATATGCCCTACCACATTTTGTCTGGATAGTTCAATAGCACCCTGCTTAGACATTCCTACTATTTATTTATTTATTTCATTTCATTTCTATACCGAAGCTCTCTTCCGCTCTACCAAAACCGAAGCTCTCTGGGCGGTTCACAAAAATGCCAAGCCCATGGCTGCAGCCTTCCCTAACCTGGAACATTCCAGATGTTTTGGACTACAACTCCTGTCATCCCTGACCATGCTGGCTGGAGCGCATGGGGGCTGTAGTCCAAACCATCCAGAGTGCACCAGGTAGCAGAAGATTGGTCCATGGGCACCTCAGGGACACTGCTGTCTACCCCCGAAGCAATGGAAAGCTAACGCGATCCTAAGGACATTTACATGAACTAAATAGCAATGAAATGACCGAGACAAGATGTAATGTGGGTCTAGATTCCATCTCAACACATAGGTAGCTCTGTACCCAGTTGTCTACGGGAGCCTCCCTGAAAGCACTCAAAACTGCAGCAAATGAAGATGGCAGCAGGATCACTGAAGGGAGGCTAAACAGGAAGTGGTACTTTTATGTGCTTGAACAGGCTAAACCAGAAGTGCAGAACCTTGTGGGGGGGGTGCAAATCTGGCCCTCTGGGGGTCTCAGGAGGCCATGCCCCCTTTCCCCCACCCACTACTAGGGGGCTGAAGGCAAGCCCCTCTCTCTCACCTTCAGTTCCCCCCCCCCCAATTGCAATGTGGTGATGGTAATGGTGTTATACTGACTTACCTTACAATGTTATTGTAGGACTACAACTAGGGCCCTTTCTACACCGAAGAATGTAGAGGGAGGGGGGCAATCTCGGACTTACCTGCTTCTGGGATCATCCCTGTGTGTCTACACAGAAGTGCAACATCCCTCCTCCCATCCGGGATGTCGCGCTTCCATGTAGACGCACAGCAATGATCCCGGAAGCAGGTGTTCCAGTGCAAAAGTAAGTACAAAAAAATGCCCCCATCTTGCTCCCCACCCCACCCCACCCCCGGTAGTCCTGGACTCCCCCCATCCCAGCTCTGCTGATCCCTGCTACTCGCAAGGAGGAAAGAAGCTAGGACAGGCACCCACACCATCCACGGTCCCAGGACCATGGGAAAAATGGGATAACTGAGGTTATCATGGAGGGATCATTCCTCCCTGCTCCCGGGATCCCCTGTACGTCATTTGGATGCATAGGGATGATCCCTGGAGAAAAGGTCAGTGTAGAAAAAGCCTAGGTAATGCATGCAAAGTACTTTTTACACTTGACAGGACTATTCAAATGCAGAGTATTCATAATATAAAGGGCAGGAAAAGAAAACGGTACATTAATAAGTACTTCGGCTGTGGGGCGGTATAGAAATGTAATAAATAAATAAATTGCGTATACAAAACCATGTAGATTCAGCTGTACTGTGTCCTTTGAACTCCTACCAATGACATGCTGCTCCTTCATATTGTATATTGCAGGGGCCTTTTCATATGGAATGTCGAAGGTTCACAGTTCAAAGGAACAACAACAAGACTCCCTAACCATGGTGATTATATAACCACGGTTTAAACAGGCTCACTCACCATTTGCTGCAAAAGGGTTAGCGGCCTAACCCTTGCTTAGCGTGTTGTCTGAACAGACCCAATATAACTACATGTGTTGAAAATATCCATTTCAATTGGCTACAACATTAGCCCCATTGTTGTTGTGATTATTGTTGGCTAAGTAGTAGTACCAGAGTAGTGAGGGCCTTTTTCTGGTTATTGTAAGGACTCTGTTCCTCCGAAAGAGAGAGAGAGAAAGAGAAAGTGCATTGGGAGGGTTTTACTCTTAAAGGTGGCCTAATAAATAAATAAATATTATATAACCCAAAGGAGAGAAGGCGAATGCAGGCGTCGGTTTCTGACTCTGCCTCAGTGTGTGGGTGGTGTTGACAGATAATTGCTTGGAAAGGTTCTACACATATCCTCCAGACCTTGGTCTTATGCAAAAGTTGGTGAAGGTGGTGCTACAGTCAGCAGCCTCCGGCAATGAACAGCTTGGACAGCAGCCTGTTCCTAGGCCACCCACACAGTAGAAAACTAGAAAACAGTTGCTTTCTGGTGAGCAAAAACAACTATTCCTGATGCATGAGGCTTACTCAGATGCTACAATGGGCATGAACTGAGCACCAATTGACACCTTGTGAATGTAATGTGAAGCCATTGTCTCTGAGGCCCCGGCCCAGCTGCTATTCAGAGAGTTCCATCAGACGAGTGTTTTATTGCACGGTCATTACTGGGCACTCACGGATTTTCATGGGTCCCTCTCATGACATCGTCTGCTTCCCGCACGCCTCCCACCCCTTGTAGCCTCCTTTGCGCAACGAAGTAACACCTCAGTAAGTCTGACTTATTTTTAAAGACGAACGTTGCCGCTACCTCCTGCTGAGTGCAGGAGAAGCAGCGGGATCAAAACGGCCCACTGAATGGGCCACGTGCACGTTGTTTACTTCCTCTTTCAAACAAGGAAGTAATGAGGGAGAAACGTGTGGGCGGAGAAGCGATGAGAAGCAAACACCGTTTTCCCGTGTGATGACACTCCATCACATCTAGGTAGAAACATGCGGCTCCCGTCGCTTCTCCTTCTTCAAAACGGCATTTGGCCATCACCTGAAAAAAGTCACTACATGTAGAAAAAGATACTGTAGAGCTGGAAAAAGTGCAGAAAAGGGCAAATAAAATGATGAAGGGGCTGGACCATCTCCCCTATGAGGGAAGGTTACAGCAGCTGGGATGGTTTAGCTTGGAGAAAACATGAGTGAGGGGAGACATGATAGAGGCATATAAAATTATGCATGGTTTGGAGGATGTGGATAGGGAGATTTTTTTTCCCCTTTTTCGAAATGCAAGAACCCCAGGAGTCATCTAGGAAGCTGGTTAGTGGGAGATTAAGGACAGATAAAAGAAAGGACCTCTTCTGAGAAAACAGCGATATCAGGACGGGGTGCCTTTGAGTTTGGCCTCTCAAAGACATGCTGTTGTATCTAGTTATGATTTCAAAAACACACATGGCAGGTGGGAGGAGGCACTGCAAATGAATGCAGCCCATTTAGGTGGGTTGTTTCCTTTTATGTGGGATTGGGTTGACTGCTTGAGTGTGACCTTAGCAATCACAATGGCCACCAAAGGCCAGTAAGTCTGGCCTCCCACCCAAGGCATGCTGGGAATTGTAGGCATAAACCTAGGTTTTTATTAAATCCTTTAAAAATACTTACAACCCCAAAATTCATGTTTTTAGATTTTTTTCTGATCCATGTATACAAAGACCTGTCTGGGTCAACAGCCTTAAGGCAGTACCATATGTGGAAGCAGGTAAACATTTTGGGACATACGTGACACACGCATACTTTCTGCTTTATATGGGTCTTTTCTGCATGGATGCACATCCATGCAGATAACCCTTGTAGCCTGAACAGTAGTAGTAGCTGTTATCATGATCACGTCATACAAGCTGTGTGGCAAAAGTATATAACGTTTCTTTATCTATTAAATTCACTCCTCTAGCAGCCAATAGAAGAGATTCCTCCAAAGGCTCTTGAAGAGAACCAAACCCCACTATTTGAAAACAGCATAATGCTTTTTTGGATGTATTGCTCACTGAAAGACTCACAGAAATTAATTACTACTGGAGACAAAACCAGAATTAGTTGGTTCCATTTAGCACTGGCTCTCCTTTCTGCCCAACCAATGGGCACCAGCTACCAGTGTTACTCCATCCAGACCAAGTGTCCCCAACCTTTTTGGCCCAGTGAACACATTTGGAATGTTGAGGAAGTGACATGGATGCTGTCACAAAATGGCTCCGAGGGGGCTTGCTCATTCACAAAATGGCTGCCCGAGTGGATCACAAAACACCCATTTCCCAGAAGGCAAACTAGTGAGATTAAAAGAAAAGCAACTTTCTCAAGAACCTAAGCAGTGGCGGTGCCACAGGTGGAGGGGGGCAAGTGCCCCCCAAACAAGGAGCTTGCCACCCCAGTTGCTGGACTCCTGTTATAAGGGCTTGAGTTCTGGGACGTGGGGACGAGGGGTTGATCTGCTTCCAAGCCAGTTCCAGGGGCTTCGGGGCCTCGTTGTCATGGAGATTAATTGTGGCTTGTTTTAGAAAGAGGTGGGGCAGAGTGGGAAGGTTAGGAAGGAGTGAGTGAGCCCTGGCATACTCTAAGGTGGAACCTGTCCCTTGGTGAAGACAGCAGATGCAGGAATTGTCTGTTTCCTCCTTCCGAGGATCCCTCAAACACCTGTATTGTCTCAGCAAGGAAGGCCATATAGCTACTGAAGAGAGGGCGCTGGCTCAGGAAACAGGGAGCTGCCTGGACCTCCACCAACCTTCTCTGGGGAACTAACATGACATCTTCCCCAGGATGGGTCAGGGGCAACATTTGCAACTTCATTAGCCTTCCGTTGGTTTTGAATGCTCAGTTTTTCAGCTCGATGTTGGCCCACTTGAGCTCACAAGACCTGGTTTGGAGCCAATAAAATCCGGTGCTCAGCTGTGAGAGCCCTCACCCCTTCCATCTGGGCTGGAACAAGCTGTCCTGGCTCAACAGTGTGATATGTGGATGTTGTTGCCAGACTGAAGGCAACATTTGCACGTCATGGTATACCTAAAGAGATAATCTGTGACCATGTACCATTTGCGAGCCAGGTTATGAGACAATTTGCAACTGAGTGGGGGATCACCTTGACACATTCGAGCCCAGCTTACCCCCAGTCCAACGGGCAAGCAGAACGTACTATACAAACCATCAAGCACATGCTATCGAAAACTCTACAAGATGGCGCTGATCCATATCTGGCTCTGTTGAACCTGCGTAATACTCCAGTAACAGGTTTAGATTTTGCTCCTGCCCAATTGCTCATGGGACGTTTACTACGGAGCACACTGCCAGCTATTACATCTGCCCTGAAGCCCAGGGTGCCACGTGGAGCGCACCCTAGATTACAAGATCGACAGAGGCAGCAGAAAGCATATTATGACAAGCACACAGCACCTCTTCCACCTTTGCAAGTAGGAGACAGGGTCAGGTTGAAAACAACTTTAGGTTGGATGCCAGCATCAGTAGCTCAGAAAAGAAGAGAGCCACGCTCATATGTAGTGGAGACTCCCCAAGGTCAAACTTATAGAAGGAACAGGGGGCACCTCAGGAGGGATTGCTTTTCCCCTGTGAGTGCAACCAATGTGGATCTAGGGGTTGCAGAGGAGCTGGCATCCCCTGAGGCAGTGGTCTTGCCAGAAGGACCTCAAGGTGAGCTGGAGCTATCGTCAGATGTAACAGCAGATGGAATCAAACGGACACGGAGTGGGCGAGAAGTGAGACTACCAGCAAAGTTTAAGGACTATGTTATGGGATAGTGATGAAGAGCTGAGATTGACAAGTTAAGATTTAATTGAACAAAAGTTATTGTTTTTATGGAGAAGGGGGGATGTGATATGTGGATGTATATACCTTTAAGAGGCCTGTAGCTGCTAGTCTCCAGGTCCTCATCGAAGGCCTGGGCGGAGCCTCTGTTTCTGTCAGTTGGTGTTGTGGGCCTTGCTGAGGGAGTTTGGTGTCACTGTTCTAAGAAGTTTTAGTAATAAAAGAATCCAGCAATGAAAAGACTCTGATGTTATTGCCTGGTAGTCTAAAGGCAAGTGGCAGGCTGAGCAGGTAAGCTCACCCGTATGGTCCCTATGCCTGAGGGATACTACAAACAGGAAGCCCGGGAAAAGTGATCTGCAGGGATGGGGAGAGCAAGACGCCGGAGGCAGTGGGGATGATGGGTGGGTGGCAGTCTCCTTGTCTGGTGCGCCTTTTGCTACATGAGCTCCCATGATGTGTTGCAGGGCTCTTGTCAATGGCTCTGGCTTCTGGGTCCCTGGAACAGTGAAACAGCTTTGAGGAATCCTTCTTGAAAGGGAAGAAATCCTAGGATCCTTCTTCTTTGTCCTGCCATCTTCAGCAAGGGGAGGTGTATTGGAATTGCAGGAGATCTTTTGACAGATGCATAGAGCAAGGAACCTGAAGTCAAGCCTTGGGATGAGTTTGAGAATTACTGTCCCCGGCCTTTCTTGGAGGGAGATGCGGGGGATTGGAATGAGGCTGCTCTCCTTGAACAATTCCACGAGGGGCTAGTAAATCCTCTTTAAGACAAATTAGCTCAGCTGGACATACCTACAAAGTTGCCAGACCTGATTCATTGTTGTCTCCAGAAAAGGGCTTGTCCCACACTGGGCGGTTCTCTGGACTATGGTACTGAAGTGCCAAGTGCCTGTACCACCCAAGAAACTGGCTACAGGAGCCTGAACCCATGCAGCTGCATGGGACACAAGTTCATCAATCAGCTCAGGAGAAAGGCCGCCACCAGCTCCACTTGTGTTTGGATCGTGGCCAATTGGGACACTCTGTTGCAGTGTGTCCAGGGGAAATCTTGGGTAACTGGACGATGGGAAAATCTATGGGATCCACTGTGATGTGCCCTACAGAGGTACCAACCCGCCAACAAAAGCCCCATCTTTGCTAACCAGTTTGCCTCTCTAGCAAGGATTTATTTTGCTGTTCTGAAAGCCCCTCCTGTCCTTCTTGAAGCCACTGACGGACGCCCATTGACACCTGGCCCCATCCAACATGGAACTCAGGATATAAGGACCGAAATCCAGAACCAGGGGCAATGGCTGTCCTTTAATGAGGTCACCTCGTGCCATTTCCCAATTGTATTGGGGACTACCTGGGTTGCTCAATGGCCTTTTATCCGTTAGAGTGTGGTCAGTCCATCGGATTCAGTTCAGCCTACTGTTGAAATACCTGCTTCCAGGGTCACATGATCCAGTCAGCAACAACTGAGTTAGAACCACAACTTCCCAACAAGTATGCTCACCATTAAGACATATTCAGACTGGTGGAAGAAGAAAACCTGCCCCCTCATCACCCCTCTGTCTGCCCCATTGACTTTGTCCCAGGACTTTGCATCCCTATGGGCCAGCTGCATTCCCTATCAGAGCAACTTCAACCGGCAGCCCTCGTGGAATTGGGCTAAAAATCTAAAGCACAGTTTCCTTTAATCTTCCACATCACCTGCCAGAGTACCTGTTTGATTCATCAAAAGACAAGTGGGGAATTACAATTGTGCAACAACTACTGAACTTTTGGAAAGGTCTGGAAACAAAGCCCTATGAGGAGAGACTGAAAGAACTGGACATGTTTAGCCTGGAGAAGAGAAAACTAAGGGGAGACACAATAGCATGCTTCAAATACTTGAAAGGTTGTCACACAGAGGAGGGTCAGGATCTCTTCTTGATCATCTCAGAGTGCAGGACACAGAATAATGGGCTCAAGTTACAGGAAGCCAGATTCCGTCTCGACATCAAAAAAATCTTCCTGACTGTTAGAGCAATTTTGACAATGGAACCGATTACCTAGGCAGGTCGTGGGCTCTCCCACACTAGAGGCATTCAAGAGGCAGCTGGACAACCACCTGTTCAGGTATTCCTGCATTGAGCAGGGGGTTGGTCTCGATGGCCTTACAGGCCCCTTCCAATTCTGTTATTCTATGATTCTATAAAATTTCACGAATGACTTCAGTCAAAGCCTGGACCATGTTAGGTGAGATGGGGTGTGCCTAGAGTTGGAGAAGGCATCTTGTCCCCTTGGTCTGAGGCTCCAGAGGACCCTGCAAATGACTTGGATACATAATATCACCTCAGTGGGCGTCCTTAGCATCCCCTTTTATACCTCCATCTGCCCCTGTTCCTCAGTCACCAAGGACTACGGAACCTGATAGCGGCCCTTGAAGAACTTGAATTAATAGGCAACATAGGGGGAGCCACTGAAAGACCAGGCACATCCATCTCTCCTCAGGCCTATGTGGATTGCAGACCTTCACCTGAATAACAGCTCCTTCTGGGAGAAACACCCGGTCTGCTCTTCATGCACTGTGCTCTCCAAGGTCCCACCCTGCCTCCAGCCTTCCCTGATGTGGATATGATGTGTACACCGCTTCCCCTGGTTCAGACACCAAGTGAGAAAACTCATCCCTAGAGCTTCAGGGGAGGAAGCATTAACAGCAGGAAAGCAGTGACTGGGATGGCTCAGACTGCCAGGGCCTCTCTTCTGAGACTGGAAGGAGGTATATTGTCCAGAAAGGCAGCTGTGGAAGCGAGAGGCAAGCTGAAGAGGCCTCAGAGGCTCTGCCAACCATCTCAACACATCACTTGACTGAATCCTTCACCATTAGAACAGATCCTTCTGGGAGAAATCTCTAGCCACCACTTCATCCACAGTGCTCTCCAAAGGCCTATCCCTGCCTCCATCCTTACCTCCCGCCTTCTCCGACATGGATCCTGTCTTGCTCAGAGTAATCCAGAACAGACAGTGAACGCTGTGTACACACCGCTTCCCCTGGGCCTGGAACTGAGTGAGGACACCCATTTCTAGAGCTTCAGGGGAGGAAGCATTCACAGCCAGTGCCGCTCCATTTGTCCAGTTCAAGGGAACATCTCCATCTTCCTCGCTCGTCTCATGTGGCACAATGAAAGGTGCTTGGACTTGGCATTGGGAGAGCCTGGAATGGGACACAGAGTGAAGAGGTCAAGGGACTCTTGGAAAGGCTACCTCACATCAAACTCTAAGCCCTCCCCCTTATTCAAAGGGTTTTTTTAGCCCCGCATCTGCCAGAAGCCCCACCCCATCCCCAGACGTCCCAGATCAAGGCATCACCTGATGGGGGTCATGTGACTCCTCTATGAATTTGTCCATTAAGCCCCTGCCATACATGTGGGGCACTGGAAGCAGTTATATACAAGGATTAGGGATGTCCATCGCTGAGAAATCCAGCCCTTTGCTTGTTGGACTTCTGCAGCACGCCTGACTCCAGTTTGCTTTTGCGACCCGAGTCGCGTGGGTTTACAGATTTTTTTGGCTTAATTTATGCAAATAGGGATTTGCATACATTTCGCCTGTAAATTACGCAGATTTGCATAATTTGCAGCCAAATTTGGTCAAAAAAATTTTTAACGGGTAATTCCGCCAGCTAGCCCGAATCACTGCACACTGAGTGGGGCCAGACACAACAGAGTCCGTGGGGCTGAGCTGACAAAAGCTTGTGAAGCTCCACCCCCAACATGGATTCACCAACATCCCTAACTGGGGTTCAGGCTTAGGTAGAAGGGGTCAACATAGCAGTCAGGGGACAAAACACAGTTAGGCACTCACATGCGTTACACAGTCCAGAAGCAGAGTCACAGAGGAGTCCAAGGGTCAGTAGAACAGAGCATCCATCACAGGGCAAAGTCCGGGAGGCAAGGTAGCAGACATGGGATTATTTCCAACCCCATCCCAAGAATTCCCAGTTTCAAAAGTCGTGGCCTGGATGGAGGGTTTACCTGATGGGATCTTGTGACCCCTCTACAAACTCCTCAAACTATGATGGCTGAAGAGAATGAGGTGGCAGGCTGAGTTGGTAGACATTTCGCATGACCTCATCAGATTATCCCTCCCTCCAGGGTAGGACTTCTGGCCATGGGGTTGGAAATGGCCCCTACTGGGTCGCTTCCATTTCCCCATATGTACAGCTGGGGTCTCCACCTCCATCCTATTGGTCCATAGAGGTATGATGACTTCATCTAGGAGTCACATGACCCCCATCCAGTGATCCCTCCTTCTGGGGCAGGACTCCAGAAGTGGGACTTCCAGGGATGGGATCGGACTTCCAGCAGGGGCAGAGCTAACCACCTCTCACATTAAAATAAGGTGCAGGGCTTCCAGTTTGATGCGACGTAGCCTTTTTCACTTCTCTGACACATGTTGTGCCCAGGACTTGTGTGGGGTTAAGACCTCTCTCTGACCCACTGCAGGCTCAATGAGCCACAGAGATGGTGTCCTGATGAGGCAGCTTATGGGCACTGTAGATCTGCACCAGTACCCAAGACCCAGTGGGTGGTGGCACCACTGGCATGCAGACTCCCGTCTTGGCCTGAGAGGACAAGAAACAGAATCAGCTTCTCCAAGACAAAGAGTTGTTCATCGTTTTTGTTTTTGATTGCACAATTTTATTGATTTCATTGCTTTAAAAATGTCATGTAAACTGCTTTGTGAGGCCATTCTATAAAGCAATATATAAAAAACTTTAATAAATCAATATCCAGTTGCTCATTGTGTGAATTAATTCATGGCTTTTTTTGACCCTCAGATTGAGAGTTTCTGGAAGGTCACTGTATCAGCAATAAGTCCGATGACTTATTGTCACACAGAGGAGGGCCAGGATCTCTTCTCGATCCTCCCAGAATGCAGGACACGGAATAACGGGTTCAAGTTAAAGGAAGCCAGATTCCGGCTGGACATCAGGAAAAACTTCCTGACTGTTAGAGCAGTGCGACGGTGGAATCAGTTACCTAGGGAGGTTGTGGGCTCTCCCACACTAGAGACCTTCAAGAGGCAGCTGGACAAGCATCTGTCAGGGATGCTTTAGGGTGGATTCCTGCATTGAGCAGGGGGTTGGACTCGATGGCCTTGTAGGCCCCTTCCAACTCTGATATTCTATGATTCTATGACTGGTTTTTCTCCCCAATGTAATCCCACATTTCCTAACTGCAACCTTGTGAGGTGGTGGAAATCATGGGATCTTGGTTCATACAGTTGTGAGATAGGTGAGGGAGGATCTTGCTGACCCCAAACCAGACTAAACAGCCCTTGTAGTCCAGGGGACCTTAGAGTTTGTCCTCTGAGAAAACTTGAAATAGAGGACTATCTTTGGCAAAATGGGACACTTAGCCTCCCTAGCCCTAGGCTCTGCAACATGGTGTTGGTGCCAATGTGACAATGGATGTCTCTCTTGATGTCCGCCAGGATCCCTGGTTTTTATTTTATTTCATAAGATTTCCTAAAATTAAAATGGCGTGTGTTTTGTAAACCGAGAGGTTTAACGTGCCGCCCTCCAGTGCCATCTTTATTTTGGTTCAAAGAAATCCTCAATCTCTTTTACTCAGACACCCTGAGTTGTAAGGATCCCCTGGAGGTAATTTAGACTGACCCCAAACACATAACAATATGAGTGTCTTCTCAGATCTCCTCACAGGATCCTCAGGAGTGGCAGCCACAGGTCTGTTGAGGGGGGCAGTATGATGATAAGGAGCCTCTTTCAGCCCAAGGCCAAATTCAATTTCGGTAAACTCTTGGGCACAAGAGACATAATCCGGGCAAGGGGGCAAGGCAAAGAGGGCGACGCCAAAGGCAAAAGGGGCAGGGATAAAGATACAAAAACTTCCAGCATATTTTAGCTTAAGGCTCTTATTGCTGGTACCTAAAGCCTTCGGAGAGGTGTTTCAACTGTGTGTGTGTGTGTGTGTGTTTGGGCCATAACCCATTTTGTTTTGCTGTATAATGCATCTCAATTATATTGTGAACGTGTGGTTTCAAAAAATCCTTTCTTTTCTTTTCGTGGTACAAGTTAACACATATCCCTGGCTAAATTCCTCGTGTTTGATGGGGCACTTCTTTTTCTCCTTTAAACATGTGATTATGTAACCCAAACTCTCTCCCTTGCAGCCATTGACTCTTATTTGCCTGCTGCCTCAGTTTGCCTATGTGCGAAATGGGTTCCCTGGTCTCCCATCTCCCTCGAATTTAAAAGTTGGAGAAGTGGTCTTGTCTATAAATGCCTTTCTCTGTCTTGTGACATATACCCTGGATAAATTGCGTGTGTTATAAGACACTTAAAAAAAAGCCTGCTCTCTGTTGGTTCTGGGAACATACTATGCTGCGATTATGTAACCCAAACTCACTCTCTCTTGCAGCCATTGACTCTTATTTGCCTGCTGCCTCAGTTTGCCTGTGTGCAAAACGGGCTTCTTCCTTTCCCACCTCCCTTTGCTTTCAGGAAGTGGGCTCTGCCACAAATGGCTTTCTCTGTGTTATTCCCGAGAGGTTTCTGAGAGGGGGTGATCCCCTTGGCTCTGCCTCTTGGCTCTACCTCCAGTGAAACCACTTTCCGCCCCACCAATTAGCATTAGGTAACTGGGGTTTTGGGTGGGGGCACTCACTGCATCACACTTAAAACTCCTGATGCCTAAACTTATTCTTGGCAGTTCTCCAAACTATACTCCAGCACCAGCAGCCAGAGCCAGCTAAAGTAACTGTTTCCTAAAGTGTTTTGCCTGTTTAATCTGTATGTCAAGGAAATGCTTGTGTAGTGACTCTACCTTGTTTGAAAGCATTTTTCCTTGTGCTAATTTGCATTTGGCTAATACATGCTCTCTCTCTCTCTCTCTCTCTCTCCTAATCAATATATAATTTATTTCAGAATATATGGTTAGGATGGCAGTTTTAGTATGAGATATACTGCTATTTTTTTTCAAGAGATCTGAACTTGTGGGATACAGCCCACCCACCTAGAAATATGCTTCCCCCCCCCTGATTTTTTTTCCTGGTGAACCTAAGTACAGAGCTCCTAAACACCAAACCACTGTTCTGAACCCAAATAATAGAGGGTGGCATTTCATTTTGCAGCATACCAGTTATATAAAATAAAATGGGTTCTATGTTGGAGATCCCAGATCCAGCATCTTCACTGTTGTAAAAGGCAGGTTATTATTACTAGCTTTGGATATAAATAAATAACTAGTATGAAACACGTACATGATTAAGATTTTTCAAAACTCTCTCTTTCTCACACACACTTATTTCTTATTCCTTTTCCATGGATATTATTTTGTCATCGGTGCATTTGGTGTTTTTTTAGAAGATAAAGCTCCTATGCGGCAGTTACAAAAGCTAAGGATTCCCTTGGGACTGGCACAGATGGCGACAAGGTCATTAGAGGCAGGAGAGGCCAGGGCTTCTGTAACTTTAATCATGGTGCCAAGGGGGGTTATTTATTTTTCAAACAGCAGCTCTGGGTGGTGGAAATTTGGATCGGGTTTATAGTGTGGGGGATGGGGGGAGCTAACTCAGTGGAAGCTGGTGGCTCTGATGTCAGTGGGGCGGTGAATCTGCTCCAGATTTCAGTCAGACCAATCAGAACTCTAAAGGAGCTCTCCAAGGTACAAAGCTTTGATAGCTCCTTTAGAGTTCTTGGATAGCTCCTTTAGAGTTCTGACTGAAACTGCAATACTGACTGCAATTCAATACTGACTGCAATTCTGACTGCAAATGCAATACCCCACTGACATCAGATCCACCAGCCTCCACTGGTCTAACTCTTCACAGTGATCCACGTAACTTCTAAGTATTCAGGAAGAATTCAGGGACACATATTATGAAGGACAGTGAGGTTGTTATCATAGATGCTAGATGTTGTGTGTCATTAAAAGGAGACAATATTTCAGTTATTTATTTTAGGGGAGGTGTTCTTTTTTCTTTTTTTACTTCAGGTTGGATTTATATTATTACTATTTTTCTCCTCCAATGCCAAAACAGCTTGAGTTAAGCCAGGAAGAAATCTTGGATGGCCCCAGGAGAATTTAGTGGCATCTAGTTCCTTGACTGTGTGACTCGGTTCCCCATTTTCCCTGCCTAATGAATCATGGCCTTTATCTTTTGCTTATTAATTCAGAAAATCTCTATATCTCTTTCAAAAATATACAAACTCCCAAAGCAGTTCACAAGATAACATTATAATAAAGCACCATAAAACCAATAAAACCCCCCAGTAATAAAACAATATAATCTCATTAAAATAATCAGTTGTGCTGGCCTTGTTAAAGATAAGGGAAACCCTTCAGCAAACAAAAGTGCCTTAAGGTGCATTCTTAAAAATGTTTAAATGGTGAGGGGGAGTCTAACAACTCCCAGCATTCCCCAGCCAACCATGCTGGCTGAGGAATTCTGGGAGTTTTAGGACATTTTTCTGTCTAAACATGTATACGATTGTGCCCTTACGTTGTCAATAGAACCAGTGCAAAAACAGAAGCCTGCCTGCTTTCAGTGGGGAGATCATGCCATAAAATGCTTGTTTAAAGATGCTCATTGATTCTGCAATTGTAGCTATTTAGGGCCTGTTTAGACAAAATGCTAAGCCATGGTTAGGCTGCTAACCCTTTTGTAGCAAATGGTTAGTGAACGGGTTTAAATTGCGGTTATGTAGCCATCATGGTTAGGAATGTTTCATAATGTTTAGCTCAAAATACTTATCCACTATGACTTAGCATGTCATCTGAACAGGGTCATAATGTGAGCACCATGGCTAGGTTGGAGGAAATTAAGAAGGACCTGATCCAGGCACAGCAGTTCAACTCTGTGGAGCAAGAATGAGTGAGCACCAATGGCAAATTAATCAAGCAGAGGCTGCCAGCTCCATAATAAAGGAGACAGATGGCCCAGTGGGAATTTCAGAATTTTCTTTAACCTTCTCTGCCATGCCAAGAGAGAGGGGGGGGGCATGTGGGGAGGGAAGGAGAAAGAGGGAGAGAAGGAAGGAGGGAGATTTTCCTGAAACTAAAGCATATCTCTCATCGACCATGAGTCACTGCAAGTTCACATGTTGCAAAGATTTGATTTAGGATTATTAGAAAATACATGAAAATGCCCCAGGGGATGCCTTGGCTTGAAAGTCCTAGGGTGAGAGGGAGGGAAGGGAAGAGGGAGTTCTGAGTAATAAGCCCATTAAAGTGCACAGAGAAATTCCTGGCAAACATTGAAGTCCTACTCACTTCTCTAACAACCAACACCTGAGCTTCATTCCCCCACCTGGATAGATTTGTGTAACATTGGAATCCCTCGCCTGGGGAACTCTTGCCTTTCCAGCACGTAGTTATGGAGTAGAAATGGGCGAACGGGCAGCAGTAGCTTAGTAAATAGGGTTGCCAATAAGTTAAATTAAAAATCCTGGTACTGGGGGTAGGGGGTATATGTCTGGGGTTCCCAATGTGCCCCCCACAGACACCTAATGTGGTACTATCCAGGCTCCTTGCACCACAGTGATTCTTTTAATATTTTAAGCTTTTTTAAAAAAAAATCTGGAAGGGTGGTGTGTTGCAAACAACATGTCGGCCTCAAACACCACCTTTATTTCCAGGATTGCTTCTGGGGCCCACATAGGACCAAGAAAACAAGCCCCATGTGGGGGGCCCATTCTTAGAAAATAAAAATGGTGGGTGGCTGAAGACCAGGATTTCACGTTGAAGTGCACCTAGCCACCCAGGAAAAAAAGAAAAAGAAGCTCAAGATATTGAGGAACATCCTTAAGGGATACTGGGGCAGAGGCAGCATCTGTACGCCACTCTGAGATCTTAATGATATAGGGAGGGATATAAATGTTTTAAATAAATAAATAATAAATCAATCTTGGAGGGCCAGAGGGGATGACCAAGAGTGAGATGGGTATTTCGCCTATGTTGTGTGTGTGTGTGTGTGTGTGTTGCCTATTTGGTGGTGGTGGCGGTTGTTCGGTGGGCTGTATCTTAGCTGGCTTATTTGCTTGCTTTGGTGTGGTGTGTTTGGTCCATGTGTGTTTGTCTGATCATCCCCAGTTCTGTGATGATTATAGTGCTTTGTGGAAGGAACTATGTGATTTGGTATTGGGGCCTCAGACTGCCGCTCTTCTTTGTACTCAGTTTCTTGGCCAAGCCACTTGCCTCTGAGCCTCATCAGTTTGCCTTTTGTGAAAGGAACAGAAAACTGTGCTTCAGAAAAGAGCTTTTGTGTTTTGGAGATCAGCCCACACCTGTGGTGTGTACTTAGGTTTTTGGATGCATTGCCTTTCATTAGGGTAACCATATGAAAAGGAGGACAGGGCTCCTGTATCTTTAACAATAATGTAGAAAAGGGAATTGCAGCAGGTGTCAATTGAAGTGGGTGAACTTCCCTCTTCATCACAACAGTTAAAGCTTCACTAGCTATAGTAGAGTGGCCAGATACAAGAGAGGGCAGGGCTTCTGCAGCTTTAACTGTTTTTATGAAGAGAGAATTTCACCTTCTTCAACTGACACCTGCTGAAATTCCCTTTTCTACATTACTGTTAAAGATACAGGAGCCCTGTCCTCCTTTTCATATGGTCACCCTAATTTAGCTTCATCAATTTGCCTTCAGAAAATGTGCTTTGTGACTGGCCATGCCTGTCTTAGCAGCCATTTTGTGAATGGTTAAGGTCCACTATGGCAGCCATTTTGTGAGAGCAACTACAGCACTCTCTCAGAACTCCAAATGTGCCCATCAAGTCCCCACTTCTAATACAGCCTTCCCCAACCTGGCACCCTCCATATGTTCTGAACTACAACTCCCAGCATTCCCGACCATTGGCCAAGCTGGCTGGGGCTGATGGGAGTTGAAGTCCAAAACATCTGGTGGGCACCAGACTGGGAAGCGTTGATATAGAGGGTTGTCAATGCAGCCCTTCTAGACTTTAGAGATGTGTTATGGGGGAATGTACAAGGAATGACTCTTAGTATGGACATTGTAAGTACACAAGAAATGTAGGTACTACGTTTCATCTTTGAAAAGTAGTGAGGTGGATATCCCTCAATAGTTTCCTTGCAATTACATTTGCAGTCAAGGAGAGCTAGCGTGCATCCCCTCAGTAAGTGCTGACCAGGAGATTTCTATTCTTTCCCTCATGGTTAGACTCCTCCACAGTGGCTGTAAAGGAGAATGTGGAGGCAGCATGTTTGTCCGCCCAATGGTTCCTCCACCCTTCCTTTAAGTCTTGTGGGCAGATGGAGTTATAGCTAAGAAGACAGCCTGGAAACTGCCTTAGCTCCAGGCAAGTGTGTGAGTCCAGGGGAATCCCAGCTGCAAGGCAGATGCTTTCATTTCTTCACACTCCCTTCACATTACAGCGCTGATCCTTGCAGGGAGAACACTGGTGGTGAAAAGCCTTTTGTGGGCCACGTGCCAAAGCCACTGCAAATCAAATCCCTGCTAGGAGCTCGGTTGGCTAGCTATTTCAGGCGCAGCTTGTTCGGGAATGTAAATCTGCTGTCCTCACTGATGGGGGATTATGGGGGATGGATTTAATGTGCCTAGGCACATCTTTCTTAACTTAGACCACAGGTCTGCCTGCTCCCTCATGTGCAAGTTCTGCTCACTGCTGCTTTAAAAAAAGAAGGGGGGAAAGTGTAGTGTCACTCTAAGGCTGCTGCATGTGAGTTTTCATTCTCCTTCCCAGTTTGTCCAGCTTGCTGCCTGAAACTGAGGCCAAACACACAGTATGCTTACGTTCTACTGCTATATAAAGGAAGAGTAAAAGAAAGAAATACAGATTTATATTAAATATTCTAGAATATAGCCTATCAACTCAGAACAGGAATTTTGGAATAGTGTGGTCAGCCTTTTCCAACTTGGTACCCTCCAGATGTTTTGGACTACAAATCCCATCCTCCCTGACCATTGGCCATGCTAGCTGGAGCTGTTTGGAGTTGTAATTCAAAATATCAGGAGGGTAGCAGGTTGGTGAAGGGTAGACTTGTCTAAAACAATAAAAGAGGTCTCATACAAGTCTTAACATTTTAACGTGGAACAACTGACTGTCGGTATATTTTATCAATCATCTCCAGATTGTCACTCATCCATGCCACTGTCAGTGGTCATTTGTGCCTTTTAAGGTGCAATCTTATGCATATTTAGACAGGAAAAAACCCTACAACTGATAGCATTCCTCAGGCAGTATGGCTGGCTGGGGAATGCTGGGAGTTGTAAGACTTTTTTCTGTCTAAACATGCATAAGATTGCACCCTTAGACCTTGGAGGGGAAATCGCGTTTCCCTCCCGTCGCTTTGCCTCATGCTACTGTCCCACAATAGGGATGATCAGCTTCCTCTTCCATTATGCAAGAAGGAGGTGCCGCTTTCAGCAGGGAATCAGCAGGAGTGTAAACACCCAGTTGGATACTGCCCCAGGTTCTCCACACGTAAAGCCATCATGCAAGAGGAGGGGTGAGGGAGGAGGTTTTTAAAAAATAATAATTTAACAAATCTGAGAAGGGAGTCAACCCCCAAACTGGTGTTCATTGAAAGGTTTATTTCTCCAGGATAAAAATTATAAGCCAGATGCATTTCAATTAAACCTTTCCTCTAGGGCATGGGGACTTGGTATTCTTTTTTTGCTTCAAAGAGAATTATTTTAGGAAGCTTTCTTTGGAAAGACTTTGGGTAGTACAGTTTATTGAAAACTGAAACATGTCCACAAGAGAGTGATGAAGATAGTGAGGGGCCCAGAGACTGTGAAGAAAGGTTGAAGAAGTTGGGTACATTTCGCTTGGAGAAGAGATGATTAAGGTATAAGAACATAAGAAGAATCCTGCTGGATCAGACCAAGGCTCCATCTAGTCCAGCACTCTGTTCACACAGTGGCCAACCAGCCATCGGCCAGGGACCAACAAAGCAGGACATGGTGCAACAGCACCCTCCCACCTATGTTCCCCACAAATGGTGCACACAGGCTTACTGCCTCAAATACTGGAGATAGCACACAAACATCAGGGCTAGCAGCTATTGATAGCCTTCGCCTCCAGGAATTTATCCCACTCCCTTTTAAAGCCATCCAAATTGGTGGCCATCACCACACCTTGTTCTATAATTTAACTATGCGCTGTGTGAAGAAGTATGATAGCCATATTCCATTACTAGAAGGAGAGGATGGAGCAACGTTATTCTCTGTGGCTTGAGGGTAGGACCTGAACCAATGGTTTCCAACTACCAGAAAAGAGAACTCCACTAAACACAGTGGAGGCTGGTGGCTCCAATGTCTGTGGGGCGTGAAATCCGCTTCTGGTTTCATTCAGACCAGTCAGAACTCTAAAGGAACTATCCAAGATGCAACGTAAACAACCTTGGAGAGCTCATTTAGAGTTCTTACTGGTTCTGACTGAAACCTGGAGTAAATTCACCACCCCACTGACAATGGAGCCACCAGGCTCCACTGACTAAATATTAGAAATGTTTCCTGATTGTACATTTTTTTAAACAATGGAACAGCATGCCTTAGAAGATGATGGAATCTGCATTATCAGATATGCGTAAGCAGAGTCTGGGTGGCCACTTATCAGGGATACTGTAGAAGCAGATTTTCTGCACCAGCAAGTGTGGTGGTGGATTAGATGACCTTTTATGCCTTTTACAACGCCATGCTCCTAAGCTTCTGTTATTTCTCTCTCTCTCTCTCTCTTGAGAGGTAGAAGGGCCTCTTTTTAAGAGATAATTTCAGAGAAAGATTCCTAAAAGAATAGAATATAGAACAGGGTGTCCTTTACAAACACAGGAAAATGAAAATTCACAAGGTTTCTCTTGTGATCTGGAAAGCAGCTATATGCTGACTATATCTTCTGAAATTATTACTGTACTTTCCAGAAAATCAGGCCAGTAGTGTGAACAGAGGGGCAAAAGTTCAGGGTGGTGAGTTGAGCTCTCAGTCTGAAGGTGTGACTCTTTGCCATTTGGAGCCTTTGATGAGTGAGCAGAAGTCCAGATCTTTACAAAATTCCCACTAATCCAGCTGCTCCGCCACTGTTAATCTGAAAGAAATAATCATTAGGAGCTGACTTTATCCTGCTTAGTCGTCACTGGAAAGTAAATTATGTAACTTTTGCTTTATCAACATTTTGCAGCAGAATAGTATCAAGTAGCTTCACCACATTTATTTCAAATGTGTTCTCTGGGTCATCATGGGAAATTAAAATGGCGGCTAGACCCTGACACCCAGCACAGTTTGGAGTCCTGCCACCACTGTCCATTGTCACCAAATAAGCCTTTCAGGGTCCACTGATGGGGGGGGGGGACCTGTCAGAGAGCACTTTCCCCAGGATTTCCTCAAACCTGGAGCCAGTGTTACTCATAGCAACTTCAGGGGCCAATCTAGATCCAGAAACTGGCAGAGTAGAAGGGGGTTAACACAGACACACATGATAAAAATCTCAGCTGCCCATGGGAAAATGTGGAGGTCTGATCATGAATTTCCTACATCATGTCTTTTTTGGCCCTGAAACACCTTGTTTGTGTTTGTCCCAGTCTTGCCAGAATCTAACACTGTAAGAATTGAGCAGACAAGTAAAATAATACAACCAGTGAGAGAACAGGTATTATTGCTTCTTTGTTCCATTTGGTAGAACTGGAAATCTGTTTAGCAGGTAGCGGAGGCTAAGCTAATTAAGTTTGCACAACTCTTCCTGTACAACATCTTAAGACTTTTACAAACTGCAGACTTTGCAGCTTCATCAACAAGCTAGCTTCTCCCACTTCCCCATTTTAATTAATACAAACAGTTCTGGAGAATTTGAAAGCTTGCTCTCAACTTTATGAGCTTTTCTACATGAAGAATTTATTGTGCATTCATGATTCCTTACTCACGATCGTTTATGGGGTTTTAGGTAATGTTGTGATCCTCCAGTTTTGCTTTTGTTTTTTAAGAGCACTTTTCCATATTTTTTCAGAGTGGGGAAAATGGAGTATTATTTCTGAAAATGAAAGAACTACTTGTATATTTGCGCTATTCAGCTATAGAACAGCCCCATCTAGAGGCGATGTAGTGGAAAAGCAGGAAGGAAAAACTTGGTGTAGAGCTCGAATCTCAATTTTGCGACAAAACCAAAAGTACATACAGTGATTAACAGCCTTGTGTAGAAACGCTCTGTGACATTTGGGGGGAGGGGAACTTAATGTACTACTATAGTTTTTACCCTGCCTTTAAATAGACAATTTATTAGTGCGGTTTTGATAATTTTATGGAACTATTTATGAGTAGGTTAGGAAATTTTTATCTGCCCATACACACCCTATTTTATATGTAAATTTAACTGTTAGCTGTCTTGAAATTGAGAAAAGTAGGGTATAGGTTTTCAAGTAAATAATCATAGAAGGGGGGGTGTCATCTCTGAACAAAAGCTCTGGGATTTCAAACCTGAGTTTGCAGCCACCTATGAAACATAGATTTGGTTCATGTGCTACTCTCCTAATGAGGAAACAGATGTATTTAAAAGCCCTAGCTCAGCACAACCCAACTTCCTTTGCCTTCTTTGTTATAAAAGCATTACAACTTATTTTGGCAAAAGCCCAGAACATATTCAGCATTACAGAAGTGGTGTAGCAGACCCAGGGCTCACAGGGTGATAATGTGGAACTTTCTGATTAGCAGGAATGCTGACACCATCTGCCAGCCCTCCGACTTCTTTGTTCCCTCTTAGCTGGGCTCCAACCCTCACAATAGCTGCAATCCTCATGGGCCAGGTGGGGGGATGGATTTTTCTAGCAACAATATATTGATATGAGCTATCCCTCTTGTAATGCAAAGTATTTTGGGGAGGCTTGGTCTTGAATGGGAAATTAAGATCTGTTTCCATTACCTAGAGAGCATCAGCACTTAAGAAAATGCCTTATACCATGTCAGATGGTGAGTGGGTTTGCACATCAAGCTAACCCATATTCAGTGGTTGAACCATAGGTTATTTGTTGAACCATGGGTTAGCGTGTTGTATAAATCAAGGAATTTTTAACTATGCAGTGTGGCTTATTTTTCTCGAACAAGCCAGCTTGAGAACCCGTGGTTTGTTGTTGGGTTGTTGAGGTTAACAAGCTACCCTGAGGAAAATGTCTTGGGTTCAGACAACACGCTAACCCGTGATTCAACAAACAGTCCACAGTTCAACAAACAACCCACACTCAACCACTGAGTGTGGTTTAGCATGTTGTGCGAACAGCCCCAACCTGTCCAGCTAACCCATGCAGGGTCTCAGGTGTAGAGTCTTTTTTATCACCTGCTACTGGATCCTTTTAACTTGGTATGCCACCTGATGAATTTAAGGCCTTGGTGAAATTTGAACTGTGGACTTCCTGATTTACAGCTGAGTCTCTTACCCACTATGCTACAATAATCTTATCAAAAGGGCAGGGCATATCTAATAATTAGCATTTAGCTTGTAGAGCTGGTGAGTGAGTGTGTGTATTTCAGTTGATTTCTATCCTACACTGCTGTACCCATGACTGGAAGATAATGCTATCAATGGGTACTAGACATGATGGACATACTTTATCTCCACAATTGCAGGCAGAATGCTGTTGTGCTCATGTCCTACTTGTGGGCTTCCTACAGGCATCTGGTTGGCCTCTGTGCAAACAGAATGCTGGATTAGATGGACCTTTGGTCTCATCCAGCATGGCTCTTATGTTTTTATGAGAGAATTGGCTTCTTCAGAAAAGCACTGAAATGAGATGGGTGGTGGTTGTCTGGATGACCTCTGGAACCCACTTCCAAGGAAATTGTTAACTAATTAAAATTGGTCAAACCAGCTGGACAGGCCTGGTCAGGCCAATCTGTTGTCAGTTGCACAAGTATCTGGATGGGATTTCCTTCCACCCTGCTTCTCCAAGGAATGTACTAGTATTTTTGTCTATGTAAATGCAAGATGGGGTTGCAGTTGAGACATTTTAAGAGGTGGTCAGAGATAGTAGGATTTCTTGGTCATTCTGAAGGACCTGTATGCTCCCTAGAAACCTAATGAGGGAAACAGGTTCTGTTGGATGGTTTAAGCTGTAAATCTCCACCTATACTCACCTGCATATTTGTAAATAAAAGCAAATATAAAACATCAAGAGGTCTCCAGTGACCTCAAAGAAAATCAACCTTCAGAATAAGCACTGGAAGCTCACTGCTTGGAGATGGGGAACTGGGCTGCACACCACACTATGTTAGAGAGGATATAAGGTAGGGCTGTGCACGGACCCCCCCCCCCCCCGATCCGCTCTGCACCCAATCCACAAATTCTGGATCGGGCCCACTCCGCCCTGCGTCGATCCACTTACGGTCCGCTCCACACCACTGTGGAGCTCCTGATCCGAATTGGAGCTCCACAGCAGCGGCAGCAGCAGGTAAGGCCCCCCTCCCTCCTCCCTTGCATCCCTCCGCGGTCCGGTGGCAGCTTCAACTGAGCCCAAGGACTCAAACCGGAAGACCAGGCTGCAGCCGCGGCCTGGTCTTCCGGTTTGAGTCCTTGGGCTCAGTTGGAGCTGCTGCCGGAACGTGATGGACTCAGGTAAGCCCCCCTCCCTCCTCCACCTTACCTGAGTCCGTCGCGTTCCAGTAGCAGCTTCACCTGAGCCCAAGGACTCAAACAGGAAGACCAGGCCATTGCGCACTGGTCTTCCGGTTTGAGTCCTTGGGCTCAGGTGAAGCCGCTGCCAGAATGCGACGGATGCAGGTAAGACCCTTCCCCCCTGCCCCCTTACCTGGCTCTGCCACCATCGCCACATGGACTGCAGTGGTAGCAGTGCCAGGTAAGACCCTTCTCCCTCCTCTCCCCTTACTTGTGTCCGTCGCGTTCCAGCAGTGGCTTCACCTGAGACCGAGGCTCAAAGCGGAAGGGCAGGCTGCGGTTGCAGCCTGGTCTTCCGGTTTGAGCCTCGGCCTCAGTTGAAGCCGCCGCCGGACCGCGACAGAGGCAGGTAAGCCCCCACTTACCTTTCTTTCGGAGCTCCGGATTGAGGCGAAGGATCCGCTTGGTCTCGATCTTCTTCGCCTCGATCCACAGCCCCCCCCCCAACCCGCTTCGTCTCTGCCTTTGCCGGAGGCGAATCAGGCCGCCTCCCTATTGCTTCTATGCTCCGAAGCGGAGCACAGCCCTAATATAAGGTTTAGATCTGTGATCATCAATTCACACATGCATGTCTCCCTTTGATGTTGCAGTGATGAACATGAAAGCAGAAGAATAATCCAGAATATTTGCCAGCTAATGATTTTGTTTTTAACAAGTAGTTTCCAATATCATTTGTTTAGGAGTGTTTGTGTAGGCATTTTTTAACAGGAAAATAACCCCAGAAAACCCAGAACTAGGAAAACAAAATAGTACAAATTGTTCAGTTCATCCCTCAACACCCCCTGGAAACCTACGCACACTTCAAGCAAAGGAACCCTGTCTTGTTCACTCTGCACATAAATGCTGCTAAGACCCCACGAGAGAGAGAGAGACAGAATTGAGACCAATTAGGTAAAGGGTCTTTCCGTGATAATACATCCCAGTGCAACCAATTAGGTTTTCCTTACTCTGTGTTACATAGGGGTAGGCTTTCAGTTTTTATGAGGTATTTCATGGCTGACAATTTCCTTCCTTTCTCAAGCGTTGGAGGTTATATGCCTGCATTCCACTTCCAGATCTGTTCTGAAGTCAGGATATCAAATAGCTCATGTCATCACAAAATTGTTGCTAATGTTGAGGCAAATTCCCTTCTTGTAGTTGTGCGTCACCGTGGAAAAAGGCAAAACCTGGCCTGTTAGCTTGCCTGAATTCTCATTGCACTTTTGATGGCACCAAATCTTTGTCTTGCTTGTACACTCGGCAAATATTCACAGGTGGAGAAAAAGGGGGTCCAACAGGGGTTAAATGTTTTATTGATCTATTCTTTTCTTCTTCTGTTATCTCTGGCTAAACAGAGGACAGGCATCTTAATTACCCACATGTTTAGTTTTTAATCGGTTTTTAATGCTTTATGTATGTATGTTCTGTGTTTTAGAGTTTTAAATTTTGTATACTTGTTTTTACCTCAATTTTAGAATTTCTGTAAACCGCCCAGAGAGCCCTGGCTATGGGAGCGGTATATAAGTTTAATAAATAAATAAATAAATAAATAAATAAATAAATAAATAAAAATCTGCTATTGAGGACAACTTTCCCAGGAGATCACCCATAGCACAGGCAACCTCCTGGCACATCTGTCTGGGCTCCGCAATGCCTGGCTCTGAGGAAGAACCCCATCAGAGCCAGGCGTTTGGGTTTGGCTGGCTCTCTGCAGACCGCTGACCACTTTCTCCTGCCGACCAGGCTTTCAGGGGACAGGGGGCCAAAGAGGTGGTGAGTGGAGGGTCTTAGGGGGCATTTGGCAATGCCCTGGCCTTGCCTGCCCCTGAAGGGACATTGGAAACATGGAGGGACCTTTTATCTATGGGACACATGTAATGAAGTGTTAAGTATAAAATGCATGCTTCTGAGACAGAACACTTGACGGGCCTGTTCAGACAACATGTGAAGCCATGGTTAGGCCACCAACTCTTTTTCAGCAAGTGGTTAGTGAGTGCTTAAACCGTGGTTATGTAGCCACCGTGGTAAGGAATGGTTCACTTGACGGCTAAGCCATAATGTTTAGCTCAAAATGCTTAACCACTGTGGCTTAGCATATCATCTGAATAGGGTCAATATAGAATGTCTAGCCAGTAACACATAATGCATGGAAATCTCTGAGACGGCTTTTATAAGTAAAGAGGATAACTGATGTAACATCGACAAAGGGCTGAATATCAAGGAAGTCCTGTGAAGCATTGTAAATGCCCTCATCTAGTGACGTACCTGTCAACCAGTTAGGTTCTAGGTACAATTGAAAGTTCTGGTCTTAACGTTTAAAGACTTAGGGTGCAATCCTACCCATGTTTAGACAGAAGAACATCCTATAACTTACAGCATTCCCCAGCCATCGTGGATACTGGAGCTGGTTTCTAAGTATAATTTGATCCTGACTTTCTGCCTTTGTATTAGTTTTTGGATAGACTTAAGGATTTTATTTTTGTATGATAATTTATTACTATTTATCTTTTTAGAAAGCCTGGAAGCAAGGTAGAAATGTACTGTTAGCGGGTGGTTCATCTGTCTGGTGAGGTGATGTTTGCCCTGTCCTGGACGGGGTTGCACTCTCCCTAAAGGATCGGGTCCGTAGTTTGGGGGTGCTCTTGGATTCAGAACTGTCACTTGAGGCACAGGTGAACTCAGTGGCAAAGAGCACCTTTTATCAGCTTAGGTTGATATACCAACTACGCCCTTATCTGGACAGAGTTAGCCTAGCTACAGTTATCCATGCTCTGATAACCTCTCGCTTGGATTACTGCAATGCGTTATACGTGGGGCTGCCTTTGAAAACGGTCCAGAAGCTTCAGCTGGTACAAAACAGGGCAGTCCGTTTACTAACAGGGACTAGCCGGCGAGATCACATTACGCCAATCCTTTTCCAGCTTCATTGGCTGCCAGTCCAGGTCCGGGCCCAATTCAAAGTGCTGGTATTGACATTTAAAGCCCTAAACGGTTTGGGGCCAGGTTATTTGAAGGAACGCCTCCTCCCATATGTACCTGCCCGGACCTTAAGATCATCTACAGGAGCCCTTCTCCGTGAGCCCCTGCCAAAGGAAGTGAGGCAGGTGGCTACTAGAAGGAGGGCTTTCTCCACTGTGGCACCCCGGTTGTGGAATGAGCTCCCCAGAGAGGTCCTCCTGGCGCCTACACTGTACTGCTTTCGTCGCCAGCTGAAGACCTTTTTATTCTCTCAGTATTTTAACACTTAATTTTAACTTAAATTTAAATATTACTGTTTTAACTCTGTATTTTAATCTTATATCAATTTTGCTGCATGGTTTTATCCTGTTTGTGCTTTTTATACTGTATTTTGTAATTGTGCTTTTAACCTGTTGGTTGTTTTATTGTGGTTTTTTGTGAACCGCCCAGAGAGCTTCGGCTATTGGGCGGTATAAAAATGTAATAAATAAATAAAATAAATAATAATCTAAAATAAATAAAATACATAACAAGCTTGATAGCAGGAAGCGCAGTAACCGGCAGATGTGACCATATTTCTGCCTTGTAGTATAATAGGTTATACTGTTCTTTCAGCTGAGAGGATACATAGAAGAAGAAAATTGAAATTGCTAACCAAGAAGGAGCTAATTATATGCTGTTTTGGATGATGGCTCTCTCATGGCTGCTTAATCATGCACTAAGTTACATGATTAAACCAGAAATGAATGTGTTCCAAGAAATTTCACACTCCGTATAAATTACCAGTCTAAGGGAGCAAAAACACATGCTGCAACTTCTCTTCCAACCAAGGTTACGTAATAAATATTGCCAGTGACAAGGACAATAGGTAATTAATTAATAATTGCTGATTACACAGTCAGCATGAGGTTTGCAGTGGGAGGTGAGAAGTATCTTCTACAAATAGATCTATATTTTCTAAACAGATATGCTTCACTAGGGCCCACTTGCTAGCTGTTAACTCCATATTTGAATCTCTGTAAATTTGTAGCCTTGTATTTGCATTGTGTATTGCAGTTCTGAGTGTTTTTTTTAGCTATAGCCCAGGAAACTTGGCTATTCTTCTGAGGACCAGGTTTTGGAGGGCCCTTGTGCAGGACAACCTCAGTGGGGCCCCTCCCTCAGTGATTCTACCTTCTCGCAGCCATTGTCCCCAGTAGGGTGACCATATGGAAAGGAGGACCAGGCTCCTGTAGCTTTAACAGTTGCATAGAAAAGGGAATTTCAGCAGGTGTCATTTGTATGCATGCAACACCTGGTAAAATTCCCTCTTCATCACAACAGTTAAAGCTGCAGGAGACCTGTCCTCTTTTGTATCTGGTCACTCTAGTATAGCTCCTGCAGCTTTAACTACATGCAGCACCTGGTAAAATTCCCTCTTTATCACAACAGTTAAAGGTGCAGGAGCTATACTAGAGTGACCAGATTCAAAAGAGGACAAGGCACCTGCAGATTTAACTGTTGTGATGAATGGGAAATTTCACCAGGTTCTCCATATATACAAATGACATCTGCTTAAATTCCCTTTTCTATACAACTATTAACAATACAGGAGCCCATTCCTCCTTTCCATATGGTCACCCTACCCAGCTGCTATTTCTCCTCCTCCTTTTTCTCATCCTTGCTACCAGTTGCTTGACAGGCAGTGAGCCAGGGAGTAAGTAGGCAGTAACATCTGCTCCTCCTCCTCCTCCCCATCACCACCATTCTCTGGGCCAAGTGTGAGAGGCAGGTGAATAAGCAGGTTACCATGGTGAAGAGGAAGAGCAACTCCAAGGGGCTCTTGCCTATGAGTCCCTGCTGCTTTGTGGGCCCTCGGCAAGTGCCCAGTTATGCCTACCTTTGATACCAGCCCTGAGACTTCTCAAGATTAGGGGAAATCCTCAACAAGATCAGTAATGGAACATGAATATCCCTAAATGAGAGCTGGCCAGGGCCTGCGCTATGCATTCTTTGGCAAGTGCTGGAAACACAGCACTCTGGCACGGAGCATGGCTAAAGGTAGCTCTGGACTCCCCACATGGGCAGCTGAATCAAAGTGTACTGTCATTCCATAGCACTTTGGGAAATTAAAATGGTGGCCCTGCATATCATAGTGCTGCTGTCCGCTACCAGCATCCCTACCAATAGCAGGTAAGCCCTCTGAAGAGAACACCAGTGTCAGAGAGAGTCCACCAGGGGGCACTTTGCCAGGGTGGGTACTTCAGACCTGGAACTAGTCCTATAGTTTGGCCACAACTACCAATCTTACCTTGCAGTGCTTCGTCATTGTATCTGTTCTATTGTCAGTTCACCCAGAGTAGAAGTGAAACCCAAGTGAAGCCAGTATTATTAGAAGAACCTGACAAAGGCTTAGCTGTATGAAATCCTCACTGAAGGAACACGCTTTAACCGGGATGAATCGCACTGGAAACTTTTGATCAAAGGAATAAGAAAGCTTACATTTTATTGCAGGAAATACGTGTTAGATGGGAGGATCCCCAACCCAGGATGGAGGGAGACCCAAAGAGATGTCTCCTCTCTGAGAGGCAAGAGCATGAAGAAGGAGAATGTAGGAAGTGAGGTCAGCAACCCTAAGAATACCAGTCCAGCAATAGAAGGAAGGTGAGCACAGGTCAGAGGACGGTCTAGGAAGCATGGAGGCCCTCTCTCTATTCTCTTTATTTTCTTTTTGAGCTAGCTGAGTTGGATCCACACTTCCAACAAGTACCCCATGAGTTGCCCCCAAAGCATCTGCAAAACACTGTTCTACAGGTTCCTCTGGAAACAAGTCAGCCTGGAAAGGTTTCCTTCATGTCTGCAAACTACTCTTGAGATTCCAGTTCTTAGGAAACTCAACCAGTTTGTGGAGTTTTCTTGCAGTACACAACACATATGTGTTAATTTCTATATAGAAAAGAAGTGCTGGAAAGCCCAAGCATTCAAGGAAACCATGCTGTATCACTTATACACTTGATTCACACGTAATGAGAAACTGAGTGAATTTCCCCACAGGACTTCTCATTGCAGTGCAGGCTGCCATTTTGAATATTCAAGTCATGGTGAGGGCACACTGTAGCTTGTCGTTACATGCAAACCCACCAAAAGTGGGTTGTTGGGGTGGTTAACAAGCCACTCAGAACCCATGGGCTGCTTTAGAGTTGTGGGTGGCTTGTTAACCACGCCAACAACCCACTGTCACTGGGTTCCAACATAATGACAAGTTACGGTGCACCCCCATCACAGACTGAATGCTCAGAATGACAGTGGATGTCACAGGGATTTTCTCATTACGTGAGAAAGGGGTCAGAAAGTCAGCCCCATTTCCTGATGCATGTGATATGGCTGTGGTCACTTGCTGCTGAGGAACTCAGTACTTCCTGGATTACAGTAGAGCTTAAGAAGAGGGCAAAATAAAATGGATGAGAATAACAGTGGTTGTGCATCTGTGTGTAAATGCATTTATTTTTAGCCAACTTTTAGTGCCATTTAGGGAAGGCGGGGGAAGAAATTAATGTGCCCCCCCTTTGTGCTTGAGATCACATCTGACTGCTCCTCAGGAGCACCTATAACTCTAAATATTATGTGTTCCCAAAGCAATCACAACAAACGTTTTGCTAGTTCAATTTTGCATATATGCAGAAATAATACTTCCCATTTATAGAGGACTTTCGAAGCACTTTGATTACATTATCTGTTTGCAATCCTCACAACAACCCTGTAAGGCAGTTTGGTATTTTATCTCCGCATTGCAGATGGTAGGACTGGGGGCATTTCTACACGAGGCTAAAATTCCGCATTCTTGCTGAGGCTTCTGCTTCGGGAGACATTTTTCTCCCTCTCTCAAAATACTAGAACCAGCAGATCTGCAGTTTATGAACTTGAAGATGCACAGCTTCACATGATCAAAGCAATGGAAGATCGATCCTTCGCACTTGTGGACTACCAGGAAAAGGGTTTAAAGGGGGAATTTAAAACATCATTTAAAAAGGGGATAACCCAATGTGATTTGAACTTGGCATGCTGAAAGCCCTCCTTAAGAACTATCACTGTGCCAATTTTGATCTCTTTATTTTTAAAACTTACACAAATGTAAGTATTTGTTTAATTTCAATTTTTAAAATCCCTTAAAATCAAGAGATGACCCAATCTGATTTAAACTTGGTATGGCTAAAGCCCTCCTTAAGAGATATCACTGTGCCAATTTTGATCTCTTTATCTTTAATAATGAGGGCACTACAGGCAAGGAGGGTGCATTTACTCGGCTTCGAGGACTCTCAAGTATGGGGTCCCGCAGGGGTCGGTTTTGTCCCCCATGTTGTTTAACATTTACATGAAGCCGCTGGGTGCGGTCATCCAGAGCTTCGGAGTGTGTTGTCATCTGTATGCTGACGACACGCAGCTCTATTTCTTCTTTTCATCTTCAGCAGGAGAGGCTGTGGATGTGTTGAACCAGTGCCTGGCTGAGACAATGGAGTGGAGGAGGGCTAATAAACAAACTCAATCCAGACAAGACTGAGATGCTGTTAGTAGGTGATTCCGCTGACAGGATGGGGGGTGTTCTACTGGTTCTGGATGGGATTGCACTCACCCTGAAGGAGCAGGTTCGTAGCTTGGGGGTTCTTTTAGATCCATCATTGTCACTTGAGGCTCAGGTGACCTCAGTGGCATGGAGTGCCTTCTAAAAACTCCGGTTGGTGGCCCAGCTATGCCCCTATCTAGACAGGGATAACCTGGCTTCAGTTGTCCATGCTCTGGTAATCTCCAAGTTAGATTACTGCAATGCACTCTACGTAGGGCTGCCTTTGAAGACTGTTCGGAAGCTGCAGCTCGTGCAAAATGCAGTGGCCAGATTGATTTCGGGAACCAGAAGGTTTGACCATATAACACCTGCTCTGGTCCGCTTGCACTGGCTGCCTGTATGTTTCCGAGCCCAATTCAAGGTGCTGGTTTTGACCTATAAAGCCTTACACAGCTTGGGACTACAATACCTGATGGAACGCCTCTCCCGACGTGAATATACCCGGTCACTACGTTCAACATCTAAGGTCCTCCTCTGGGTGCCTACTCCAAGAGAGGCTCGGAGTGTGGCAACGAGGGACAGGGCCCCCAGTGGCCCCCAGACTATGGAATGATCTCCCTGACGAGGCTCGCCTGGCACCAACGCTGCTATCTTTCCGGAGCCAGGTTAAGACTTTCCTCTTTGCCCAGGCATATGGCGGCACATCTTAATTACCCACATGTTTTAGTTTCTTAACAGTTTTTAATGCTTTATGTGTGTATGTTCTATGTTTTAGAAATTTTAAATTTTGTATACTCATTTTAATCTTAATTTTAGAATTTCTGTAAACCGCCCAGAGAGCCCTGGCTATGGGAGCGGTATATAAGTGCAATAAATAAATAAATAAAACTTTCCACATTTCTTTTAAGGTGAAAATGCCTACTCAGAAGTAAGAACATAGATTTCAATGGGACTACTCTCCCATCCCCTTCATGGTTGAGTGGAGAACCACTCCACCCTCCTCTTTTGTTAGCAAGACCGCCCCACGCCCCCAACAAAGAACGAGAGGGTCGATAGAATGCAACCACAGAAATACATGGGAGAGAGGAGAGCATTTATTTCGCAGGGAGGGAAAATAATCCAGTATTTTGTGCTCCAAAAAGAAATGAAACATGGAGGATAAGAGCCGAAATGTGTGCAGGACGTGGACGATGTCATGTTGGTATCGGGCTGCAAAACTGCATACCAAGCATGGGGAGTGTGCAATAAATCGCTGGTGTGATGGAGCTTATTAGTGCAGGTGATGTAAAAACAAAGAAATACTTTTCTCTCCTTCCTGCCCCCAAGTTATCAACAGTTTATTGAGGAGAATAATACTGTTTGAATTAAAATGCAATCTGGCAAACTCAGGTTTTCTCAGTATGTGTGTATGAAAAGTGAGATTTTGAAAAGAAAGAAAGAAAACCTAATTACCCTTTTAAGATTAGGTGTCAGAAGTACAGCTTTCCAAGTAGACTATAGTTCAAGGCCATTAATGAGCACAGCGTGATTAAACAAAATTCTAGGGGGAAACTTTCACTGGTGGAATTGTAGTTAAATGGCTCTGAAGAGGGCCCCCCCATAAGGCATGAAGGGGCTGGTGCTGGAATGAGAAACCAAAGGTAGTATCTAACAAATCATTCTGCAAACTCAAATAGTGCTAGTGGAGTTCCACCGAGCCTTTCCATTGCACAAGTGGTTGCCTGTTGCACAAGTCCTTTGTGCAACACATTGCAGAAGCATAATGTACACCCTCTTGCACAAACATGCTTGTGCAAAGGTCACTTTAGTTGGATTCTTCTCTTGCACATAATTCAGAACCTAGTTTCCGCCAGCGCAACATCACCTGCGCAACCAAAATGGCACAGGTAGACACTGCCCCAAGAAGCCACCCAAGCCACAGAAAACATAGAAGCTTCTGCTGAGTCTCAAGCATATTACTGGCACTACTGGGTAATCGCTTAGCTTCAGTTAGGAGATATGGAGTATGACCAGCAATATGCATTCTCTCCCTTCTCTAGTGTAAATTTCCTCTGCTCTTCTTAATCCTAATTAAGTATTACAGCTTTCCTCTTAACTAAACTCTCATTAAGAATTCCAATTTAGCAGGAAACCTGGTTAGCCTTAATAGCAAGTAACATCTGCGTTGATGCAATTAAGAGGATCAGGAGAACTTGTGTTCAAGAAGAGAAGGAATGGCGATAGGAAGCCCACAGCTCATTCATAATTCCTTAACCATAGTTTTATTTATTTATTTATTTATTTTATTACATTTCTATACCGCCCAATAGCCGGAGCTCTCAATGTAGTTAATACATTGTCCCCCAGTGTGGATGGAGCGGTTCACTGCAGCCTTTATTTATCCTGGGCACCTGCAATTTTAAAATCCCCAAACTAAAATACCTAACAAGCATCTCACCATTTATGCATCTCACCTTTCTTCTGGAGAAGAAGGGCTTAAAAAATACTGGCACAACCTGAGAATTATAAAAATCGCCATAAAATCCAGAAATGCAAGCAAAGGAGGAAACTTGTAAAATATATTAGAAGCGAATGGCGAGACAAGATATGCCTCAGCCTGTGGCCTTCTACGTCTTTGAAGTAAATAACATACAAATAGCAAACTCTGCTGACAGGATTATACCCCTCTCTGATTACAGAAACCAGAAGTAGGTATCAACAAGATTGCGGGAACCGTAAGATTTGCAGTGTTACGAAAAAAATTGGGGGCAAAAAACCTATAGGAGCAACCCCATCACCATAGACAACAGCCCAATGAGAACAGAGCATGCTCATTGGCCACAGAATGCCAATTATCTGTTGAGGAGAAATTGAAAATGGGAGGAGAATGAGAATGGCAGGGAAGAGGACACAGCTGGCCAGCTAGCAGTGGCCTTCAACTGGTGAGTCACAACCCAAAAGTGGGTTGTGAGATCAGTCCAGATGGTCACAGCAAAGCCGTTGCCACCACGTTGGGCAATTGTGAAAGTGAGTCCCATGTTGCACATTGGGAGTCCGAGGTGTGTCCCGGGTATGGACCAGTTGACAACCAATGAGCTAGAGCCCTCCACATTGCAACAACGTTTTGATACAGGTCCCACCCTCTTGGTTCAAAAAGCAAATGGAGAATCCATTCACAGCATGGAGACAGTTTCGAAGTAAAACTGAAAAGCTATTTAACAAGTGATTCCCATGCTTCATAGACTTGAAAAAGAACACATAGAATCATAGAATAGTAGAGTTGGAAGGTGCCTACAAGGCCATCTAGTCCAACCCCCTGCTCAATGCAGGAATCCACCCTAAAGCATCCCCAACAGATGCTTGTCCAGCTGCCTCTTGAATGCCTCTAGTGTGGGAGAGCCCACAACCTCCCTAGGTAACTGATTCCACCGTCGCACTGCTCTAACAGTCAGGAAGTTTTTCCTGATGTCTAGCCGGAATCTGGCTTCCTTTAACTTGAGCCCGTTATTCCGTGTCCTGCACTCTGGGAGGATCGAGAAGAGATCCTGGCCCTCCTCTGTGTGACAACCTTTTAAGTATTTGAAGAGTGCTATCATGTCTCCCCTCAATCTCAAAGGTGATCAACATCACCTTTGCAGAATTACAATGTGCACCCAATCAAGCTGAAGATTCTGCCATTGACTCCAGTGAAACCATAACCAGCAACATGATCTGTGATATTAAGAGTATTCCTTTGACGGCAACATAAATTTAGCTCCAGTTACATAAAATAATAATAACCTTAACACTTTTAATCAGTATAAGAGGTTTAAAGATCCACAAGTGATTTAAAGGCTGTTGGCCTGGGGAGCAATGCATTTGCAATATTGTGCATTAGTCAAATCGCAGGGATTACGGAGAGGGGGTGGGGAACCATAAAGCATAATAAATGAAATTATATAAAACAATAAGAGCTGCAGATCTATATAGGATGTTCAGGATTCTTCTCTCACCCAAGACTGTTGAAATTTACTAGTAGAGAAATAATATGACAGAAGGATTTGGCCCTATATGGATAGAAAGTAGTGGAGTCTGGAAGACTGACTGGCTAATACAGCAGGATTATCTGGCGTGTTAGCAAAACAGATTGCAGTGGTTTTTATGCAACGTTAACTTATTTGACCCAACAAGCATCCTGCAAAACACAGCTGCCGATATCAAAGGTTAATACAAGAGAATCACATAACTCGGCAATCAGATGGGTAGTCGATCAGCCACTCACTTGTAAAAAGGTATCTGGAAATAAGAAATGTAGCGCTGTAATCCTATGAAGATTTTACTTGAGAGTAAACTCCACTGAACTCTGTTGGACGTACTTCCAAGCAAACATGCATACAATCAGGCAACATGCCTCCATTTCCCTTGAATAAGACTTCATAATATGCGGCTTGCAAAGCCAAATTAGTAATATGCATTGTTGCTCAATCACACGGCATTCTCTCTCTTTTTCTAGTTTCCAGCTGCTAAATAATTTTAAAGTCCACTGGATTATATAAAAACATATTTTACAGATGTTAGTTGCAACAGGATGGGAATTACACAATTCTAGACAGGAAAGGGAGATTGCCTCTGCACTGATGGTTTTATGGAAATGTTCACATTGTGAAAAAGAGATAAAAGCTCTTCAGCTATGACATCATAGGTTCTCCATTTTGGGTCACGCCTCCTATCTGAGAACTAGACCGTATCTATTTACCTTCACTGGATTCAAACTCAATATTTTGTGAGTAAGCTTTTGAATCTACAAAAATCAATATTAGACATTTTGTAGTAGGGAGTATACAAAAGGTGTCCGGTAACTGTTCAAGTAAAAACAGTTCTTTGGCAGAAAGGCAGTATACAAATGTAGAAAATGAAAGTATACATACTAAGGATAACTGATTTACGAAAGCACAACTCCAATATTAAAAACTTTTCTACTGATATTTTAAGGTTACCTGTGAAATGAGCTCAAATTTAAATAGTTCTTTCTTTCCTGTGGAGAGCAACACTGTAGTTTTCTGTTGACAATATTCAGCTCAGAAACAAAGGGCATTATCCCAGAGTTGATGTTACTGGAAGTGGCTATGAACCACCAATGACCACTAGTTGGAAGTGGGTGATGCCCACCAACTAGGCTTTTATTAAATCTGTGCTCTACATAAAAATGGAACATATTTACTGCCATCAATTGACCTTTGGCCCCAGTGTATAGAATGGTTTCTTGACTACATGCATATAAAAAACTCACCACTCTAGGAAATTATTTCATTTCACAAAGCGGGCTCTAGTCCATGCCACAACATAGCCTTTTAAGGTGTCACAAGGCTCTTTGTGGTTCCTGCAACAAAGACTGACCCTGAGCTTTCTCCTGAAGATTCTGGCAAGGCCAGCTTTAAAACGTTTGTGAAAATTAAATCACTTGTTAGAACGAAACAAAGCCATCATTCTAAACTGCATTTCAAATTGTGAATGTTATACTTTACAGGCATTGGAGAAGCTTGCAGCAGTTTAAAGATACAATGGCACCAAACAATGAGAGGTTCTTACTCACGTACATTCGTGACATGGAAACAAATAAAAAATCCAGTAGTGCGCACGCGCACACACACACACACACACACAAGCTTTTAGGATGGGATTTTGTCATGCTAGTTCTGCTTATTTCCATTCACATCTTTTTGTTTACAAAATGTGGCAGATGGGAACGATGAAGGTTAAGCAACCGGTATGAGAGCTTTGAGAAAATTTAACTCCCAAGTATTTGGAATGTCTATACAAGGGCCACATGATCCCTGGGCTTAATTTTCAGAAGCCCTCTGCAAGCAATCAGTTCATAACTTAGCCAAAAGTAACTCATACACCCCAATCATCCGACCAATCACTCATAGCCAACCTAGCTTGATAACCAGCCACTTGTCACATCTAGGACACTGGGCTTACCAACTGACCAAGTACCGTAAAGAACAACTAAAACACATCATTCCTAGCCCTTCCAACCTACTTCCGCTAGGTCATCCTCATTCCGTCTCTCACCTAGCGTGCTGCAAACACTTGTCGTCCCCGTCCCGTCCCCCCGGCTCTAACCCAGAGGGAATCCCACTTCTAGCTCCCACAGGCCACCACACTGGGCAGAGCCAGTAGCTGTAGCACACAAAGCCCCTCTCCCCAGTCTCTCACCCAGGGCTGACAAATACTGAAACATACATAGAACTATCATCAGGTGATCCCTACTCTCACCCAGGAACACCTCCCCTCACACACAACAGGTATTAAACTAAACACACAGACAACAAACCAAGGAGGCAGAAATTGAGGGGACACCCCTGCTGAGGCAGCCTGCCACCCTGAGGTGGAGTTGCTTAGATCTCCAAGGGGCCTGAAGGTCTCAAAGCAGTCACTGTGCTTTGGCTGCGCGAATTCTCTGGCCAGTGTTCCTACTCAGCAATTAAGGCAAAGTAACCAGGAGGTTGGGGGTGGGGTGGCGTGGTGGAAGAGTTGCAAGGCAGTTGTTAAAGCAGTAGCACAGTCTTTTTCCTCAGCTTCATATCTCCTTGCCAGTCCCAAAGTCCAGAGTGTTCAATCCAGCATCCTTTCCACGGTTAGCTCAGAAAACAGTGATTCATTTTTAAATGTTATAGAAGTGGCCTGAAAAATACCACCGCGGCAGAAATAATGTGAGGACAGTAGGATGGTGAGTGTGTTATGTGCTGAGCCAGCTGTTGCAATAATGGAAGACACCCCTTGTGTAGATTGGTCCTAGGTGTTCAACTTTCCACACACTTGCACATCTAAGGGTTTTGTGTGTGCTTTTAAAGCTCTATGTGTTTTTTACGGAAAGCAACAGAAGCTAAACTGATTGAACTTCTAGACACTTTAAAAAAAAACACCTATAACGGCAAGCTGTTAAACTATATAGTTTGACCTTCAAAATATTCTGCCAAGGAAAACGAGTTCCCTTTGTCAACTCTATAATACATCTCTGCAAAGCCACATCAAAGAGTGACATAAAGTACAGAAACAGCTCTACAAGACCAGTAAAGAACTCTGTGTAACAATTATTTTAGGGCCCAGTGGGATATCTCCTTGCTTGGTTTTTCCAAATGAACCAGCAAGTGTCTGAAAGCAATAAACTTTGCAGCAAAAGTAGCAGGCATCCTATATTCCCAGTTGCAATGGTTGTCTCTTACGTTCAGCACAGTCTACTTTGTTCCTTAATAAATGTTTATTTTGAAATGCTCCCACTGGTTAGTTCTGCTAGTTCTGAGAAATCTTTAAAACCTAACATTTCAGTATAAATCAGCCTCTCTGGGATTGGAACAAGGCAACAATAGTGTGCATAGTTTTCCCATATGTGTCTACCACAGTGGTATTCAGCTATATTCAAGACCACAAGACGAGATCTGCAGAGTTTAGGAAAATCAGACCTATTCTTGGGCTATCTATACACACATAAGCTGTAATGTGGATGCAAGGGTTACAGGGGAAACTCCATGCTTACATGTCCTCTTCATTGCATACACAAAGCTACCCCACCCCAGGGTTCTCTTCCTTGGTTTTCACTTAAGCAAATGCATTTGCCAATTAGGGAGGAAGAATTTAATTTTCCACATCTTAGTTTATATTAAGGATTATCTGTTATCTCGTACCAATGATTGGAAGATATCTTTTTTCCTTTAATACTTCTCCGTAGAATTTATACTTTAGATCCGTTAATAGGATCAGAAGATGAGTTTTTATCATTTTCAGTATTGCAACGGATATCATTTATCATCTAGTGCTGGGTGGCAATATATTAAATTACAGCATCTCTTGGTGTCTATATATAGCAACGAGGGTTTCAGCACCTCCTATATTATTTGAGGAACTTATGGGATCTTTATAGAAAACGAAGCCTGCAATGAGCTTCTTCAGATGAGCGTTTTATCGCATGCTCACAACTCATGGATCTTCACAGGTCATTTTGACAACACAGTGATCCTCCTGCACATCTCCCACTCCATTTTTTGGTTTTAGTGATTTAAGTCTTAGAAAAACTGACTCTTCTGATATATGTCGCTATTTCCTGCTGTGTGCAGAAGTTCCACTATAAAACACCCACTAGAGGGTGCTGTCCTATTAAACTGCATTGAAGTTGTACAAGCCATGTGGTCACTTCTCTTCCTGTTCTCTCCCTCCTTGTTAATTGGAGCTTGTTACAGAAGCAGAAGAGATACAGCTTCTGAGCCAAAGGCTAGGGAACTCAATTCTCCCCACCTACCCCAAATCTGAAGGCGCTCAACTTGCTGTTTATAAATAGAAAGCGAAGGCTACAATAGTTGTTTATAAAATGTCTTTTGGAATATAATAAAGTTAATGTTCAGTATGTTAGAGTAATGGAATAGGGGATTGCCATGCTTTATACAGCCTAATCAATGGAAAGTTGACTTAGTTTTCATATGTACTATTTCTGTAGATTTAAAACTGAAGCTGATTCAGCAAATTGTAATGCAAACTATGTGTCACTGAGGCATATGATGTGGGCCCTGTGGTGGTTTCTTTCTGGTTGGAAGTATCTGTCAGCATACATTTTATCCTTGAAAAAACTGTTATAATTGTGGTTGTTCATGCATATTTAAATTATATTCTTGTAATGTGGAGATAAACAGATGGACAGCAAAAGTAGACTTTGAGAGTCCTAACAGTTGAAAGAAGACTCATACTTCGAGCCTGGAAGGATAAACACTCACCACCTATCATTCCAATGGACTGAAAATCTTACTCCTCTTGCTGCATTTGATCATATACCCCACAGTCATCAATTTTGCTTGGATGCTTTTTTAGGTACACAGTCTGCTTATTTTAACATATATATTTGAAACAGATATGTCAAATTTCTCTCTCCTTTTTCTTTTATTAACAGTGTTATAGATATGTTTTTTTCTTATTTTTATTTTGTTGGCATTGCTTGTTGTTTTCCCCTTTTGTTTTGTTTTCATTGAAAATATAATTTAAAAACAGACAAACCCTGCTCCCCCCAAAACACTGAAATCAATGGGGAAGTCCATTCACATGAGAAACGTATGTGCATATTGGAGAATACATGGAATTAGAATGCAAAGTAAAACAAGGAGACAGATGTAATATTGGGGCTCTCTTAACTATCCTTAAGAGATTGGAAGCGGACCGCAAGATTGCGCACTCCATCCCCAAAGTTAATCCCTTTACCAGGTGTGAATTCTCCCCTTCTATTCCAAATGCAACTGAAGAATATATGGGCACCAATGTAGCAGCAGCCAGGTAGGGCCAAACAGGTTGCTTGAGAGTTAAGCTGGTTAAGAATCCAGGCTATGCAGGGAACCAGGTTAAGTCTTCACTGTGAAGGACTCAGGTGGTGGGATTTCACTCCAGTCGGGAGCACAAAATTTTGCCTGGTCTTGCTCTCTTTAACGGCAGTTTAAGGGAGACCAGTTACAACTACACAAAAGGCCTTCTCATGAATTTGTCATTTTGTTTCAAGTCTTATTTAAACCTATGATGCTGTGCTCAATAAACTCACATATATACATACACACAGCTGATGACGCTTGTACCCTAGTTGCCGGAACCTTTATTCCATATTCTTTGGCTTGCTTCTTTAATTAGGTAGGCCCAAGTTTATTACTTCCTGGTTGTCCAGAACAATGCGTACAGAAAAAACCCCCACTGATCCCTACTGTTGAGATTGGTTTTACGTTATCAAGAAAATTCTTGATCATTGAGCAAATCTGGGTGTCATGGATTATAAAGAGTTAAACAACCCTCAGATAAACCTAAAATAACCCATGACTCCTGGGTTCACACAACATAAAAATTTGCAGCATGCCCTCATCACAGCTTACATATACAAAATGGCAGCTGGCACTCATCTCGGAAACCCGTGGGTTAATTAACCCATGGCAGTTTATTGTGATATGCGAACCAGCCCATTAAAGTGATAACATTAATTAAAAGTCTTGATATGGGAAAAAGGCTCCTGTTTGAATTGAAATGAGGAGTTTGGCCATAATGTTGCTCAAAGTGCTGTAATGACTGATATAAAAAATTCAACTGCCAAAATTCTCTCATCTGCCCAACTTTTAAAAACTCAGCAGTTCTGTTCTATATTAACTTGGCAACCCTCTATCAAAAGTGACAAAAATGAAATGAACACTTTCCCCCACTCAATGAGGGTAATTAAATTTAGAATTCTATGGCTTGGATTCAAAGAATCATGAGCAAAAGTAGAAAATGTATTGCTGCTGTTCCATGAATTCTGGCCTAAGTACCAGTGGAAGACTTCTTGCAGTGCAGTGTGACAACGTATCTGGAGGTTGCACTATAGCAGCCTTTCCTAATCTTCAGCCCCCCACATGTGATGGACTACAACTCCTATCCAAAAACAGCTTTGGATTGGGGGTCAGTTTCCTGATGCAATGCTTTTCAATTGCTTTGGAGACATCCCTTCTGTGAATGGAAGTAGCTTTCCATTAGTACCTTTTGATCCATGACCTTATGTCAAATATACATTTTCACAACAGTGATGGTTGTCCTTCAAAGTCATTGTTCCAGCTTTTGAAAGAGGTGGCAAGATCGTCATCTGGTTATGCAGACTGTGTTCCCTTAGAGCTACTTATATGCTATTATTTGCTTCCTTTCATTTTCTTAAAAAGTAAACATGTGATTAATACTAAAGAATTCAGAATTAAATGTAAAAATAATGAAATTACTTTCATGGGAAATATACCTGGTATTATTGTTTCCTCCTTGAAGGTACTAAAAACAAAAGCCATGGAATAATATTGCGGTCAACAGCAACAATTTATAAGAGCTAGAAATTAGACGTTCTTAAACTGAACTTGAAACCTGTGCTGGGATAAAGTGTTATGCCCCACTTGGAGGAGTCCTCCTCAGAGGAAGAGCTAGAGGCCCTAGAAACCCAGGGTACCCCAGACCAGGGACTGCCATCAGACTCAGGAGCCTGAGCCCTCAGGGGAGAGGGTTGCAGGACCATCCCTGTCAAGGGAAAGGGATTCAGCCTCAGAAGCTGAGCAGCCCACTGACCCCTGGGAGTGTCGTCACTTCATATGGCAGGCAAGCAAGGTTCTTGTGCAAAGGTCTCCTCAGGAGTAAGGCTCTGGAAAGAGAGGCTTGATTATGGTAGCTGAGCTCTGGGTGGAGTCCAGTAGGCTTTAGGGTTAAAACCTTCACAGAAAATCCAGCTAGCGGTGGAACAACTTGGCCCATCCTGCCTTTGATCTTGTCTCCTGAACTGTGACTGTGATTGATGCCATGTTTCCTGAACTTCGGACTGCCTAACGACTCTGCTTCTGGACTGCGTAACGTACCTGACTGATTTACTGTATCTGACCTCTTGCTTGTTATCCTGACCACTCCTGCTGCCGCCTATTCCTCTTGTCTGCCTCGCTGCCTGTGTTCTTAACTCTGCCTGGATTTGAACTACCTCTGCTGTCACCTGAACCCCTTCGGCTAATCACCTGTAGGCTTGACTGTTTGCATTTAGTGTGCGCTACAGCCAAAGCAGGACATAAAGCTCAAACTTGCGTAGAGCTCTAGCAGCCTACATCAGCTCCCCAGCCAACACCATTCCAACAGAAAAACTAATTAATGTGTGCATTTCTAGTTATGTGTAACTGTCCGATTTAGTAGCAATAATAGCTGAATTGCTTATCCAATACACTGAAGAAAGGTACACCGAAAGCATCACCAAAATATGCTTACCGTATTTCTTCGATTGTAAGACACCATCGATTGTAAGACGCACACTAATTTCAGTACCACCAACAGAAAAAAATGACCTAAGACACACCCGCGATTCTAAGACACACCCCATTTTTAGAGATGTTTATATGGGGGGAAAAGTGTGTCTTAGAATGGAAGAAATAGGGTATATCTTCAAGGTAATGTACTACATCCATCTGTACTCTAATAATTACAAGATGGATGTTAATTTTCAGGTGGACAAATACCTCCTATCAAGAAACAGGGCAGTTGCCAATTTATCGCATTTGGGTTTTACCAGAACAGTATTTATATTTCCCTACAAAACCAAGAATGGAAAGAAATTATTTTACTTGCAAAATAGGAAAACTGACATTTAACATATATACATTTTGCATTCCTAGACCTAATTTTAATGGGCTGGATCCAGTCTCAGTGAAATGCATTTAGGTGAAATCAATGGGCAAGTTAATCATGACTTAAGTCCATTAATTTCAATGGGAACTAAGTGCAACGTGGACTGGACCCATCCCAGAACAGTTCTCATAAAAATATCTGCAAGTGAAATGTTGTAAAACAGGTACTTTCTAAGAAAATTGTTGTATTAGTCTGAAAAATAAAACTGGCAAAATGTACAGGATGTCTATACAGCTGTGTGATCTGTAATATATCCTTCTGCTGGATCCTTCTGCTGGAAACCTTTGGTAATGGCTGGTAATTGCCCTTATACATGTGTGCTGTAAAAGGATCCCATAAAAACAGAACAAGTCCAAATGTATCATAGTTACAGTTCTCCTTTAGACAATGGCATACTGCTCATATAGAAGGTCTCTAATTTTATAGAAATCTTCACAGAGACAACCTTCCAATCCAATACGTCCAGTTTCAGTCTGTAACAAATCATATTACATCTAATTACTTACTGGCTTTAAAGAGTTTTGCTACAATTAGCACATAAAAATGAGCTCCCTCTCACATACAGATACACAAAACTTACCCTGCGAACAGCCACCAAGTTGTTACATACAAGAACACCTCCCACAAATTCAGCTTGAATTCCTTCTCGCAAGAGAACCTGCTTAAAGTCAGACAGCCTTGGCTCATTCATGAAGACAGACTGATGTCCAAGAACCTTTTGTGATGAAGGTACAAAACAGAAGTTAATTGAAAGATTTGAAAAGTATTAAGAAAATACTCTTACAAACATCAATATACCTTCAAATAATTGTAATACTAAACCTCAGAGAAAATGGGATTAAACCAAAACCATTCCATTAATATTTCTGCTCAGTGCTGGCTTCACACAGCAAAGTCTACTGGTAATCTGTCCTTTATAAGCCTTCCTGCAATGCATGGAACTTCTACGAAGGTCATCAGTGTCACAGAAGAAGTGACTAGTTCTAGTATTTTGTACCCAGAGGCCTTTAGCAGTGTCAGTTAGAAAACATTAGTTTTGCTTCCAGATTTGTAACCTTTTGTAACAAGAATATGGTACAGCAATTTCAAGGTATCTGACAAGATTTCATTACGGGTGGCCAACAGGACTCATAGCAGTCTTAACAAATATTGTTTTAACGGTTTTAATTGTTTTACTGCTTTTAAATTATATATTGTTTTAACTTGGTTCATGGTTTAATTTGTTTTTAGCTGTGTATATTTACTGTTTTATACTGTATGCTTTTATCTGTATGCCGCCCTGAGATCTTAATGATATAGGGCGGGATATAAATGTTTTAAATAAATAAATAATAAATAATTAAGGCAAGGCTTTCTTTCTTTACCAATTTCTATCTGTAAGAAAAAGTTGGCCATCCTTCATTCAAATAGAAAAGTTGCATATATAGTATGTATATGAAACAAACTAATCTTTTACTCCTTTAAGTATTCCAAGTAATTCCTTTGATTTGTCAAGAGATATGTCTATACAGGTCCCCACAAAAAAACCAGATTCCAACACTGAAATACACATCAATGCAAGGCCCCAAACCCAAAGCAATAAAAGCTTATCTGAGTAACAAATTAGGTTTTCCTACTTCATTTGGTGGCAATGGCTCTAAAGTAGGAATGATCTCACTTTCTTCACATATTTCTTTGTCATCTTCTCCAAAGAGACTCTTTATGGCCTTCTGCTGTGCGGCAGCACTAGAATCAGAAGTGGGTGCATCCACTTGCATTTCTGTGTCTTCTCCATCATCTCTCAGCTCCCCTTCTTCCAAAATCACCCCCGTGTCCACTTTTGATACCCGCATGTCTAAGACGCCATCTATCCATGCCAGTTCAGCATCTTTAGCTTTACAAAACTGAAGGGAACTGACCAGAGAGTCTTTTAATCTGACCTAATCCGCAAGGGGGAAGAAAAAAAGTTATTGAAACAAATGAACCAAACAGACAGCATATTTTACACATTCAGTATCATTACTTGCATTAAACCAGGAGGGGAGCCTTTGAGAAGCCACACAATTAGGAAAAGACTTTAAAGGGCAAAGTAAGTTGGCACTTCTATCATTGTGAGGGGCTCAGATGGCTGAGGCAATGACCTTCGGCTACTGACCGTAATAAATAAATAAAAATTACCTAGTTCGCACATAACAACAACCCATGGTTTAAACAACCCATGGGTTGTCGTGCACAAGCAGGAGAGTGTGTGTGCACTGCCTACCACATACCTACCACTTCTGCTTTAAACAACAACCTACAATCAGGTCATTCATAGGTGGTTGGCATGCCATGGTTCGTGGGTTAAATAACCCTAAGTAACCCATCGTTTGTTCTTAGGTTAACTTTGTGTTGTTTAACCCACAAAGAACCCAAAGTGTCTGGGTTTGGACATCATGCCATCAACCTATGAATCTGGGCATTCACAGGTTATTTACAGAAACCAGATGTGACTCCTGCACAGTACTTGGCCCCACAATTCATGGATTAATTAACTCATGATTTGCTACCAAACACTGCTTTTCTGTGTGAACATGCCCAATGACTAGAACAGGCATATTTTCCAGATAAACAGGAAATGAAAGTTTCAGCTACTGAAGCAGAGCATATGACTCCAGCTGGACATCAGGAAAAACTTCCTGACGGTTAGAGCAGTATGTCAATGGAATCAGTTACCTAGGGAGGTTGTGAGCTCTCCCACACTAGAGGCATTCAAGAGGCAGCTGGACAAGCATCTGTCAGGGATGCTTTAAGGTGGATTCCTCCATTGAGCAAGGGGTTGGACTCGGTGGCCTTATAGGCCCCTTCCAACTCTACTATTCTATGATTCTATGACTTCTGCAGTCTGGTACTCACTGAACTATAAAGCAGGCATACTTGGTCAAGTAGAAGGCTATGTAGACATGGATCTAGAATTCGGTTTGTGTGTATGTATTTTTTACAATGGCAGAAGCTTTGGACAGGCTTACAGCTATTTGTCTTACCAAGACTGACAGACTAGGACAAGTAGCCTGGCAGTAATCACATCACCAAACCAGAAGCTATCATTCTAGTTTTATGGATAGTACCTGTAATAAAAGTATCATTATTACCACCAGCACATTCCAATGATTTAAGAGTTGTGTTTCTTGTTATAAACAGACTGCAATATCTTATAAGGTCTTCGCACCTCTTTTTTTTTGCACTGTCAATGAAACCAAAGCCAAGTTACTCAATAATGGAGCCAAGCAGACATCTATGTACCAGCAGCAACAAATTACTTTGTGAATAATAAGAAGATGCCAACAGAAATACCATATAGGGGGCTTAGAACAAGGAAAGACTACTTTGGATGAAAAGCAGACTTAACAAAAGCACTCACAAAGGAAATGTGGCTATATGTATATACACTAATTCCAGCTTCCTTGAATAGAATATAGTAGCCTTGCAGGTGGATGCAAAACCTTTTAGTAGCTCACAAACATGAGCATACAAAGACATTCTTCTGGGGGAGGTGGGACGCAAAGCTGCAGCACAGAACAGTTTGTGGTTAAATTTGTGTGCATAGTGCGCACCACCACAACACACCTGTCCAGTTTCCTTCTCTGTGCACTTTGTTGCTTACCATTAGCTGTGTATATTTATTGTTTTATACTGTATGCTTTTATCTGTACGCCGCCCTGAGATCTTAATGATATAGGGCAGGATACAAATGTTTTAAATAAATTATATTCCATGGCATTTAAAAGCCTACCCAGAGTAACAGAAGATCTTCGAAACTAAACAGCATTAATGCAGAAGAGTGTTACATTCAAGAAGCATCATGAAGTCCAACAAAACTTTATTTGGAGTGAGGGATAAAAACTAACAAACACCTCACCTAGGAACAAGAGAAAAAACCAAAATGCACAATCATAGTAAAGCTATCTTAATATCATATTGGTAACCAGGTCCCAAAATGCCTTATAACTCAACAACACACTTCAAATTGAGCTGAAAAATGCACCGGAACCAAGGACAACAGGTGCAATATAGGTTACATAATCAAACCACCCACCTTTCTTTGTACTAACTTGTGTGTCACAGATTGAAAGAATAATTCCTCCTCCAAGTGGACTGCAACGCACAAGTTTGGAATACAGCTAAAAGTAGGTTTTTATTAGTAGTATAGCTATCAATTCTTTTTTACCCAAGTCTAAAATCTTACCTGGTATATGTGAGTCTCACTGGTTGCATCTACAGTTTCATGTAGTTTGGGCATGTAAACTTTAATGTCCTTTCCACCAAAAGCTCTACAGGACTCGGCAAGATCTTGACTAGCCTCTGGCGGTCCGTGGACAATGATCAATTGCCGTGGCTTCATCTGATTAATGATTTTTTTAATGGAGTCTCCATCTGAGCGCCCTTCGTAATCTATATATGTAACACGAGCTCTAACATTTGATGAAATGAGAAAAATAGTTTAACAATTCATCTATTGAATTTGTTATTGATTAATTTGAACACAAGGAACAGAAACCAAACCCTTAAAGGAAAAGGAAACAACAAACACATTCAACTGAAATTTTACTTTTTGTAGCTGCAAGGTAAGAATACAACTGTTATACATCAACGTGATGAAAGGCAGCTCCTGGAGAATAGCTTAGTAATTATGTACCGTTTATGTAGCTTAATGGTGCCAATCTAACCCTATTTAAGAATTTTAATAGACAACATTTTACCCACCAAAAAGGCAATTCCATTTTCTTAAGTTAAACACATTCTGAGTTGTATCCAATGGTAGTCTAATTTAACTCCCATTCATTTCAATGGGCCTACACGAAGTAGGACTAACATGGGATATAACGACCCAGTTCATACATAACAATTCCTGGTGTTTTTTTCTGGGTTGTTATCATGACATCCGAATCTGGAGCTCTGGGTTGCTATGGGGTTAAACAATTCAGAGTTTAACCCAATAGAAAACCACAGGAGCCATCTAGAAGGACCCAGCTAGGGGAAAGCAATAGGAAGCTAATGTAATCCTAAACTGAAAAGTTTCACAATACTAAATCTCAGGATTATTGCGATCTGATTTATAACCTTAAATCAGGCAATCTCAGTTGGAGAGAATGGACAGATTGTAAAGCCTAACCATCATCACTTGACTGCTAACAGTGCCCTCCAGCTGTAACCAGTCTTAATGCACTCACTTTATTTCCATTGATTCTGTTGCTGAAATGCATTTGGTAGGAACATCCGATAAATCCTGGTCCATAGGCTCCTCTCCATTTGTAAGCCCAGATTCTAATTTGTTCTTTTCTTCTTCGGTTGCCTGAAGTTCTGGAACAAGGAAATCCTCTGGCCTACATAAAGGAAGGTTATTAATACTAAATTAGGGGAATTTCAAGGAAACTTGTAGTTCTGTAGTGAAGGGAGACAATATACATATGCTTCCTTTTATTTGCAGAATCAAGTAATAACAGTAATAACATGAAAGAGCTGCATTGATCCAAATTCAGGAATGTACATATAGGGTTAAAAACACAAAATTCCACTCAAGCAATGGAACCTCCCCTTCCTGTCCCCACACTTCCAATCTGTTCTGGAGCAGATTTGGAGGGACACAGGGCCTCCCGGCGTGATGGAAATTCATTTCACCAGTATTTTTTATTCCACTGTCTGACAGATACAAACCCATTCAGACATAGCATGCTTCTTTTTAGAGAAGCCTCTGCCCGTTTTTGAAACTGAGATATATTGAAAAATATGAATTCTTCATTTTTGCATGAAAGTAGACAATGTTAAGTTCTCTTTTTAGATATAAGATGCACACTAAAGTTAACACACTAAAATTACATATTTTCTTCACTCTCACATACTTGATAATCTCTCCATATTCATCCCATTTAATTCTCTCTTCTGGAGCTGGAAACATAGGGTAAGACTTTTTGGCCTGTTTGAAGAAGCTTCCTTTCCGGTTGCCTTCACCTTTCATCATCAGATCATGTTTAGTTTTATGAAGAGATGGTTGATCTATGTCTTCTTCGTTATCACTCTCATCACTGGAATCAATATCTGCTCTAAAATAGGAGCCCAAAATGAATTGTTTATAAATACACAAAGCAAACAAAAAATACTTCTATCCTGATTTGTCAGGAATCTCTCATCTAGACACTAATCAGATCCACAACCATTGAAGAAGATAAGAAAAGCCCTCCTGAATCAGACAAAAGGCCCGTTGAGTCCAGCATCACGTTTCCCACAGAGGCCAACCCACAAGCAGGGTATGAGGGCTATAGTCTTCCTCCCATAGTTATTCCCCAGATACTGGTGTACACAGGCATACTGCCTCTGATACTGGAGATAGTATGTAGTCATCAGATTTAGTAGCCATTGATAGCCGTATCCTTCATAAATTTGTCTAATCCCCTTCTAAAGGCGTCTAAGTTGACAGCCATCACTACACCTCGGAAAAGCAAATTCTAGAGTTTAACTATGAGGTGAGTGACAAAGTATTTCCTTTTGTCTGCCCTGAATCTCCAACCATTCACCTTTGTTGGATGACCCCAGGTTCTAGTACTGTGAGAGAGGGAGAAAGTAACTTCTCGCTATCTACTTTCACCGCACCATGGATGTATTTTATACAGCTCTATCATAGGCCCTCTTACTCACCCTTTTCCTAAACTACATTGCCTCAGATGTTGTAACTTTTCCTCACAGGAGACTTGCTTCAGTCACCTAATAATTTTGATTCCTCTTTTCTGCATTTGGCTTAAACAATGTTACAGTAACTGAATGTTCACAAACAATTCACACTGTCCATAGTTCTACTTTACTGAGAAAGTTATTGTGGAAAGTAACACCAAAATGGCTACCTACACAGTGCATTAAAATTGCAGATTATTATTATTATTATTATTATTTATTTATATAGCACCATAGTTTCTGAAGTTAATGTAGCTATCAAACCACAAATTGTTATAAGCAGTTCCTACACATCTTAAAAGGCATTTACATCAGTCAGTAACAGTCATCTTATGATACAGTCATAATAACTTCTGGAAGTAATTTTCATTAAAACCGATGGAACAGTTTAGAATGCTTACATTTTAATTTAAAAGGTTTTTTTCTTGGTGTTATAGAAAGGAAGTAATAGTACTGAAGCGATAGTAAAATATCTGCTAAAAAGTCTATTTTGAACAATTCTCAAACACATGCATTATTATGGCCTATATGCAGAGATACTTACTCTTTGGACTGTTCTAACTTTTTAGCTGCCTCTTTTTTTAGTTTTTCTTTTTCCAGGTATTCCTCAAGTTCCTTTCCTTCCAGTTTGACCCTTTTCCTCAGCTAAAAGGAAAGCATTACCAATAAGGAGGCATGTTTGCAGGCATAAGCAATAAGCTCAGGTTTTATGATGATACACACACAGAGACTGTACAAGATCAATGGGTTACCTGTCTTAAACAAGCCTAACCAAAGAAGTAATATCTTCTTACCTCTATGTCTATCACTTTTTCAGAGGGATTATCTATTAGAAATCGTGCTAGTGTTCCAGGAGTGGTTCTATATGTCAAAATGATAGAGTTTTTGGGGTCCTGACACCATTGTATAAAGAGATCTCTTGAAAAGCCACAGTCCAGATCTGGCTGGCTGGCAAGCACAACTTTGGGACTAGGAACTCGAGCCAAATCTGCAAGTCCATGACAGAGAGAGAGATGACGAAACTGAAAAGGATTGTTCCGCTTATCTTCAAAGCATCTCATCAGTTTGTCACTCATCCATTCCACCTGCAAGTGGAAAGAGAGCAAATCGCCAGGTCATCTTTTAAAACAACTTGAAGAAAAATAAATGCTTACTTGTCAGTTGCCTTCTATTAGCATCTGTGCATGCACTGTAAACAATGCATACATTTCACTTGTGAACATAGGCACTGCCTAATACTGTCAGATCATTGGTCCACGTGGGTAAGTTTTTTCTACTTCAAGTAGCTCTCCAAAGTCTTTGTTCAACAAGGGGAAATTTTCACATCTAGACTACTGATGACCTTCCAACCTAGATTTTATGTTGCCCATTATACAGTATTATAAATAGCTGCTCAGCAAAAGTAAATTTCAAGTGCTTAGCAATGCAGTACTATTATTTTCCTGCAGAACCCTACAAGTGGATGTGGATAGACTTGATGTAAGCACGCAGGTAATCGGAGTATTCTACTATCAAAACAAACCTGAGATTTTGAGAACTCCACAACATTGTAGCTGACATTATTTAAAAGGGCTAAAGAGTAGACTCCTAAACCGGCATCTTTTGTCCTCCATATTTGATCAAGCAGCTGGGCAAGTTCCAAAACTCTGCCTGCAGTGTCCACGGCTATTAGGACATTTCCATCACCTCTCAGTGTTTCCAAGACATTTGCTGGAGACAAGAAGACAAGCAGATGCTTAGTACTTAAAGTAACAGTATTTGAATCCTAATTCATGTGCATATAAAAAGGTTTCTTTTCCAGAGGAAAAACCCTATTTATTTATTTTAGTTATTATTTTATTTATTACATTTTTATACCGCCCAATAGCCGAAGCTCTCTGGGCGGTTCACAAGCTTAGCTCAGGGCTTAGGTTTAATCCACATGCAGCAATTTACTGCATCAAAGATAGGTCTCCAAATCAGATTTTAATTAAATAGCTTATAACTGCCTTTCTTTACCATTCAAAAGCAGCTAATAACAGTATAACTTTATAACCTATTACTTTAAAAGAGGATAGTTTTAAATAATCATATTTGTGACGTCACATGCAGAAAAATAGCTAAATACCTCTAAATTAGCTTATTTTTACCCTGAAAACTCTATCTAAAAAGAAATGCATTTACAAGCTTCCTAAAGCCCAGCAAGGAGAACCTCAGCCCTCACCACGTAGCACTCGGGCCACAATGGGGAAGTCCCTAGAATGTCTCCAGATTGGTCTTACCTCCTGTAAAAGAGGACATTTTCAGCAGTTACTTTTAATATGGTGCTCATATGGGAAAATATTTTTTTCAGATAATGACATCTATAAGAGCAATTCTGAAAATCTCTGCCTTAGCACGTAAGAGCAATATATTGACTTGCCAGTTTTTAAATTAATTTTGTGCAAATGCAAAAGGAAACAACTAATAGTTCTCTTTAAAACATGCACAATATATAAATTAAAGTTGTAAATATCTCAAGCTTTTACTGAAAACAACAACAACAACCTACTGAACCAGTGTGGTGAATCCTATCCTGAAAGCAAGAGTATATTTCTAATTTTCTTGTAATATTCATGTGTACCACATGGAAGCTAGGATTTAAAAGTCTGTTAAGAACAGAGATTTCCCCCCATTATTCGTACTTTAGCTGCTATGGCAAAATACATACTTAGCAGTTGCTCATCTCTTTGCTTCCGTCTTGGCTGTATATAAGTGGCATTAAAGGAATCAGTGATGAGCAAAGAAGGCCTACTCAACATTTCCAGGGAACATCCATTCAAATGGCTGAAAAAGATGAATTTCAGTGTTCTAGTTAAACAAAGGTGACAACAATACTAAAATATATTATAGCAGAATACTATTTTCCTATTCTCCAGAAAGGCAGCTTTTATAACAAATAAATTTGTATTAGAACATGATCAAATTTACACAACCCCTCCTCATGCATATATTTTTTTACATCAGTTATACAACATCAATGTACATGGCATGTAATGGCATTATATGGGCAGAAACACTCAAATCCCTGCCATAAAGGAGTCAGGGATTCTGCCTGTATAATACAATTTTAAACAGACAATGTGTGAGATCAAAAGTGAGAAAAAAGAAGGGATCAATTTAGGCAAATGCAATTACCAAAAAAAGTCACAAGACAACATTCTTTGTCATGTTCACATACTAAAAACAATCTTTCAACATGGCAGATGTGTTATTTACCACATCCTGTGTTGAAACTGAAAACTCAAGTTATCTGAGACACTACAAATATCTGGGCTCATCAAGCGAATTGAAGTGTCAGGATAGACGTGTGATGAGGAAACACCAAAGCATGCCAGGAAAAGTAGAATTGGGGGTACAGCCAAGTGTTTAAAGTTCTTTGCTTAAAAATGAAGAAATGATGAACCAGTTCGCAAATGTTTTGAAGTCTGCAAACACTTCTCTATTGTTAACTTCTTGCTTCTTTTACTTGCTTTTCAGGCTAATTTGATTAGTCTATGGTCCAGTTTGTTTGTTTTTAAAATGTGCCTATTCATTATTATTTTTTCTATTTCATGGTGACCTAGTAAATTATATGTTTGTCATTTTCTCTCAGAAATAAATCTGTTCCATCTGTTGTATTCTTGTCAGCATTTCCAAGTCCAAAAATAACATTGCAATAAAATTCCAGACAAGTAAATTTTGAACACTGCATCATTCTATAAATAAAACCCAATCTCCAATCTACCACGCTCCACACAAATAAGACCATCTCCTACAGGCAAATTTGGGTAACTACTTCTGTAATTAGAATACAGATAATAGTTCTAAATGTACTGACATTTCAAGAAGAACTGAAATTTAAAAGAGACTGCTCTTCTTCCCACAATAAGTTTGTTTTAAAGTCTTCTCAGGATAAACATTATGGCAAGGGGTGAGACCAACTTACTCTGAAAACATCGGCCAGAGAAGGCATAGCTACAGGAAGATTGTTTTACTCTTGCCTGGCAGAAAGAACACCTACAAAAACTAAAACTATTTCCCCCTCATTCCTCCCAATTCTTTTTCATTTTGTGTTGGGTCTTTCAGACTGTAAGCTTAAGGGCAGGGACTATCTTATTAATCTTTATAAGCTGCTCTAGCAACCCATTTTGAAGAATAGAGTAAACATGCTGTAAATAAACAAATAAATTTAGGAAACTAGTTTTTGGTTGTTTAGGACTTATCTTAAGACAGTTAAATAATGGCAAATCAAGAAGGGTGAATTGTAACCTTGGCTGCAGTTTAGAACAGGAGTCAGCACAATTCAGGCTCGTCAGATATACTTTTCCCCTAAAACTCCAAGTTTTACCAACCAGAATAAGGTGCAGGACATGCACTTAGAATTAAAATGCAGGCTCAGGCTGTGCCTGTGCAGAGAAATTTGTTTTCAGTAACAGAACTGAACTCACAGTTCCTGACCAGAAAAATCCACTACTGGTTATGACAAGCTTTCTTCATTTGAGAGCTTTTTTTCAGGTGGAAGAAAATCATTTTGCTGCTACTGTTAAACAATTAGGAGTCACAAACCTAGGCTGATCTACTGCCTACCTTGTGTTCACCCCTGGTCTAGAAAACCTTGGTGCTTCCACCACCCGTACTGCATTTCAAAATGCTTTTTTAACTTCAAGTCTTATCATTCAAGGAGGGGCATTTATTTCTCTAGCCACCCTTGCCCTCAATTTTTTTTTACCTGTGCTCATGCAAATCCTTGCCATATACAGAGACTCACTACATTCTTGCTATTAATTTAGGCTTGTAAATAACCATTTTAGAATATGTGACACATAAAACAAATCTAACATAGCCAGACAGGGAGCGTTTATAAAACTGATCATTTTGTTCTTCTTTCAGGCCATTGAAACTCCTCTTGTGACTAACACAGGCATGTGCAGATATGCAGGGTAACAGCTTCTGTAGCCTTATTTGCAACGCTGTATTAAATACTGTACAAGGCTGAGTGTCTTTAGAAATCAGAAACATTAAGCAATGATAGTTGCATTACCAGGAAAATAGCAGCATTATATACATACATCTCCCTCTTGTGGTTGAAGTCAACTGCATAAACAATTTCTTCTTCTCCATCTTTCACTATCTTCCATATTGTACCTCCTATCATATGGCCTGCTGGTAATGGTGTGATGGACAAGCCATGTCCTTTCCCTAAGAGAATAAGAACAGTATTTCAGAAACAGAACATAAAGTTTTCTGAAGTCCACCTTAATTTCAAGGCAGTTAAAATAAGCAATTAGCACTGGAATTATTGCTAAAGGCACAGCACATTAAAACTGCATTTTACAAGCAACTACAGTTTTTGCTGTGGACCTACCGAAATCTATAGAACTGCTCTAAATCAACTCAGAGTAAATTGTTTATGAACTAAAGGATCAGTTCCTTTTTGGTCCTTTGAAGAACATTGTAGCTTTCAGAACTGGTACCAGAGTTTGCTTTTTTTCCTGCTTCCTTCCCATCCTCTTTTTCTGTTGTGTCATTTAGACTGTAAGTCTATAGAGCTTGTTTTACTATTAATCTGTAAACTGTTCTCCAGGCCTTTTTGACTGAAGATCAAGATAAAAATACTATAAATAAGTAAACTTTATTGTAGTGACTTTGGGCATCCATCAAAACCAAATGTCAGTATAATGCTAACCTTGCTAAGACATGTATGTTTTTTCACTCCTCTTTTTGGGGAAAGAAGGGTTGGTTGTTAATATTTCTTTAATGGTAAATAAGGTCTTGGGAACCTGCTAGATACAGAATCCCTATGAAATGTCTGAATTAAGCAAACACCTCCTTCTTGGTGAGGGAGTAATGGCAGGCATACCAACTGACCCCAAGACACAAAGTTCATGAACAGTGACCTTTCTCTACATTAGTATGCCAATAGCTACTTACACAGCAAACATAGAATCATAGAATAGCAGAGCTGGAAGGGGCCTACAAGGCCATCGAGTCCAACCCCCTGCTCAATGCAGGAATACACCCTAAAGCATCCCTGACAGATGACATATTCAACACCTATATGTTTTTAGGAATTTAAACAACACCTATATGTTTTTAGGAATTTAAACAAAAGAAGCTTATTTGTGCAACAAAAAAGCGCATCTAGAACAGAAAATATTCATCACTTGCAAAAGCATTCAGAAATTTGATTCTAGCATATTTAGGGGCTAACCCACACTCAGTAATTGATGTGGGTTATTTGTTGAACCATGGGTTAGTGGCTTGTTAACCATGCAGTATGGATTGTTAACCACCCTGAACAACCCAATAACAAACCATGGATTCTTATTTATTTTATTTTATTTTATTTATTACATTTTTATACCGCCCAATAGCCGAAGCTCTCTGGGCGGTTCACAAAAATTAAAACCATAATAAAACAACCATCAATTCTTAAGGGGGCTTGATTGAGAAAATAAGTCACAGTGCATGGTTAACAAGCCACCCTGGCTGCATTCAGACAACACACTAATCCATGGTTCAATGAACAACCCAATGTTCAAAACAACCCACCCTAAATTACTGTGTGTGTGTTAGTGGATTGTGTGAACAGCTCCTGATTATTCTAATGGCTTTCATGCTGCAGTAAATAGAACATTAACTAGACTGCAGCTATATTACTGATCATAGAAATGTCCAGTGAGCTCTCTACGATCACTGACATCACATATATGTATAGATTAGTTATGATGTATAGAAGTCTCATGAAGTCTCATGCATATAAAGGAAGCAGATAATAAGAGTTTCAACAGCCCTGATAGTTCCCAAAATGAGGATGGGGAATGTAGGCTCAACTCAGACATCAGACCAAACCACAGTTAAGGACATTTTACTATGGTCTAGGCCAGCCTTCCCATCTGGTGCCTTCCAGATGTTCTGAACTACAACTCCCAACATCATGGTGGTTGGGGCTAATGGAAGTTGAGGTCCAAAACATCTGGAGGGCAGCAGGTTGAGGAAGGGTGGTTTAAGTAAAGTCTGAACTGATAAACTACAGTGATCTGCTGTTTCCTCCCTCTTGTGTGGTTTCTCCCTGTTGATTTGTGCTTTTGATTGTCCTGCTGATCTCTGCAGGTATGGGAAGGCTTAAATTGAAATAAATGAGATGATTTAAGCAGAATACTCCATTTTAGCAGAAGCACCATTCCCTTTTAATTAAAACTGTCTCGACTTCAATAGTTTAATATCTACAGTACTGAACAACCATTTCCCATGTTTTGAATTGTGGTTTTTTTTAAAAAAGACAGAAATATCTAGGTTTGAGCAAAACAAACAGCAAACCCCAGACAACAAAATGACAAAAGGTAAAATTAAAATGATAATTTTCACCTTTCAAATTGACTATCTGAGAAAATTTTAGTTGTTGTATTTTATCAAAAGCTGCATCCACATCATCCAGGGTAAACAAAGTGAAGTCCTCTGTATTGTGCCGTGACTAACCAATCAAACAAACAAACAAACAAATGGGGGGGAAAGTAAAATATTGTTAGGGATTTTGATCAGGCAGAGCTTAAAATCATATAAAAAAAGCAAGTTTCAACTGAACTGTACCTGGTAGAGATCATACATGAACATCTGACCCATTTTGTACACCGGAATGGTTGCATAGATAGCACAATTCAATCCCATCTTTCCTACCGCATATGGGAGGGCACCCAAATGCAAGGGATCAGGATGTGAAAGAAGTACTGCATCAACCTGGTGAACATGTCTATATAAAGAAAAACATCAACAGGGGGGGAAATGCAAACTCTTTCACTATTTGAAAATTACTCCATTTCAGTGACTGTATGAATCACATCACTTAAGAACTGCACCTATCCATGATTTTAATCTAAATTATGACTAGGATCCCGAGTTCCCTTCCATGAATAGGAGCAGTCCCATGAGCAGTAGATAAGCATTGTAATGTAAGTATTACAAATTAATCTGAAGAGGTTGTAGCTAAACTGCACATAGATAACAATTGATATCTCCTTTATATCAAGACATATAAAAATGCAATGATTACAAAACTGTATTAGAATTATTTGCAAAGGAACAGCACTTTAATTAAAGCCAGATTCTACTCACTTCCGTAGGGAATCAATGATGTCCATAGAAAAATTCTCATCCCAGCCACAATCCAACAGAAACCGAAACTCATCTACCTGAAGTAAATAACAGAGAGCAGATTCTTCCTGCACCCCAGAGAGGGTGGTTAGCTTGATAATTGATGTCATTTTTTTCTTCCAAAAAGTGTTCAGTAAAAGTAACTACTGTAAGATAATAAAATGTATTGTAAAAACCCATCGGTGATTTTTTTTTATGCTAAAGTCTATCTATACTATATTATCTAGATTCCATAGATCTCTCTCTCTCTCTCTCTCTCTCTCTCTCTCTCTCTCTCTCTCACACACACACACACACACACACCAGTCCCCAAAAGTCCATCACAAGCAAGCTTGAAAGAGATCTGAGTGGGCCTATGAAGACAGAAGGAGTGTTGATTCTGATTGGCTTGGATCAACATGAACAGGGGGGCAAGTTTAGCCTACACTTTCTTCCCTGTAAAATTCATATATGGCCATTCACTATTCTGAAGAAAGTAACACACTTTATTCAGGGACATGCCCCTCACCTGAAACTTCACATTGCATTTGGTAAACGTCCGGCACTTATTGACATGCAATGGACTAAGCCATATGTAACATTCAATGGCTTAGTGTTGTGAAGGAGCCTTGGATTCATCAGTTCCTCCCTCCCCATTCCTCCGGGGCTACCACAAGAAAATTGAATGCTTGCATGGCTGTTTTGAAATAATCACAGTTTGTTATGTCCAAATCTGGACAAACTCTGGTTAGTCTAACTGTGGCTTAAGGAAACAAGTCAATTTCAAACAGTGGTTTATGAAGATCACTTGTTTCCCTAAAGATTAATCATAGCTTTGGGTTCTGATGTAATGATAAGCTACAGTTATTTAAAAATGGAAATGAAAGCTTCCAATCTCCTCCTCCTGGATTTACTGGAGGAGAGGAGGAGAGGAATGCACTAGTTCTAGTCTCATTCAGGTAATTAATATTACCTGAACGAAACTAGAACTAGTGCATTCCTCCTACAGTTTAGTGTTACATCTAAACCAGGCTACTGTGCCTCTGAATAACGTAACTGTCTCCAGGGGTACTTGAAATATGTACTCTCTCCCACCATGCACATACACTATTATTATTTTGCTAACAAGAATTCCTTTTAATTTTAACATTTATAGTTACTAATTTCTGCCAAATATATACAATTCAGTCTGTTGCACTTTAAATATTAGAAAATAAAATGCCATTTCGGGCACAGTCCTATGGGATCTGCCCTGAGTAATTGTACACCTCTGAACTCAAAGGCTTAGGAGTATCAAATACAGAGTGGGAGGCGCATCACACTCTCTTGCTCTGCATTTAACCTAGATGGGCATTGTTAAGCTAGACGGGCGTTTGAACCTGTCTAGCATAAACTTCAGGAAACGGGAAAGGAGGCTGGAGCAGCCGTAGCATATGTCCTACAGCTGCTGCCCCAGTCTCCCCACTGCCCGCCTCCAGGAACACTCCCTTTTCCCCCATTCCAAGTGCAGAGAAGGAGCTCCTGCACTTCTTTCCACACCAGCTACAAGGAAAAGGGGAAGGGGAGTGCAGGTTATAAGATTGCTCTTTAGGGGTCATAAGATTGCTCCCTGCATGCATATAGAGTCCATTGCTAACATTTCAAAGCAGCCTCTATATTCAACAAAAATCAAGAATGCTTTCATTCAAAGCAGTGCAGAAGAAGTCAGTCTATGAAAAGCTAATGCTAAGAAGGGAGGCAACACTGCAGCAAGAGGACTCCTTCATCCAGACATACATGTTCCAAATTGATTAAATAAAGTTGTAGAAAACTAAATTTACAACCGAGGCCGAAATATTTCACTCACTGATGAGGGTCTGTAGGTTTGACTAAGAACCTGACACACTATGCTCCCTAAGACTTTCATTATAGATGCTCCCATACAGCACCATGTACATTGATGGTGCTATATAAATAAATAAATAATAATAATAATAATAGCTGCTCCCTCACCCTGGTCATGAAAACAAGACAGCTCTCCCAGATACATCTATGAATCACAATATTACTAAAATTTAATCATACATGTGATGGAAAAATTAACTTATTTTCTACTCCACCCTAGGCCTCCATTCTTGGACTTGTCATTGTGCAGATTTTTCTGGTATGGTGATGCCACCATGTGATTATTTTTTTAAAAAATGATAGCCAGTCATTCAAGCATTCTCACCCATCACATACGCAGATTATGTTTGAGTCCTGGCTCGAACAGATTTCATACACTACCAACAGCACTCCTGCCATGTTTGTGACATAGTATAGTATTCATTTTATTTTTTAAATTTTATTATGTTTATAAGCGATTTTTTTTTCTGGCAAGGAACTCAAGGTGATTTACATGGTTCTCCTCCCCTCCACTTTATTCTCACAACAACCCTGTGAAATAGGTTATGCCTGAGAGACAGTGGCAGGCCCTAAGTCACCTGGTGAAATTCATGGCCTGAGTGGGGACTAGAACTCAGATCTCCTCAGTCCCAGTCCAACACCACATTGGAGTAACTAACGTTAAAAAATACCACCACAACCCAGGTTGTTTTCATCTGAATCCTCAAGGGGTTAAAATACAAAAAATAAAATCCATTATATATACAGGCAAGTTTAAACTGTATCAAATAGTTGAGGTGCACCCCATATTTTGAAGTTTTATAATTTCTTACCTCAAGCTATTAACACGTATTAGAATGGATTTCTTACATATTTAGGGGCAAGCTAGACACGACAGCAGCAGACCTATACATTAAGAAATGGGTTGTCACTAAACCTCAATAAGATTGGTGCATGTGTGCAGCAATTTAGGGTGAGCAGGCAGCACTGAACACTTCCTCTCTGGTGTCTCTTGGGGAGTGGGGGGGCTCCAAGACCTGAAATAGCTACAGCTAGCATGAAAAAAGCAATTGAAAAAGCTGTTTTAGAGAGGAGACATATAATTACAGTCACAGCAAAAGTTCAGTACACCTCCCACCAGCTTGAATCACTGTCAACCTATCAAATACCTGTGTTGCATAAGTCTGGACTATTAAATACTCAAACTACCATAGTTTACAAAGATGACTCCTTAACGGACAACTCTATATGTTATATCGCAGCAAAGGTATTTGCTGCTACACATACCCAGAGTCCGACTTCGCTCTTGCACTTATACCTGATTAGTAAAAAAACAGGCATTTGTCATCTGTCCAAGTTAAACGTCTAGATGTACACATTCTGTACTCGTCTACACTTATAGCCCTAGCCTAAGCGGGTTTCCTCTGATGTAAGGCCCACTGAGTTCAACGGGGTTTACTTCCTAGTAAACGTGTTTAGGATCCTATGCTATCCAGAGGGCTGAGATGTGCCCTGCGAAAGATCGGGCTGCCCCACCACAATACACGTGGGAAGCAGTCCCGAGTTCTCTTTGCCTGGGGTTAAGAAAAGAAACCCCTTCCCTTCACGACCTACCCGGCAGTTGTGTCTCCAAATACTCCAGCACAAGAAGGGCGGGAACTGGCAAGTCATGTTTCTTTAGGATGTATGTGAAACACAGTTGGGAGATGAGGGGTGGTGGTGTCACTTTGCTTCCCCCCCCTCGTACGTTCATGTATACCCTTACCTGTACAGAAGCCCCTCGTTAATTCCCGTCCCCTAAACCTATGGGGGACCTGAATGGGGAAGGGGGGAAGGGAAAGGCACACGAGCCTTCTCAGCCACACTCAGCTCCTCCTACAGCCGCCGCCATTTTGGTTCGAGGTGGGAGAAAACCGGCAAACGCGCTGAGAACGAAAAGGAGGAGCCGCGAACAGGGACGCAGACTGTACTATCTGCCCAATTTAGACGGGGAACGCAGTCTGAGGTACGGAAGCATCTGAATTAAGTTACCCGCCTGAATTAGCTTTACGATCATGTTTCGAGGCGAGTCTCAACACACTCTTAAGCCCGTATTGAGTGAACGGCTTTATGAGCGGCAGAAGAAACTCGCCCCCCCCCCCGTTCGCCTCACTGAATGGTTTCTCCCGGCTTCGAGGAGGTTCGTCGACAGCCTTTTGTGTCCTTGAATAGGCCTCGTCTGGCTGAAAGCAGGATTAGGCCTTCGGGAACGCTAACGGTAAGTGGTTTTTTTTTTTGTGGGGGGGGGGTAGGTGTAAGTGGGTTGGAAACTGAACTGGGGGGTAGGAATTTTTTTGTGAGGTCAGTTTTCCAATATTGGCTACGTTATGTACACCGGGGCTGTTGATTCGGATTAACTGTCGCCCTTGATTTTGTACTTACCGTCCTTATGGCTGCAAACATACTTTCCTGGAGGTAGGTTGCACTAAATTCAGCGGTCCTTACTTCTGAATAGACATGACTAGGATTGCACTGTAAAGCAGAGTAGACCTACACGTAGCTCAGTCTTCAGAAGTAAGATGTACAATGTTTGAATGGGGCGTATTTTCGGGTAAGTGTATGGGGCTGCAACTTTTTTCATGCGGTCTCAGTTTACCTGTAGCTCCTCTCTTACGTGTCGTTTTTTTTCTGGGCAATCTCTGCCATCTCCTTTTATCTCTGCCTAGTGTAGCTATCAAGGTGGCAACGGAGTTATGTATGCTTATCAATAGGTTTAGGTGGCAATCCTATGCATGTTTAGACAGGAATATATATGTGCGTGTGTATGTGTATACACCCACACCCACACACACAGAGTATTCCTTAGCCATTTATACTGGCAGGTGAATGCTGGGCGTTGTAGGGTTTTTCCTGTAAAAACATGCATAGGATTGCACCTCTAGCCATAATGGCCTAATGGAACCTATAGGTTTAGAGACAGAATGTCATTGTATATGAGCGAGCAATAGCAGGAGAGGACTGTTGTCTTTGTGCTCTGCTTGTGGTCCTTCCATAGCCACCTGGCTGGCCACTGCAGCAGTGCTAGACTAGATGGATCTTTGGTCTAAATTAGAAATTCTCTAATGTTTTTATATCAAATCAGATTTTCCATGTAACCCATAAATCGGTCACACACACAAATTTACTTTTGTACTGCTGGTGGGATAACATCTTGTTACCACACTGTAATCACCTTGATTGTGAATCAAAAGAAATGGTGAGTCATAGGGGAAACTAATCTATATAAAGTGATCTCTCTCTCCCTCCTCTTTTGCACCCTTAGTCACATTAATTGGTTGTTTGGTTTTTCCTTTTAATCACACAGAATATCTGGACTTTATGCTACACCATCTGGTAAGTAAATTGCATATGAGTCAGATGTGAAGTGTTTTTTGCAGGGCTTGTAGTTTTGGGTTTTATTGTTTCAAATTAGTACGTGTGATTTCCAGTTTTTCATCAAAATTTGTTAACTCTGTGCCAGCTCCAGGTTCCTTGGTGCTGCCCATCAATACCCTGCTGTTTATATAAGAGTGACAGACTAACAACAGAGTGATTTCAAAATATATTTAGAGCTAAATATTTTGACTTCCACCCTCATGAGTATCTGTAATATATTTTGAAATTGCACTGTTGTTAGTCTATCTATCTTTCTTATATATTTTAACTTGATACTGTCTGCATCCATGGTGGATCCAGAGCCTCCTTGCTGCTTTGTTCCTCTCTCTCTCTCTCTTTTCTCTTCAACTCTCTCCCCACACACATACTACTCTGGATAATCAAATGTAGCCCCTGAATCAGTGCACCCCTATGTAAATAATATTTCCTGTTCATTCAACGAACTGATAACCCGGATTTTGCTAGAATATTCTTGTGCTTTTTTCAGTTAATATGGTTGTACTCAAGAATATTTGCCCATGCTTTCTTAAAATACCATCATGAGGGTTCTTTCATAACTACCTATGGTATGCTGCTCATTTATTGATTGATATAAGTAGTGATTCCAGTAATCACCATCTGTTGATTTTTACTGTTTTTTGTTAATTATAAATACATAGGTACATAATATAATTGCTTCAGGCTTACATTATGGTGGTTGCTTCACGTGTGATGATCATGTGTAAGTTATATATTTAAAAAATTCCCCCACACAGTGATGCCTTTTGTAAACGAATTTTGTTGCATGTGAAATGGCTTGAATAGCTTTATCCTAAGCAAGTTTCCTCAGAAGTGAATCCCACTTATTCAATGGGAGATGTTTCTTAATGAGCTTGCTTGGGATTATTGTTGGGAAAAGGTGCAGAAAAGGGCAACCAAAATGATCAAGTGATCATTTTGAGCAATTTACCTATGAGGACAGATTAAAGCATTTGGGCTTTTTAGTTTAGGAAAAAACAAAGAGAGGACACAATAATGGCGTACTGCATGATATAGAGAAATATTTTACTCCATGGTCATCCAGTAAAATGTATTGGCAGTAGGCAATCCAAGCAGACAGAAGAAAATAATTATAAATGTTTCTGCATAATGAAAAATCTGATGTGATTTAAATGTTTTGAGCATGCATAAGGTGTTCTATCAACTGCAATCTCTTATTTGCCCTCTTTCCTATTAGTAACTATGGTGAATATTATCCAACTTGCACGAGAACACTGGGCCTTAGCATTGGTTCCCTTAGGATTTGTGGTGGGATGTTACTTTGACAGAAGGAATGACGAGAAACTCTCACACTTCAGAAACAAGAGCAAGTTATTTCAAAGGTTAGTTATGCAGGATAGAATTCTACCAAGCAATATAATAGTAACACTACTTTCAAAGCTATGAACCTGTTTCTTGCTGAAGAATCAAATATATTTGAGGAAAGTTTGTTGAAAAATATAAGTATATTTCCGCTGTTGTATACAACAATGATTCATGCTAATAATCTCCCAGTTGGAAGTAACACAACTGTTAATATGTTATACATATGTGGCTGCTCTTGAAGATGGGTTGGAAGTTTCAACTAGTACAGAACATGGCCCGATTCATCTTTATTATGCCAGTTCTAAAAGTTTTACTAGCAACCTCTTGCATCTGAGCCCTGTTTAAGGTGCTGTCAGTTAAATTTCAAACTCCTGAACTGCTTTGGACCCAAATACTTAAAGGACTGCCTACATAAAACTGCCTATGTGTTAGGATCAACTGCCCGAGGTCCTTTTCCAGGACTTTTTAACAAGGCAGAGGGCGCTTCTAGCAGTGGTGCCTCGGTTCTGGAATGTCCTCCCCAAAGAGGTTGACCTGGTGCCAATGCTGCTATTATTTAGCCACCAGGCAAAAACATTGGGTTGTATTCCATCCGCAGAATGGGCACTACTAGAGGAACCATTCTCCACTGCTTCAAATCTGTTCGAGGGGTGTTGGAACAGATTTGGTGGCTGAGGAAGAAGAAGAAGAAGTCTCTCCATGTAACCATAAGCTCACTCATGTGACATTGGATATATCCCCTTTTTATTTACCCAGGCGTTTAAACTTATTTTAATCCAGCCTTCCCAACCTGGTTCCACCAAATGTGTTGACATACAACTCCCAGAATTCTGGGAGTTATAAGCCAAGACATCTGACTGGGGGATTTTGGGAGTTGTAGTCTAGCACATCTGGAGGGTACCAGTTCAGGGAAGGCTGTTTCAATTAAGGAGCTTTTAGTCTGTCTTAAGATTTTAACTGCTTTTTATCTTCTGTTTATGCACATTGTGTTCTTATTACGTTCTTTTACTCACCCTGAAATCTACGTAATATGAAGGGCAGTATATAAATGTTTGAAATACAGTAAATGAATAGGGTTTATAATAAGTGAATAGGGTTTATATCTATGAAAAGCAAACTTGGATTTGGGTCTTGAGTAAATGCCAGCGTTATACTTCTTGCAAATAATAGTTGCTCTTGCTAAAAGCTGCTAATGTTTCTCTACCATGCCCAAGTTTATTGTGGATGTGTCTTGATGAAGCAAAAGTCAAGCTTTCTCATTATAGCTGGTTGAGGTTCAGTTAGTAAGGATCTGGCCTTAAAAGACTTTCAGCCTGATGCTATGCATGGTTAGTCAGAAGAAAGGCCCACAAAAGCTCTTCCTTTCCAAATCTATTGCAAAATGGTTTTTAAACGTTCACTGAGGTCATCTGAAGGTCTGATCCTGGTGGTTCCACATAGATCCATCCTCCGATTGGAGTCCACCAGGGGAAGAGCCTTCGGCATGGTGGCTCCCCTCCTATGGAATTCCCTGCCTCTGGAGGTCAGGCAGGCTCCAGCTTTGTACTCCTTTCGGTGCCGCCTGAAAACATCTTTATTCCAGAAAGCCTTTCCTTAATATCCAGCTTTGAGTCACTGTATTTGCTTTTTAAAAATTTGTTTTAAGTGTTTTATTCTGTTTTTGTTTTATCTTGTACACCATTCCGAAATTTTCAATGAGGAGCAGTATATAAATATTCTAAATAAATAAATAATAACTAACTAACTCTGTTATCCCTCATTTTATTTTCACAGGGAATTGAGACCTGGTGAAGAAGTCACATGGAAATAATGTGTGAAGTTAGAAATGTGTCCATACAATTAAACTTGCTTAGATAAGAAGTCTGTGATTGTGTCCTCAAGTGTAACAAGATTTTTTTGTTGCTCCCTTTGTTCCAAATATTTGGTTTCTGAAGAAGTATATGGATATATTCTGACTGAAGTTACAGTGGAATCCAATGCAGTGGAATCCTGAAAGGCTGCCTCTGCCCCATGAAACTGCTCTAGCACTTCAATCAGCTGCAGAGGTTTTGCTCTTAGGCCTGTCTCTGTTAGCTGTATGATTTTGGCAGGTACAAGATAACAGTGGCATTTTTTATTCTAGAACTTCCTCCCAAGGGATATCTGGGAAGATCCTTCTCTTCCTGCCTTTAAATAAAAACAGCTCGCCTAAATAGGCATTTGGAGTTTTAAAAACATGTTTTCCCTTATTTTTCTGATACTGCCCTTTAGTGTCAGTTTTTAGTGATTATAGTATTGTTTCATTAATTTGTTTTAACGGTTTTGGATTGTGATTAGTTGTACTGCTTTGGAAACATGCTAATAGAAAATCAGCCTAGAAATGACAAATATTTACTCAGAAGTTAGTCTCACTATGTTCAGTGGGTCTTATACACTGGTGTGTATAGCAGATGTGGCCTCAAGTCACATGTTTCAATGAAGAAGAAAGATTTTAAGCACATTGTAACATTAAATCAAGGCAACATGTTTTTTTTTAAAAAAAATATATTGTTTTATTTATCCCACCCCCCTTTACAATGCATTCCATAGTTAACAAAAACAAGAACAACTAATGCTCACATTTTGAACAAATTATATGTTCGTACACAACTGTGGAGTGGTCGGGGCTGGCATTGAGTGACCAGATCCCACCCCTCACTTCGCCCTCCCTCCTCTCTCAATCCTCCTGGTGCTATCTCAGCAGCCTCTGTGAGTTGTGCTGGCTGTAGCAGAGTTTGTGGTTTTGTCCACTCTTGCCTGGGAACTCTGTAGCCAGCTGAAATAGTCTTCTCAACCCTGCAAGATAGTCCACTGAGCCCGACAGACAACACACTAACCAGTGGTTGTGCAGGCAGTCAACTCTGCAGAGCATTGGTTATCTCAGTTGACTATTTTGGGGAAATAGTCAACCGTGGGGTGTTTTTTTGCCTGACAACACAATAACCAAACACTGACCACTCAACTGACTTTTGACTTCTTAAACCACCATTGGTTATTGTGTAGTCTGAACCTAGCCATTGCCTGATCTTGACTGCATCCTTATCTCTTGGCCTCACTTCCCGCACCTCTAGATAGCCTGTGGCACAGGATTGTTGTAGGGAAAAATAGTATCATGATTTCCCTTTTCCAGTTACCTTTTTTTAAAACCCAACCTGCTGTATAAATGATAAACAGCAATGTATGATTTCAAAGCCTTCCTTTGAACTTTAATCCTTGTTATATTTGAAGTATATTTTCACAAGTGGTGTGCAGATGATCATGTGCAGTGCTTTCTCTTTCCCCATCTACCAGTGGTGGTGTTTGCAAGTAGCCACAGTTTTCTCAAGTAAAACTTCTTGATTGCACTTAGTAGAATGCCCCACCCCCCATGGAGAAAAAGTAATGAATATAGAAAGGAACTAATATAATCACTCTAAGCAGGAAGAGTTAGAGGCTTCGTTCCACTGCAGTGCTATAAACTAATCATGTTCTCTTACATCTCCCAAAAGATTTTCCCCTCATTTTTATTTTCTGGCAAAGGGCTTTATTTAAGGAGAAATTCAACAGATGGAGAAATAGTGCTGAGACTGTATCTTCGACTTCCTACCTGTCAACTAAATTTTATAGAGATAGGAGTGGAATCCTTTGGCTGCAGTACTTTGGTTGGGATTGCAGTCTCCCTTGCAGTTTGGTTGAACTTCTGCACTTGGCTTTGAACCTGGATGCTCAGGATTTGGCAGTGGCCAGGGATGTGTTTGTGCAGCTGAAGCTAATGTGCCAAATGCACCCGTTTGTGGACATGTCTGATCTGGCCATGGTAATGCATGCTTTAGTTACATCCTACTTGGATTACTGTAATGCACTCTACACGGGGCTGCCTTTGAAAACTTAAGGAACTTCAGCTTGTCCAGAATGCTATGGTCAGACTGTTGATTGGGGCTTGTTACAGGGAACACACAACTCCCTTGTTACAACAATTTCAAATCATAGAATAATAGAGTTGGAAAGGAGCCTATAAGGCTATCGAGTCCAACCCCCTGCTCAATGCAGGAATCCACCTTAAAGAATCCCTGCCTCTTGAATGCCTCTAGTGTGGGAGAGCCCACAACCTCCCTAGGTAAATTGTTCCATTGTCATACTGCTCTAACAGTCAGGAAGTTTTTCCTGGTATCCAGACAGAAGCCAGCTTCCTGTAACTTGAGCCCATTATTCCGTGTCCTCCACTCTGGGATGATAGAGAAGAGATCCTGGCCCTCGTCTATGTGACAACCTTTCAAGTATTTGAAGAGTGCTATCATGTCTCCCCTCAGTCTTCTCTTCTCCAGGCTAAACACGTCCAGTTCTTTCAGTCTCTCCTCATAGGGCTCTGTTCCAGACCCCTGATCATCCTCGTTGCCCTCTCAACACGCTCCAGTTCGCCTGCATCCTTCTTGAAGTGTGGTGTCCAGAACTGGACGCAATACTCAAGATGAGGCCTAACCATGCCAAATAGAGGGGAACCAGTACCTCGTGCGATTTGGAAGCTATACTATTAATGCAGCCCAAAATAGCATTTGCCTTTTTTGCAGCCCCATCACACTGTCGGCTCATATTCAGCTTATGATCTACAACAACTCCCAAGATCCTTCTCGTTTGCAGTATTGCTGAGCCAAGTATCCCCCATCTTTTAACTGTGCATATGGTTTCTTTTTTCCTAGATGTAGAACTTGGCATTTATCCCTATTCAATTTCATTCTGTTGTTTTCAGCCCAGCGCTCCAGCCTATCCAGATCACTTTGCAGTTTGTTTCTGTCTTCCAGGGTATTAGCTATCCCACTCAATTTTGTATCATCAGCAAATTTGATAACTGTTCCCTGTACCACCTCATCCAAATCAATAAAAATGTTGAAGAGCACTGGAACTGAGCTCTGCGGTACCCCACTCATTTATTTATTTATTTATTTATTTATAATATTTATCTACTGCTCCCCATTGAACATTTCGGAGTGGTGTACAAGATAAAATGAAAATAACAGAATAAAACAATTAAAACAAATTTTAAAAGAAGCAAGTATAGTGACTCAAGGCTGGATATTAAGGAAAAGCTTCCTTACTTCCCCTCAGTTTGAGAAGGTACTGTGATAAGCACTCTGAGTCCGATTCTGTAGCCAGCTGTGGATCCACCTAATAGTTGTTCCATCTAGCACACGCAAATGTATGCCAATTTAGAAATAATGACAATTCTAATACAAATGTAGTACACACCACCTGTGCTCAGGTGCCCTGTTCAGTCGGCTGACAGGGTCTTGTTTTGCCCAAGTCCCATGTAAATGAGAACATCTGACCACCCCTATTTCCCTCCCCACGACACCCTGTTCAAAACCCCTAGCAGTGTTACTCCATCTCCAACAATGAGAATCAAACCTGCTTGGCCCGTTGTTTATTCTGTACATTATCTTTGGGTAATTTATTCATTCTCGTGCTCTTCATACTTAAAAGGTTGTCGCACAGAGGAGGGCCAGGATCTCTTCTCGATCCTCCCAGAGTGCAGGACACAGAATAACGGGCTCAAGTTAAAGGAAGCCGGATTCTAGCTGGACATCAGGAAAAGCTTCCTGACTGTTAGAGCAGTACGACAATGGAATCAGTTACCTAGGGAGGTTATGGGCTCTCCCACACTAGAGGCCTTCAAGAGGCAGCTGGACAAGCATCTGTCAGGGATGCTTTAGGGTGGATTCCTGCATTGAGCAGCGGGTTGGACTCGATGGCCTTGTAGGCACCTTCCAACTCTGCTATTCTATGATCTTGTTGAGAGATACGGTAGAATTATTTCAAATCCGATGCGTCGAACGGGAACCTCTGCCGCCCATCTATGGCGAATCCCATCTCCCCAGCCCCGCATATGGCGGGTCTTTAATCGGAACCGGAAATGAGGGTTGCACGAACCGCGACCAGCGTTCTCGACCTCTCTGCGGTATTTGTTGCGTTTATAGAGATAAGTTGCACGCGCGCAGGCGGCTGGGATGCGGTGAGGCTGAGACAAGCCGCCTCAGACGAAGGGATCGCTTCGCCGATTGGCTGCAGCGGGGCCCGAAGCGGAGCGGCGTTTGATTGGCTGCGTCGCGGCCGTGTGGCGCAGAGGCTGCTGGCGGCGGAGGTGGGAGACAAATAAACATGGAGGCCATCTTTCACGAGAGGGTGAGTGAGCGAGCGCCGTTGGCTTCTCTGAAAGGGGCTCCTTGAAGGGGAAGCGGGTGGTTAAAAAGGGGGCGAAGGGAGAGGCTCAGCCTGAGCAAGGAAGCCTGTTGGGGCTCGGCCTGCCCTTCTGTGAAGCAAAGGCGACCGGAGAGGCTTGGAAAGGAGAAGAGTGGGAAGCCTGGCCGCGATGCTCTCTCTCCGTTCCCTGGAAGTTCAGGCGCAATACGAGTGGCCGCCTGGAGAAGTCTTCTCCTGAAGCCCACGTTCATGCATTACATTTATTCCGGCGAGGAGAGGAACAAGAAAGAGTAGGCCTTGTGTTGGGCCAGTTCGGTGGTGGTACTTCATGGGCAAGGCAGGTTAAGCGCAAGGGCTCCTGCTGGCGAGTACAGGGAAACTTCCCTGGTCGTGTGTCTTGTGAGACAGGGTGCTCAGGATCGTGGAAAACAGACTTATTACCTTTATCTTGGAACACTTTTAATGCATTCCCTTGTAACTGCAAGGTACGCGGTACAAAAGGGTACACACACACACACACACACACACCCCCACACCCACACACACCCACACCCCTCTTCCATTTAATGCTGTTGGGGAGTGGAGGGGCTCCTAACCGTGCTGCCAGTGACTACAAAATAGAGAAGTAGGAGTTTAATATAGAGGGCAAGGGTGTATGAGCTGATGGACTTGGCCTTATGCTGGCAAAACTTTTAATCACAGTTTTAGTACTGGCGGTGCTTCTTACTTGAGAACATTCTCCATTTCAAGGAAGTTTATAGAACAGATCGGTGTTGTGCCTTCGTAACAATATGTTTTATATAGCAATCATGAAATTATTTTCCCTGGCTCACTGGTATGATTAATCTTGTGTTATGAACACATACATGCTGTGTGCCTTGCTTCTTCTTACTTTGATGTCATTGCACATAATATGGTCAATTCTGCTACTGGAATTTTTTCTTTTGTTTTCTTTTGTATCAATATAAGCACATAAGAAGAGCTAGGCTGGATCAGAGCAAGCGTCCATCTGTGGCCAACCATGGGAAGCCCACAAATACAACAGCGCGCACGCGCACACACACACACCATGTTCCCCAGCAAGTGGTGTAGATAGGGATACTGCTTTGAATACTGGAGGTAGCATGTAATCATCAGAACTAGTAGGCATTTGGTGCTGTGACCAGAACTGTATAAAGTATTCTAAGTGTTGTCGCAATGTAGTAAGATTTGCTTCCTAGGTAGTCAATTTTTATGGCAGTGTTAATATATCCTGATAATTTCTGCGCTTCACTTCTGGCATAATATAGTTTGATTATTTTCATGGGTATATTCTATTGCTTAGAATTTTTGATTAGAATACTGAATTGATATACCATGTTTCTATCCTGTCCTTTCTCCAATGAACGTAGCATGCTATATATGGGTTATTCCATTAACCCATACAACAGCCTTGTGAGGCAGGTTAGGCTAAAATGTAGGGCCTCTACTATTTATGTACCTGTTGACATAACACAGCAGTCCTTGATGGAGTTGTTCCTTGCTCTGTATAATAGGAGACAGAATTATTGAAAAGAGTCTTGCTGTCTTCTGTCAGACAAATAGCTCTTTCTGTCTAATTCATCTGCATCTGTAGCATTGATAAACTGGCTAGGAAGCTCAAGGAAAGACTCAAGACACTAGAAGAAAAATTCAGAGGTATACCGGAGGTTTTTTCTTTTCTTTTTTGCTCTTCATCTCAGAAGATAAGTAATGTATTATGTTCCATGCATACATTCACTTCCCCATCAATTCAGCCTTAAATACAGTGCTACTGCCATAATTATATAATTGGTATCAGCCTGGTAAATAAAGCCTTAGAAATTATTGCCTTCCATAACATTTGACAAGCCTGCTGTGACTGGCATAGGAGAGGTAGGGGCTGTATTTAGTCCAGTAGATGGGGGCTTTCCTCCTCCACCAGCCTGGTCACTCAACTCCATGGAATTCTTGATAGCCTAGGATTACTCATGCTAGTGAAAGAACGTATTCTCCCTTATGAGCCTGCCCGTGCTTTGAGATCTACTGGAGAAGCCCTTTTTTCAGTCCCACCATCTTCACAGGCGCGCTTGGTGGGAACATGGGAGAGGGCCTTCTGCGTGGCTGCTCCGGCGCTCTGGAACTCTCTTCCCAGGGAAGCTAAGCTGGCTCCCTCCTTGATGGGCTTTCGGAAGCAGGCTAAAACTTTTATTGTTCCAGCAGGCCTTTGGAGAATAGTCTGGCCCTCCATCTATGTTAATGTCTTATAATTTTGTTGTGTATTTTAAATGTTTATGGTTTGGTTCCCCCCCCCCCATGTATGTTTTAAACTTTGTAAGGCTGCCTTGAGGCCCAGCATTGGGCAAAAGGCGGGATACAAATAATAATAATAATAGTAATAATAATAGTAATAATAATAATGATGCTTGAACTTATTATTATTATTATTTATTTATATAGCACCATCAATGTACATGGTGCTGTACAGAGTAAAACAGTACATCGCTATTATGTATTGCCTAATTTGCTGGGAGCTGCGCAGGAAGTGTGTGTGATTGCTAACCTGGTAGCATAACTGAAAAGGTGATTCAGAAAAGCACAGGTGACAGACTGGAAATGGATTTGTGCTGTGGCTTGCAGAACTTGCTGCATTTGATGTGTGATGCATACATTTGCAGTAACTTCAGTTACTGGCTGCCAATATGTTTCCAGGCAAAATATAAAGTGCTGGTTCTTACCTTTAAAGTCCAACATGGTCTAGGTCCAACGTACCTTAGGGAGCATCTTCCCTCCTATGTTCCAGTCCGCCACTTAAAGTCCTCTGAGGGCCAGATTGCTGCTGCTACCAAGATTGGGAGCCACATGTCTTTTCTTTTGCCACCCCTCAGCTGTGGAATGACCTGCTGGTTGAAATGTGCTTGCTGACTTCTTTGAATGTGTTTAAGCAGGCATTAAAGACTATTACTCTGGCAAGCCTTCCCTTTTAAGAATCTTATTGCTAACTTATATATTGTTTTACATTGTATTATTTTACTGATTGTTTTATCTTGTTTAAATTGTTTTTAACATTTATGCTGCCTAGAGTATTTTGTATATAGGTGGGATATAAATTGAACAAATAAATGATATTGCTAAATTCTTTAATAAAAATCTGAGAGGGTTAAAAGTTATTGAAGAAATCAGGAAGGAAGGTGTAGAAATAAGTCTGTACTATGCTTATCCATTTCTTTGATGTAGAGAAGATTTCTTAAATTTTCATAAAGAGTAGAAGCAGTAGTACTCATGAAAAGAGTAGAATTGCTTCTCTGGTTTAAAAACTTGGCATTTCAGCCACAAAATCATGACAAGATCTCATTTTGCTTATTGTAGTGTGTGTTTTTAATTTCTATTTATTAGCAAGAAGGATCCCTGTGTGCCCAACACTGTTTGAATAACTTACTGCAGGGGGAGTATTTCAGTCCTGTAGAGCTGTCTTCTATTGCACAACAACTGGATGAAGAAGAGAGAATAAGGATGGCAGAGGGAGGAGTTTCTAGTGAAGAGTACAGAACATTTTTACAGGTAACAGCCTTTAAAACTGTTCAGATGGCCTCACATTATTCTTGCAACTTGTGTTATATAAATTTACTGCCTGTGCCCTCAACTTAGTAATGTTCCATTTTAGACTGATAAAACTTAATTTTATTTGTCTTCATGTTGTCTATTTAACATTTCTGAACACAAATTATAAAAAATGTGACTGTCTGGGAAACTGGGGGTGAGGGAAAGATTATGCTTCCCACCCTTTTAATTGGGCCCACAAATGGGGAAATGAACCAGCTGTACAACCAGGATGATGAAGGAATGGCTTTAACACATGGCAGCCCCCCCATTTTGGGGTCTCAGATTTGTCTTGGGGCACCAATGGCTTAATCTGCATGCTGGCCCTCATCAGCATACTTTCCTATTAACCAGGATATAATAACATCAGGTGCTACAGTCTTAATTTCCCTGTTGTAAATTCTTTTGTCCTGATCCCAGGACGAAAGAATTGCAGGGGGAGTCTCTGGTATGACTACAAATCTCAGTGTGAGCTGGAATTGCTCCATCCACTTCTGCTTGTGAAATGTGGCTGAAAAGATTTTTTCTTAATTGCTATGTCAATCACTTACTTTCTTGTAGTATGATGTTTATATAAAAAGAGACAGTGGAGTAAGTGTTATGGATTTAGTCCCATACAACTGGATAGAAGCAACAAGCACTGCCTGTTTGCTTTCAACAAACAGGCTTTCAAATGACATTTTGGTGATACTGATCAGTTGAGCTTTGAAGCTGCTCAACTGATTAGTATCACCAAAATGTCATTTGAAAACCCATGACTAGTTTAGTGTAACTAAAACTGCTTATTGACACTGGAATTCAAATACTTAGAACTTCACAATTGCCTTTAGCATCTCTTATGTCACAGAGGAATTTGGTATCCTTGACCTAAACAGTTGACAGTTTTCTCCCTTCTACTGGCCACAAGGTCAAAGCAGATCAACTCCTCACTGCTGGATGACATTTGCAGTCTGAGGCATGAAACTGCTAGTTAGCTGTGCCTGTTACTATTATTTAAATTGGAAAACAATGTTTGTTTTTAAAAATAAGCTTTTATGTAGATCCATAGTTGTGTAATATGTACTGTTCTTAAAGAAAGCATTTTGTTTAAAAGTAGCTGCCTTCTGCACAAATTTGTTTTCTGAAATTGTCAACGTCTTATTTTAAATATAAGAATATTCTCCCCATGCTTTCAGAAATCTTGAAGTCTTATGTATCTTTGGCTGTGTTTGGACAACACAATGATGGGTTAATGGTCAATTCCATGGTTGATTATCGAGGGTGTACCTCTCACATGGCATGGTTATAATCAACTGTGAAGTGGATTAAGGCCAGTGTTGAGTTGACAGTTAGTCAACGGTGCGTTTTGATTGACGCATCCCCCCCTCTCCTTCCCCCTCAGTCCTCCCACTGGTATCCCATCAGCCATTGCAAGTTCTTCCAGCTGGACTAGAGCAGTAGCCACCGCTTTGGTCACTCTTGCCAGGGAACTTGATAGTCGCCAAAAATGACCAAATGTGTGCGACGAAATAGTCAACAGTGCCCAACAGATGACATGATAGCTGCTGGTTGTTCAGATAATCAACTCTGCACAGCGTTGCTTATTTGCATTGGTTATTTCAGCCAAATTACCAACCATGGTGTGAAAAAGTCCTAAAAGATGACACAATAACCCACTGTTGACTATTTAACCCACCGTTGGTTTTCATGTCATCTGAAACCAGTGTTTGGGCAAGTCCTCACATAATGTTTTGCAATCTTAAGGAAAGTACTGCCAAATCTATTCCCTTAACACCTATTGTACATGTTTGTTTATAGTCCTAGAATGGGTTGAGATTTGTTAAGGCTGCAATCCTATACACATTTACCTGAGAGTCAGCTCCAATGAAAAGAATGGTTTTTACTTCTGAAGAGACATGCATCGAATTGTGTTAGTGTATTTTGTTATGGTAAAGTATAAAGAATTGGCATAACTCATCCTTATTTCTAGTAACATGGATTCATAATTTTTTCTCCTCCATCCTTTGTTGAACAGCAGCCTTCTGTAAATATGGATGACAGTGGCTTCTTCTCAATTCAAGTAAGCATTCTACCAGAGTCTCAGTTACTTGAAAAATTAATTGTATACAATTCTCAAATGTTATATATGTTTCAATAAGAGTTGATATATTCACATTTTAGGGCTGTTTAGGAGACATTTGAGGAAACTGGGTATCTTAAAATAGAAGTTTACATTCCAGTAATATACAAGGAACAAATCCATGGTTTATAGGTACATCTTTGGATTGCAACCCTGTAGTTGCAATCCTACAGGTAGTTTGGATGCTTACATTGCACTTATTTACTATGGGATTTAAACAGCCTAACAGTTTTTATATACTCTAGAGATATAGAGGTTTCATTGAAATCAGAAGTCTTCTATGTCTTTTAAGAATTGGGTTTTACACATATTTATCTTCCAAATTGGCAAAAGCTTTAATGCAGTTAATGATTTCTTTATATCTGAATTAAAATAGGCAGTTGTACAACTCCATTTTATTTGGGCATGTAGGAAAATCCCAAGTTGTGTCCTTGGTAAATAACCAGCCCATGGGTTCAAGGCCTTGTACCTAATGAAAATCTTCAGTTTTTCTGTATGGTGCATCCAGAAAGCTGTAAATGAGGTGGGTAGCAATACACTTTATTGGGCATACTTTGGTGTTTCCTGAATCTAATTATGTAAAGCATGGATGAATGTACACACACATATGCACATCAAGGAAACATAGTATTTTATTTGTCTTGTCCCTGTTCTAAGCTGTTTTGTGGGTATACTAGACTGGAAGGTAGGCTGTACAGTTAGTCGGTAATTAGGGCCAAGTAAATATTGAGTAAATAACTAGGGCACAGGTCCCCAGATCCATATACATAAGTTTGTCTGTGTGATCTACACTGTAAGTGTTGCAGGAAACATAAATTTGGAAATAGCAAGACAAGTTTGTATAGTGTAGAGTTGCCTTATATTTCTAACAAATACAGAGTTCTTGAAATTGGAAGACTTTCACTTGCAACTTACAATTCCACTTTGCTGTAAATTGCTTTGCTCTTCTCCTACAGGGAGAAGTGTCTGAGGTGAAGTTGAATTGTCTCTTTAATTTTCCAGCTGCCCTTCTCCTAAACAGCTTTAAGTGATGTTCCCAGAAGTTTGATATTAAAAGTGTGTATCAGACTAAAAATGTAAGATCAAATGTTTGCAACATTGTTCAAAAATGTACAAGAAGTACTTAGAAGCTTAGAACTTTTGGTAGATCGCAATAATTATTCTGGATCTATTTTGCAAATATATCCTTACCTGCGTATCACATTTTTTTTAGTGTTATCTTAGGACAAAGGTAACTGTTACTATAGTGTATTAAACACTTGTGTAGTCATGTATTGAAATGAATTGGGCAAATAGTCTCTTGCCAATATGCAGTTCAGGGAGTGATCCCTTGAAGTTAAAATGAAGCTAAGGTTGTACAGCTGCTTATAACACCAATTCAAGAGTCGTGTGTGCCTTTTGAGGATCTCTTGGTCAAATTGTGTATTTGTTATTCACCCTTAAATGTGTTTTATATGTGGTCTGCTGAACATAGATTCATGAAGGTTTACGTTTGAATTTTCTCACCCCAGTGGTTTCCTTTTAATGAAACTTATACTTTTCCCAGTCCCAGCTTTGTGAAAACAATATATTTGTTTTTATAGTGGCTAAAATGGTTGCATTGCTTAAATTTTATAACTGACTGGTTTGTCTCATGAAAAGTGCTGTTTTTTGACAGGTTATAAGCAATGCCTTGAAAGTTTGGGGTTTAGAACTAATCCTCTTCAACAGCCCAGAGTATCAGAGGCTCGGGATCGACCCTATGTAAGACTTTCTTTTTAGCTCCCTGTTTCCATTTTACAAAAAAATAAAATAAAAAAATAATAATGCAAGAAAGAGACACCCTATCATTTTCCTCAGAGAGTTCCTTTTGAAAATTACTATCTCAAGTTCTGGTTTTATCCCCTCAGCGTTTTCTTTTTCATATTATTGAGGCCTTACATGTCCATTTGTCCTCTGAGCCTTCATGACATCTCAGTATCTGTGGCATCACAGAATGCTGACTTTGAATGGTACGTGGCATCATATCTGCTTTATGACATCACTGTGTGTGTCTGTATATATAAAGCATATATATTCTAAACATATTTCTAAAAGAATATTATTGGAATATTATGAACCATCAAAAGAGATAAATGATCATGTAATCTTAATTGTAACTATATTAGCCAGAATGCTTTAAAAATACAAAAATGGTGATACTAGAGATAGCTCTTATGTTTAATTCAGTGCATACTTTCTGTTTTTCTTCTTTCAGAAATGAAAGATCTTTTATTTGTAACTATAAAGAACACTGGTTTACAGTTCGAAAATTAGGAAAACAGGTGACATTCCCTCTTTTTCCTTGTTTAAAAATTGACTTTGAACTTGGGTTCCAAAAGAATACTGCTTTTGAGGCCAGATACTATCTCACATATTTAAAAGCCTGTAGTTAAATAACATTGTTGCTGTTTACTCGTATTACAAAGTAGTTTTATATAAATGTGCCTAATATCAAAGTAGTTTGATATAAAGGGCATCATACCACCTGTGGGTTTAGTCTGGCAACCAGTGGATGTGCATCCTGGCAACATTTTAGACTATGAGTTACAATCCAACAGGTCTCCATTGAAATACAATAATGTGATATCCAACCCACACATGGGAAGAGCAGGGAAATAATTGTATTATTGATTTTTGAAAAATAGATTAACATTTCAGTGCTCAAGAGGAGCACTGCAATACACAAAGAACGAAATGAAATAAAAGGAAAAAGTTAAAAATAAGTTTGAGCCTTTCGGTAGATGGGATAGCCTTGCTAGTATTTGGCTATTTAAAGACAAAGAAAGCATTAAAATACGATACATTTGGCATGATAAATAGATGTCGTTCATCATCCTTTATGTCGCAGGCTATTATTATTATTATTATTATTATTTATTTAGCACCATCAATGTACATGGTGCTGTACAGATTACACAGTAAATAGCAAGACCCTGCCGCATAGGCTTACAATCTAATAAAGTTGTAGTAAACAGTAAGGAGGGAAAGAGAATGCAAACAGGCACAGGGAAGTGTAAACAGGCACCGGGTAGGGTGAGGCTAACAGTATAGAGTCAGAACAAACTCAATATTTAAAAGCTATAGGGAAAAGAAAAGTTTTTAGCTGAGTTTTAAAAGCTGTGATTGAGTTGGTAGTTCTCCAGTGTTCTGGAAGAGCATTCCAGGCGTAAGGGGCAGCAGAAGAAAAAGGACGAAGCCGAGTAAGGGAAGTGGAGGTCCTTGGGCAGGCGAGAAGCATGGCATCAGAGGAGCGGAGAGCACGAGCGGGGCAATAGTGTGAGATGAGAGAGGAGAGATAGGCAGGAGCTAGAATGTGAAAAGCTTTGAAGCTATGTTAAATGAATGTCTCTGCCATTTGTGCAACTACATTCTACAAGGCAGTTATAGTCATAATGGATTCTCTAACTTGGGGAACATTTGCTTTCTCTTGCGTAAAAATTAGTGCAACTTGAGTGTTTAGGAAATGCAGTATTTCTGCAATGGAAGATGTCTCTACCACCTTCAATAAATGTAGACAAACTACACATGTGTTTATTTATACCCCTATCCTGCTTTTCATACAAAAGTTGTTTTCCAAAGCAATAAAAATCAAGAACAAAATCCAATGCAGTTCTAGTGACAGGCACTGTGTATAAACAAATTAATGAGACACAGTCCTGTCAGATTTCCAAATTAAAAAGACAGGGTGCACTTTGGAAGGAGAGGGGAAATGGAAAGGAGGGGAGATCTGTTTGACAATGACAGAACAGTTCTTCTGAGGTCTAGCTCAGCAGCTAAATCTTTGACACAACCAAAATGTGAGAACCTAAGGTGAACTAAATGAGGTAGGGGAGTATGGATTAAGTGCTAAAATAAATAGCAGTACAGGAGAAACAGCCATACAAAGACTGAAGCATAAATTATTGATTTAATTACATGTTAACTACCTTTATTTGAAACCTGTTTTTAAAATTACAGTGGTTCAACTTGAACTCTCTCTTGACGGGTCCCGAACTAATATCAGATACTTACCTTGCACTTTTCTTGGCCCAGTTACAACAGGAAGGTAATGCTGTCTTTCAGATACTTAACTCTGTTACTTGAAAGCAAGAGAGTAATGACAAGTGTTAACATTCATACAAGAAGCCTGTCTTCCTCGATTTTCATGAATAAAACAATGAAATCACTAAATATAGTAGTTATAATGTGGGAAGGGGGGGACAGAATTGCACAATGCAAGCAAATGCCTGTTTTTTTTATTCTTAACATTAACACCCCACCTCTTCTCATATCTATTGATAGGTTATTATCTCTCAGATTTTGTCCATATGCGTCTTTTTTTCCTTAGGCTATTCAATATTTGTCGTAAAGGGTGACCTGCCAGATTGTGAGGCTGATCAGTTACTGCAAATGATTCGGGTTCAGCAGATGCAGCGGCCAAAATTGATTGGGGAAGAGGCACTGCAATCAAAAGATCAGAGGTAAGGTAAATAAAAACTTGTATTTTATTAAGTGTTGAGTGTTGATCTTGAGTATTTTTGAATCCCATATGCAAGCGAGGAAGTAATATAGGAGCTAACAACTGTGTTTTACAGAGTGTAGTTTTACAGAGGCAGTTTTGAAACGTCTTTCTCTCTCTGCCTTCCATTTGCTTTCATTTTGTCAGCACCACTTTTTTATGTAGGCTAGAGATATGGTCCTCAATTTCCTTTCGCCCCATTGTCCTAATGTGCTTTTCCACCACTAGGTGTAAGTTGTGAACACCTTTATTGAAGAGCATCCTTCTCTCTAAAGAGTACATGATTCATCCCAACTCCATTCTGCAGCTTTAACGAGTACAAGCATTTCTATCTCTACCACCTGTTTTACACCTCATAACAGTGATACATTGGCCCTGTTGGGCAATGTAAACTTTGTTAGGATGTGTGAGATATTTAATTCCATTACCATGGTGGAAATTGGGTTAGACAATGAATCAAGGCGCAAGGCAGTTAAGTGGCTGTGAGACTACACTGCGTAACTCGGGGAGAGGAAAATCTCACTCTCCTAAAATTCTCAAGGTGAATTTCCTGTCATCCTCTCTCAATTGTTATTTTCCTGCGAAGAGCTGAGAATTTTGATTTGAAAGGATGCTTAGAATTCTCCAGTACAAAGTGGTATTAGTAGCAATCTCAAATTCTTAATGTTGTTTTGTTCTCTTGTTATTGCTGTAAGGTGCTTTTGACAAATAAATGCATTGGGTTTTTCTTTTAAAATATTTTTTATATTTTATTTTGTATTCGTATTTTTAAATTGTTGGTTGCTTTTATGCTCTTCATGGTTTTAATTTTTGTGAACTGCCCAGAGAGCTTCATCTATTGGGCGGTATAAAAATTTAATAAATAAATAAATAAAACTTTAAAAAGTTGTAGAAAGATTTTCCCATTGTTTTCAAAATATCATTTTTTTAAAAATATAAAGTTTTACATTCGAATAAAAATATCTGTGTCTTTGTAATCTCTCCAGGGTACAAAAACCAGACGTCGAACAAGCAGTAGATGTTAATCATCCATTTGATAGTACAGGCATGTTAGATGAAGACGAAGAAAATTTCCAAAAAGCACTTGCTCTCAGCAGACAGGAAATTGATATGGAGGATGAAGAAGCTGATCTCCGTAGGGCCATTCAACTAAGTATGCAAGGTAAAATGCTCTTTTCTTTATTTAAAACATTTGTATGCCACCCTTCATCGAATAAGATTTCAGCGTAGTAAATAACATATGGAAATCACAGTACAATAAAATAATATCCTGAACATAATTAACACTAGATAAAAATAATTTTTTTTAAAGTTTGGGGGAAATAACAGTCTTAACCTGACAATGAAATACTAAAAAATAAGCACCTCCTTAGAAAGGGTATTTCAAAGTCAGAGTGCTACTACCACTGAAAAAGCCCTCTCCTTTGTAACTTCTACTGAGGAAGGCACTTGGAGCAAGGTCTAAGCAGAAGATCTTAAGATATGGGCAGGCTGGTATGGGAAGAGGTACTTCTTCAGATATTTTGGTCCCAAGCCATTTACGGCTTGAAAAATAATTACCAGCTACTTGAATTGAGCCTGAAAGCGAATAGGCAACCAGTACAATTTTTTGAAAATGGAGTGATATGAACAAACATGCTTGTAGTGGTTAAAATTCTTGACAGCCAAATTCTGCGCTAATTGAAGCTACCAAGTCCTCTTCAAGGGCAGCTCTACGAATAATGCATTATAGCAATTAACTGGAAGGTTACCAGAGCTTGATTCACTGTGGCTAAAACTAAAAATGTATACATGTAACTTAGTCCTGTTGGAATGCTTATTATTCAGATCTTCATATGGTGCAGACATGCAGATACCTAGTCTTTCTAGATGACTAACTATCAATGTGGTTATTTAAAGTATTTACTAGAAACTTGAGAACCTCCAGTTTCCTTTGAAGTTTTCATCCTGCAGTGTATTATACATGGGGCAGTCTTTTTATTCTCCAAAGCTTTGAATGTTTGGTTGATGGCTGCTGCTTTTATTCATTTGTTTTCTCTGATTTTTATAGTTCTCTGCATTGCTGCTGTTCAATTATTTAATTGAGTTTTTATCATTTTATAAGGAATTTGGAGTATAAACCATTTTGGATAATCTAACACAAAAGTAGTAAGTAAATATCTTCCTGAATTTAACCTAGTCTTTCCTGGTAATGGTGCATGTGTATGTTTCAATTTTAGGAGGCCATCGAAGTAGTCTTTTAGATTGCGCACAGAACATTCCACACTCATCGGCAACAAATCAATCTGAATCTCTTACATCAGAAGAATTGCGACGGAGAAGACAAGCCTATTTTGAAAAGTAATGTAGATTGTGTACAGCGGGCTTTGATAGCCAGTCCTAGAAGCATTTCACTAATTGGGCATCATATTAACTAATGCCATTATTTAACTGGTATCTTTAATGCCTGTACCTCAAGGTGTGTATTCCCCGCACACTTTATTTTGAAGCAAAATTGTAATTTGCCACAACAGCAGCAAAATTGGTGATGGGAGAGAGGGAATACGCAGGCCATGTGTTGTCTGCCCCTGCTTTATATAATTAAAATTAGAGCTGTCTGGAATCCTCTTTTTTTTAAAAAAAAAAAACTACTCTTAACTGGTTGATTCTTTTAGACAACAACAGTTGCATCAGCAAGTTCAGAATCCAGAATTCCATGACGCACCAGCTACAAGTTCAAATGCACTAGTCACTGATCCAGGTACTTTCCCCAGCCACGTTACAATACATTGCAATTCTACCCAGAATTTTCTTCTTCTCCACTTCTGATAATGAAGCAAGGGTCGCTCTAACTTTCCATAATAATCCGTTTCAGTTATTTTATACCTTTCTGATTTGGAAAGATTTGGTATAGCCTTGTTTACTGTAGCAGTTGAAAGTATGGTATGAAGTGTGTTCTTTGTCAGAATGGTGTGAATCCTGCTCATTGCTTCTAACCCTCATTTCACTCAAGAGACAGTCTAGCAATGGCACTCAAAAGTGATCTTTAGTTGTAGGTGCAGCCATAAACATGTGTGCTAGCTGAAAATGTGCCTCCCCCGTCAACAGTTCCTTATCAGAATCTTCCCTTTCCTTCTTGTATATGTAGTGATGTGTGAAGAGGAAGGTCTGCAATCATAGACAGTAATGAGGGACCACTTGCCTCCTACATTGTTGTTTTTCCCAGGACAAGTGTGTCACCCCATCTATGGTTTTCCTGCTCATTCTTACTATATCTCCTCTGTCTTTTTGCAGCAATCTTCTGTCAATCCTGCTACCTTACTCATTTCTGTTCCTTATTGTCTCCACCCCATCCACTCCCATTTCTGCCTCCATGTGACACTGATTTCATAGAAGAAACTGCACCAGTTGCTGGGGAACATGGGTGGGAGGGTGCTGTTGCACCATGTCCTGCTTGTTCATCCCTGGCGGATGGCTGGTTGGCCACTGTGTGAACAGAGTGCTGTACTAGATGGACCCTTGGTCTGATCCAGCATGGCTCTTCTTATAACTATAATGCAGAGCACTGTTTTTCAAAGCCTAATTTCTTGGCATTCTGCGTATTGTGTTTGAGTCAAATTCAGGCCTGTCTTGTCTACTCATTATATATTCTAATAGTAATCTATTACTAATAGTCTAATAGTAATCTATTACTAATAGTAATCTATTACTAATCTATTAATCAGCACCATGTACATTGATGGTGCTATATAAATAAATAACAATAATAATAATAATGCTAATGCCCACAATTGGGTGCATGCTAAAAATAAAATAAAACTCGCAACAGCTACTACAATTCAAGTATTAATTTTATTTGGTAAGAGATATAAAGGGTTTAAAGAAGAAGAAAGGAAGGTGTGACATTCATTGGCCAGTTTGGATAATGGTTCAAAGCTTCGTAAATCATAGTTTATGTTTATAGTTTATGTTCCAGGTTTATTAACTCACATTAAGCCAGAGTTCCCTGAATCAGACGTAACAGGGAACTCTAGCTTAATACAAACCCATTATCTTTGCGTCAAAGTCAGCTGGTGTCGAGAGGAGGGTGGAGGGTCTAGGAAGCTTGGCCCCAGTGCTCATTCCTGACTTCCATAGTTTATGAAGCCTTGAATGATGATCTGAACTAGGCCATTTTCTCCATTTTATAGCAGTATTCCAGGACCTAATGCATTTTCTTTTCTGCCAGGAGGTGATATGAGTGAAGATGATATGCTTCAAGCAGCCATGAATATGTCCTTGGAAACTGTTAGAAACACCTTGAACACAGAACAAAAGAAATGACAAAAATACCTATTTTTATCTAAACACTAAATCCTGTATTAATCCTGTGCAGGTGGTATAAAGGTAGGGTTCATTTCACTGATGTACCAAAGCAGGATATAGCCCTAGGACTGAGGATCGGAATTAAAAGGCAATCTGCATATAACATGAATAAAATATTATCACAAAGGTTTTAGCTTTGACCACACGACTAGTTCTAATCAGGTTGGTAGAGATGCCATGCATCAGCAAAGGGGTATCAGCATGTTGTAAAATCTCATCCAGCATTTTCCTGACCCATAGATGATCACGATGAGTTTGTGATGATCTGCAGATAATTGTACGGGCAGCCCTGTTCAGGTGTAATGGCATGCTCTTGTGGGATTCTTGCTTCAAGGCAAGGTCAGCCTGCCATGCCCAGGTAGACAATAACCTCTCAGAAATAATCCTGAGGCCATTCTATTGGAATCATACTAGCCACTTTTGTGTGACATCTGAAATTTCATAAATTCACATGTGTGCTTAAGGGCATTCCAAGCACCTCTTCTGTATTCTGAATAGCTTAGACTGAATAAATATAATTTGCCTTTCACTTCTCCAAAAGTATTTCAGTTACATTGTAAATAAACAGAATATTGACAAGTACTTTCTGTCCTTTTCAACATGAAAACATTTAATGGGTGAAATCATTAAAAAATATTTTACCATTATACGTAAAAACACAAAAAGGAATCTGTTAAAGTTCTGGAATGAATTAATCACATCTTTACTATTTTAGGACTGCAAGAGATATGCAAACCAAGAAGCTCATCTTGGTGCTTATTTAAAGACTACTTTTTAAAACCATAATGCCAGAGTTTTCCTTCTTTCAGAGGAGGCAGAAAGGAAATTATTTCTTAGGAAAACTCTCTTTACTAAATTTTAGGCACTCCTGGCCTCGATGCACTGTTCTAGCACAAGCACTCAATGATCACTTAGAAGTTGGTTGGATAACTGAAATGGTGGGGTATATTTGATAAACAGTTACCTTAAATCCTATTCTGTTGTATGGAAATTAATCCTTTGCTTTATATTTTCTCTTCGTTCCTGCATTTTTACAAGTATTAAAGACAACTGGATGGGCATAAGAAAGCTGCCTTATACTGAGACAGGTATTGGTCCATTTAGTCCAGTATTGTCTGCTCTGTCTGGCAGTGGTTCTCCATGATCTCAAGCAGGGGTCTTTTCCAGCCCTGCTACCTGAGTTCCTTTTAACTGGAGATGTCTGGGATTAAACCTGGGACTTTCTGCATGCAAAGCATGTGCTCTAATTTCTGAGCTATGGTCCAGACTGTTTTAAGAGTAAGGAAGGAAACATTATGATGCCATGACTTCAGTGCCACATCATTAATGTGCATACCTGCTATCTGAAATGAACCCTGCATGGTTACCTATGTGCTAAGAATGGTTATTCATAAATGAATGTGTGTGGATGTGTATTCTATCAGATGTTAATGAATGTCTTATGCCTGTAAGAATTGTGCAGCTTTTCATGAATGGCCTTCGTTCATGCACCTTACAGATTTTTCTGTCATTGTTTCTCTTACTGAGGAAAATTGGGAAGCAAGTTTTGTGAGCTAATTTTATTCTGTTAGTTGAATTACACATTTGATATACAAGGTTACTACAATAGGATGACCAAATGTGGCATTCTATGTTACAAAAATGTTTTGTTTTATAAATAATGCTTTAAGCATACATTCTGTTTACATATACATCTTATGGCTATGGTTTGGGATGTTTACAGTGTTCAAACTGTATTTTGCTTAAACCATAGGCATTCGCCAGACACACCAAGAATAATCTTGCAAAACCTGTATGTTTTTGCTAATTGTTCCCAAATTATTATATTGCACCATATTGATGTGTCATCCCTAGCTACTGAATGATAAAGAACTGTATGCAAATATGTGGTACGACAAAGAAGCATACAGTATAAAGAAGAATACTTGGATTTTGATGACATTTGTTTACAATAATGTTATTTAGATGGCTTGAATAGATATAGATGCCAAATCCCACTTGCCTTACTTGCATGCTTCATGTTTTGTTGATCTATGTAAAACCATTGCATAAGTACAGGCAATGTGATTTGGCCCTGAGAATGAGCATAACTTTTAAAAATGCAGCTAGCTTTACCATTTCCATATACTTAAGGCAGCACTGTTTGACCCTACACAATTTAGGGCACAATCCTATGCATATTTAGACAGAAGAAAGTCCCACAACTCCCAGCATTGGGTGGTTTTTTTCAGTCTAAACATGCAAAGGATTGCAGACTTGCTTAATTTCTTAACAGCAGGAAATTAGTTTGCCAAATTCAATGCTCAGTGTTCTTAAAATGTCTGCAGCATTAGTTACATAAAGCTATCTGCATTGGTTTTATTTTAATTTTGTTGCTTTTAAGCTATTACTTGAAAATATGCGAAGGGATTCATATTAAGCATGAGATGAAATCATACCAGTCTGTAAAAAACATAATTTTATTTTTTCTTTGTACTTTTTCAATAAATGGTGTTCTTCTGGACAAGATGAATCTGGATGAATTTAGACCCATTTCCTTCAAAGATATTTTGTACTCGGGTTCAGATGCCCAAGTACAAAACATGTCAATTATGAAAGGTGCACACAGTTTCAGAAATTACCTTTCCACTTAAAATATCCCAAAGTGGAAAAGATGGAGTTCTGTTTTTATGTACCTTCGAATCAAATTGTGATTAAAATATAAATGCACTTTGCAGAATCAATGCAATACATGTATCTTTGGGAACCTTTACTTTCAAATGCGAGATTTCTTTATACGGAGACAGAGTTGTAAAAACTAGCTTTAAAATGCTTTTGAGAGTCATGTAATTACAGGCCTTCACTTTGATAGGGCTCAATCACCACAACACCCGATTTCCCCAAGAAGAGGGTTGAGTTAATGGAAAGCCTCGAGGACTGTACATCTTCAGTTCTGCATCTTATATAAATTGTTTTCCATGGTTATTTTTACTTCAGATTAAGAACTGTTTTCTAATAATGTCTGTTAAAACCACATGAAGTATGGGAAGCACTATATTTGTCATCTGTTCACTGTGCAGTTTGCAGTTAAACTTTGAAGAATGCAGGATCCAGTTCTGGCATGAAGAATGGAATGGAACTTAGATTTTATTGCTAATGGTTTTGTTTGTTTTATATAAAAAAGCACCCTCCAATATTAGAATTATGTCAGTAATGTATGTGGAGCACAATTATTATCTTTCTGTGCTGAAGGAAAAGCTATCATTTGGGGGAAGGTTCACGTAGTCTTCAGCTCAATGATAGCGACCCGGTTTGCGCTGTGCAGCTCGATGTGTGTTATTTAACTTATGATAAGCTGTGAGGCCCACAAGCACAACTTAATATATCCAACCAAGGTTCTAGGGTTATTCGAGGGTTGTTTAATCCATGCTAACCAGATTCACACAACAGAAAAACCTACAAACGGGTTGGATGTGCAAAATGGTGGCTACATGCACTGTGGGTTAAATGTGTGTGTCTCCTAGACAACCCTATTGAAAACAGTGCTGTTTGAGATTAGAGACAACTGATAGTTCCGGTTGGAAGAACCTAGATGCTGATACAACAAATGAGCAAAATCTTAAATTAACATGACCTGAATGAGTCCACAACATGTTGGAGTGTAATAAGCTTTGTTAGACTTGTTTGTGAATCAGTTGAGTACCAGTCTTCCAAAGCTCAAATATTTGGTCCTGTTGTCTTTGATTCTGGCAATAAATTTTAAACTGACCTGGTTCGCATGTAACAACGAATTGTGGGTTGGTTAACATGTGAACCCATAGCACTGGGTTGCTTAAGGGCTAAATAACCCAGAGGTTAACCCAAGGTTTGCTTTTGGGTTAATGTGAAACAACTCAGTGCTCCAGGCTCACATGTCAACAACCTATGACCCAGATGATCATAGGTTGATTTTAAAAAGTGATGAGTACACAGGAGGCAGCACACACTAACATGAAAGAGAACACACTAACATGCCTTCTGATTTGGCATATTGCTCTTAGTAATATGGCTTTCATTCCTGGAAAGTGAAAATTTAATAATGCTTGGAAAGATTTCTTTCCATGAGGAAAAGAATGAACAAAAAGTGATATGCTCAGGGTCTGGGCCTTTACAGTAACTGAAAAAAATTGTCTACTGACATTACTGTCTTAAGGGGAAAGAATAAAATATGCTTCCAACTACACTTCTGCTTAAAGATGTTAAAACATTTCTTTTGAAGGATATTGTTTAACAAAGATATAAACACACTGAAAGAGTTGCACATCAGATACATAAAATCCATCTTGACTTGGGACCTCTTTACAACTTTAATAATATAACTGGACTATATTAATTTGGCTTCCAGGCTTTATATATGGTATGAATGGATACTATCAAGATAGGGTAAAGATTAGCAAGAGCTGAATTTGCAGCAAGTACCTTGGAAAGTCTGCAGAAATTGCAGAGCTGTGGATTGAAGTTCAGGTATAAATCCTATTTATTTCAGTAGGCTTACTCCCATGTAAGTCTGTATAGGCTTGCAACCTTAAAAGTATACTGATAATAGAATAGATAATGGAATACTCCCCATGTACCGAACAGTAACAGTCTAATAGCAGATACATATTGGTCTTCCATACTTACTATATGATTATGTTTTCAAACTGATGGTGAAACCCAAAGAGAACCTGCAGATTTAGGACACCCGAGCAGATTACTAATAATTTTGATGTTTTAACACAAAATAATTGATGGAAATTCGGATACCTTCATATAAAATCCTGCTTTTTCTCACAGAGTATCTGCTTAAAGCACTGCACTCTGGCGACAATGTGAATTCAACTCACGGATTTTGTGCTGATACGTGCCATCCTGTGTGCATGGATGCCACCTGAAGGAGATAGATATAGATATATTAGCAGATGCATAAAATACATTCTGATTTGGCTAAGCTGAGGGGGAGAGAGATGGGGACGCTAAAAAGGTTAGGTCAGTACCGGTAATCAAACTAATTTGTCTCAAAAACAGTGGATTTTTTAAAAAGCCATAATAAAGCTATAAGATTGGGGGGTTGGGAGGGCGAAGCTATCTGTTTCATGGATAAACTACACTACTGAATTACGTGAGGCTTACTTCCAAAGTAGAAGCAGTCCTATGCAATCCTGGCACGCGGAGAGTTGTAGGACTTTTGTCCTGTCTGAATATGCGTAGGATTAAGTCCTTAGAAGCATAGGAGCGGGCAACAATCCCGATACACCTACTTACTTGGGAGTATGTCCCACTCAACAGCAGGGCTTACTTCCAATCAAACGTGCCGAGGTCCGGGTCCCTCGCCTTCTCCCACTCCTCACGCTACGGGAAGGGGGGAAGGCTGCTTCCTCGTTGGCCTCTCTCGCCCGCCTCAGGTTGGGCCGGGCACAACCGTTCCAGCCGCCGGTATCCCGTCTTGCCTTGTTGGCTGCGACACGTCCCTGAGCGGCCACAGGGGCGCTCTAGCCGCTCGCGCTCTATGATGACCTGGAAGGTGTCATGGCGGCCGTCGAGGTGGCAGCCTGAGCTAGAGGGCCGACAGCTAACTGAGGAGACCGGCCGGGAGGGCGCTATGGCAGGGCTCTAGCTCTAAGAACGGCCCAGCGGTTGGCTTCTCTTCTGTAGACTGCTCAGCTGAGGGACGAACCCGGCTTGGGCAGGGGAAGCGGCGCTGGGGAGACCCGGTGACTGCTGCTGGTACTACTGCCGCCGCTCTGACACTCCTTCCTCTGGGCGGGTGGGCCCTGCTGAGCGGCAGCAAGGATGGCGTCGTGGCTGGGGGGCCTGGGGGCGGGGCTCGGCCAATCCCTGGTGGGCCAGGTCGGGGGCAGCCTGTCGACCTTGACGGGGCAGATCTCCAGCTTCACCAAGGATATGCTGTTGGAAGGCACGGAGGAGGTGGGAGGTAAGGAAAGGGGATGTTGCCGTGGGGTGGGGGCAGACACGGTGGTAACAGGCGAGGGGTCTTCAATGCGGAGGAGACGAGGAAGGGATGCCATCAAAAGTTTCCAGAGGGAGGGAATAGTTTTCAAAGCAGGGCGTCCTCAAATTAGGATACATGGGGATAGTCCATAAATATGACAGGTATGTTGCAGGTGGAAAGGTGAGAAGGAGGGGAAGGATGACGTGAGATTTCCCATCTGGTAGAGACAAGGTGGGGTTCCAGACTAAAAGCTACGGAAAAAGAGGGAGTGGGAATTGTTATTTTATTTCTTGTTTAAACTTTTCTGTCTTCTTAAAAAAAAATACCCATAAGGCTGCATACTGAGCACAAAGGTTAATACAAAAAGTATCATTAAAAAGGAAAACATTAAAATGGCACTTAAAAGAGCAGTATCGGTATAGCGGTCAAGGATCAAATTTCATAAAACAGTGAAAAATGTAATTCTTAGCTGCTGGCCAAAAGCAGCAATGCGACCTAGTGAACTTCTTTTGGCAAAACGTTCTACTGTTTGTCTTGTCACCACCACAGAAAAAACCTCATACTTCAGGCAGTGGGGACCTTGGTAGGCTCTTACAAAGGTTGAGCAGTTTCATAAGAGTACAGGTGATCCTTAAGATATTCTGATCCCAGAATATTCGGGGTTTAAAGTGTTAAAACCAGACTTTGAATTGAGCTCAGAAACAAATTGATATCACTTGCATCTGATAAGAGTATCAACAGTATATGCTCATATTTCCAGCATTTTGAACTAAGTTATGGATAGTTCCCTTGCACTAAGCATGCCACATGGAGCAAGAAGAGAGCTGTAAAGTTGTAACATATGGAAGGAATCTGGTCTCATTCAAAATTGCAGATGACACAAAGTTAGGTGGGATAGCTAAATACCCTGGAAGACAAACAAACTTCAAAGTGATCTTGATAGGCTAGAGAATGAAATTTAACAGAGATAAATGCCAAGATCTACATCTAGGAAAAAGAAACCAAATGCACAGTTACAAGATAGGGGATACTTGGCTCAGCAATATTACAAGCAAGAAGGATCTTTAAATTGTTGTAGATCACAAACTGAATATGAGCCAACAGTGTGATGTGCTGCAAAAAAGGTAGATGCTATTTTGGGCTGCATTAAAAGAAGTATAGCTTCCAGATCGTGCAAGATATTGGTTTTCCTCTATTCCGCGCTGGTTATGCCTCATCTTGAGTAGTATTATTATTATTATTATTTATTTATATAGCACCATCGATGTACATGGTGCTGTACAGATAACACAGTAAATAGCAAGACCCTGCCGCATAGGCTTACAATCTAATAAAGTTGTAGTAAACAATAAGAAGGGAAGGAGAATGCAAACAGGCACAGGGAAGTGTAAACAGGCACCGGGAAGGGTGAAGCTAACAGTATAGAGTCAGAACAAACTCAAAGTTTAAAAGCTATAGGGAAAAGAAAAGTTTTTAGCTGTGTTTTAAAAGCTGTGATTGAGTTGGTAGTTCTCAGGTGTTCTGGAAGAGCATTCCAGGCATGAGGGGCAGCAGAGGAAAATGGACGAAGCCGAGCAAGGGAAGTAGAGACCCTTGGGCAGGCAAGAAGCATGGCATCAGAGGAGCGAAGAGCACGAGCAGGGCAATAGTGTGAGATGAGAGAGGAGAGATAGGCAGGAGCTAGACCGTGAAAAGCTTTGAAGGTCAACAGGAGAAGTTTATATTGGATTCTGGAATGAATTGGGAGCCAATGAAGAGATTTCAGAAGCGGAGTGACATGGTCAGAGCGGCGGGCCAGGAAGATGATCTTAGCAGCAGAGTGGTGGACAGAGACCAGCGGACTGATGTGAGATGAGGGGAGGCCAGAGAGGAGGAGGTTGCAGTAGTCCAACCGAGAGATAACCAGTGCGTGAACGAGAGTCTTGGCAGAAGAGACAGACAAAAATGGTCGAATCCTGGCAATATTATATAGGAAGAAACGACAAGATTTAGCTACTGCCTCGATATGAGGAATAAAGGAGAGCGAGGAATCAAATATAAAGCCAAGGCTACGAGTTTCCTTGACCGGAGTAAGCGTGACATCGTTGACAGTAAGAGAGAATGAGAGATGAGGAGAAGGTTTAGGAGGAAAAACAAGCAGTTCAGTTTTTGCCATATTGAGTTTCAAACGGCGATGAAGCAGCCAGGCTGAGATATCTGAAAGACATGCTGAGATACGATCGTGGACATCAGGAGAAAGTTCCGGAGATGAGAGGTATAGTTGTGTGTCATCGGCATACAGGTGATATTGGAGGCCATGAGATTGAATAAGTTTACCCAAGGGCAGCATGTATAGAGAAAACAGCAGCGGGCCAAGTACCGAGCCTTGCGGAACCCCTACTGAAAGGAGAAAGGAGGAGGACGAGCTGCCGTTAGCCGACACGCTGAAAGAGCGACCCTCTAGATAGGAGGCGAACCAGTTATAGACAGAGCCACAGAGTCCAAGGTCATGGAGGGAATCTAAGAGAAGATCGTGATCAACCGTGTCAAAGGCTGCAGTTAGATCAAGGAGAATAAGGACGGAATAATGGCCCAGTACTGGGCACCGCACTTCAAGGATGCAGACAAGCTGGAGAGGGTTCAGAGGGCAACAAGGGTCTGGAAACCGAGCCCTATGAGGAGAGATTGAAAGAACTGGGCATGTTTAGCCCTGGGAAGGGAAGACTGAGGGGAGACATGATAGCACTCTTCAAATACTTGAAAGGTTGTCACACAGAGGAGGGCCAGGATCTCTTCTTGATCATCCCAGAGTGCAGGACATGGAATAATGGGCTCAAGTTACAGGAGGCCAGATTCCGTCTGGATACCAGGAAAAACTTCCTGACTGTTAGAGCACTATGACAATGGAACCAATGACATAGGGAGGTAGTGGGCTCTCCCACACTAGATGCATTCAAGAGGCAGCTGGACAGATCTGTCAGGGATGCTTTAAAGTGGATTCCTGCATTGAGCGAGGGATTGGACTCATTGGCCTTATAGACACCTTCCAGCTCTACTATTCTATGATTCTATTTTCTCTTTTTAGCTGGGAGAGGAGAGGGGGAAGCTTACAAGCACAAGGTTCATGCATATAAATGGCAAACCATATAGAGCATTACATCCAAAGTAGATCATTGTGTTCCTTAATTCCCCAGCTGATTCGCACTTTACTTTTTGCTGTGTATTACTTCCTTGTAGGAAAAAGTGTTCATTGTTTGTTCTTACAGCAGGAACCACCAATTGGCTGTTGCTTCCCAGTGTATGCATGCACACCAAAATAAATGTGTGTGTGTCTGTGCTTTTTCCTACATAGAGGTGATATCCATGGAGGAATCATGTTATATATGGAGCGGCTTTATGTCTGCTGTTTATTGGAAGTGAGTCTTAAAGAATGGTCTCTGGGTATTCTCAGGTTGTAGTTCTGTTTTTAAATATGTAGTGTAAGTAGTGTGAGATTTATTTATTTATTACATTTTTATACCGCCCAATAGCCGAAGCTCTCTGGGCAGTTCACAAAAATTGCACTCCTTTTCCACATATGTCTATAGATGATCTGTCAAAAATGATGTAGTGTGCATAACTTACAATCAATAGTATCTTTACTAGAGTGGAAGCAGTATTTTCAGTGCTGCTTTGAAGCAGGACATGTGGAATAAATGAAATAGTCTTAAGCTTCTTATTGAAACATGCTAAAATTGTGGAGGAGATTATTTTTCAAAGCAACTACCTAAAGCGATGACTACATTTTTAATAGCAGGTGGAACTTTTTGGTTGAGGGTGGATAATGTTAATGTCACTGTGCATTTCTGGAAGAGCTTTGTGCTCTTTGGAGTTCGGTTTTCCCATACCTATTCAATCATAGAAAGTAGATCACATATAATATAAGCTTCATAGAAAGGTATACTATGAATTATCAACATGTGCACTTGTTTGCTTTGGATGAAATAGTTGTGCAACTCTAAACTACTGGGTTGGTTAGTAATATGCAATGTATTTGTGACTTTTTTTTGTTCGTTCTTTTAATCTATAGTTGGTTCTTTTAAACTATAGTTGGTTCTGCTCCATTTAGAAAGGTACAGCTTTTTAAAACTGTAAATAATTTTCTAATGAGATATCATCTAGAATTAAGGGCGCAATCCTATTGCAATAATCGTAAGCCTTCTGGCTCAGAGGCCTACAGTCATCCTATGCTGGTGGGTGGAGCAGCAGTAACATAAGTTACTTGTTCATGAAAGCTGAGGCAGATCGTAAACGCTGATGCACCTTACTTTCCGTTGAGGGGAGTGACGTTTATATCCCTTAAATTTGGGTACAACCAGGTCAGTCCCCTTTTTCTAAACTCTTCTGAAGTGCATAACAGCCTGTCTTAATTGGCCACTGAAGAAGACAACTTGTCGAAACACGTTTGACCTATGCTTATTGTGATTACTGAGCACAGTTTTTATTATATTATCTGTACTGAATGTGTATAAAAAGTGCTCTCTGAAAATTATATTAAGTGTTAATTTTAAAATTACATTATGTATTAAATATTATTTATTTCCTTAACTTCTTTGTTATCAATTGGGTGGAGCAGCAGAGTCAGTTTTTACTTCGCTGACCTCCCACCCTCCATTTTTGCTCAGTGGGCCTTTTTTGCCCATCTAGTGAAAGCATCTTGGGAGTGGCAGGGAAGGAGGCTGGAGAGGCCTCAGGATAGCTTGTATCCTGGCCTCTCCAGGCTCCTGCCCAACAAAAACATCCTGTTTTCCCCCTCTCCAAGGTTGTGCTCCCAACCTCAAAGAAGCAGCCAGCATGGTTCTTCCTCCACTACCTGCAGGGTGGAGGGGAGGTTGGAGCTCCGATTCCCAGTCCCAAGGTCAGAGCATTGTCTCTGATCTGGGAATCCAAATTATCCTATGGCCCCACAGACGCTGACTAGGGGCTATAGGAGCATTCTCTTAATGATTTCAGTTGTCCCAGGGGTAGTACAAGTGGTAGTATTTTTATGATTCCAACGTAACATATAATGAATGGAAATAATATTGGTTCACATAATAATTGTACGTCATTGTGATGTTTCATGCTTATCTTCCTATTTGTACTTAATTGAGTCTCCCAAAATATTCATTTAGAAATCAGTGTGTATTCAAATGCTCATACAGTTCCATTTGTGTGTATATCTCTCATTCATTTTTAAGGAGGCACCCACAAACATTGAAGCTGTTCAGAGCACTTTTCTGGTTTATACTTTTCTGGTTTATAATAGTAGTAAAGAGAACATACACGTTTCATAATAGTATGGTGCAGGCTTTTTGCCTTAACGCTGGTTAAGATCCCAAATGCCCCGTGTAACTCTGGCCTAGTTCACAAATAACGGCAACCCAGATTACGGGTTGTCATTGAATTGTAGGTTGTTGTTGAATCATGAGTGGTTGTAATGTGCAAACCTTGCACTATTGTTTGTTTATGGGTTGTTAACAATGAACAACCCAGGAAAAACCCATGGTTTGTTGCTGGTGTGTGAACTCTGGGTTGTTTGTGGTTAAAACCCATAGTTAAACCAGAGTGTGTGGTTTGCATGTAATGAGAACCCACAATTCAACAACATCCCACAATGGAATGTCAGCCGATACTCAACTCGTACTCTGGGTTGTCATTACATGTGAAACACGTCTGTATATGTAGCCATGGTTAACTCAAGTCCACTTCAAACCGTAACTTTATTTCCTAGTTTGCAACTAAACCTTAACTACATTTTTAAATATTCTCATATAACACAATCAAATTTCCCCTTATTTTTTGCATAGGGCCAGTGTGTTTAAAATAGCCACCAATGGGCTGCATCCAGTGGTGGCTTTGCACTACTTCCACAGGTACTCAATTTTCACTAATTCTTCCTATCCAGTGCAGCTCCCCAAAAGCTGCTTCTGAGGGATCAGGGGCTCTCTGAAACCATATGGGAGGTACAGTAGATTGGAGGGAATAGTGAAAATCAGGTACTTCTCCTTAAGCCAGCGGTTCTCAACCTGTGGGTCAGGACCCCTTTGGGGGTCGAATGACCCTTTCACAGGGGTCGCCTAAGACCATCGGAAAACACATATTTCTGATGGTCTTAGGAAACTGTATTGACTGAACTATGTCATGTATCATCTTTTGTATTATTAAAGCTATAGTTATGTATTATTTTCATTAGCAAACCATCCTATGACAATGGATCGTGTAGAGAAGAATGAAAATAATTTTATGGTTGGGGGTCACCACAACATGAGGAACTGTATTAAAGGGTCGCGGCATTAAGAAGGTTGAGAACCACTGCCTTAAGCGAAAGAAAGCATTTTCACTAGAGCAAAGCTACTACTGGCTACAACCAGTATTCTTCATGGTAATAATGACTTGTATAACAAAATAGTCCTAAACCTCTTTTCTTGCAGTATTACACATGTATATTTTTAGCATAAAACATATTCCTACATGGGATTACATCCCATTGCATTTAGTGGTATTTACTTCTAAGTAAAAACGTTTTCTATAGAAGTACTAAGAGGTGTACAGGTTCCTGTTTACTTTAAAGTGTTAAAAGTGCTATGCTATACCTATTCTGTATTATCTGTAATGATTTAAGGATGACTGGCATGCGTGGAGTAACACTTAACCAAATGTTGTGGAAGAGATTGCAGTAGAAATTGACAGCAGAGCTCTAACACCAGGTTTACTAAATCTATACTTGTACATAAAATATTTGGAACAGGAGTAAGGGAGAAATATTTCAATCACCTGTATTAACAGCTGCTCTTTGTCGTGAAAATAACTCTGCATTATGACTGTGAGGGAATCTCCTTTTTTTAACATGCCGGAAGACCCAGTTCAGATATAAATTTTTGAGATGGTAGTAACTACACACAATAACTTGATCACTTCAGTATCCTGTGGGGAGTTGTTTGTGTGAAACAGACATCTTTTTTTCTTTTTTTTAAAAAAAGGTTACCTCATTTGAGAACATATTTCATTGTGTATACTCCAAAGGCAAAGTTCAACTGCTGTGCTGACATTTTTAAAGTCACTGTTCAATCAAGTGTCAAATAAATTCCAGTGATGATCTGTTCTTCTAACAGAATATTGTGGAAAAAAAGAATGTATTTCACTTGTCTGAAATTTGTAGAACATGCCAGTTTTATGGAGTTTTCAACATGTATATTTGAATTTAAAGTAGCCACTTTATGGAATATTATATTTTCAGTATCAGATTTAAGGTTTTGTATCAGTGATCCTAAGAACTGTAGTTGATTAAGATGTAGGAGTTTTAATTTTGAGAACATTAACTTCTAAATGCACAGCTAAAGTCTTAGTTCTGACAGAAATTCAATATTGTCTAGTTGTATTGTTTATATATAAACAGTCACTGGGAGCATTTGCATGTAGCAATAAGACAGAATAGCTTGGTTAACTTCATTTACTAGGAATGAGTAGTGTGCTGCTTCAAGCAGCTCATTGGCTCCCCCTGCCTTTTGCATGAGCAGGTAAAACAAACTAGAAACAGAAGGCTGTGGCTGGGTTTACATGTTACGCTAAGCCACCCTGGATCATGTTTGAGAGTGATCCATCATGGCTTAGTGTGCCATGGGGGTGGGGTGAAATCCCCACCCACAAACGCTAAAGTACCCACCCTGGGTTCCGTGGAAAAATGCGGCTGACTATAGAGCGTCCACAACCTCAGGCGAAACTGTAGTCAGCACCGGAAATCTCTATGGTTGCCATCGCATAGCAACAGCTGGAGCAGCCAGCATAATGCGATAAGAGGCAGCAGTGGGAGGACAACGCAGGAACTATGACAAAGGGAGGGATAAGTAAACCTTGGGGCGCCATGTGGTTGTTGGTTGTGTGAGGAGCATGTGCGTCGTGGTTTTCCTACACCTTCCTGCTCCATACTTCCCCTACCCACCCACCCCCATGATTGTGTGAATAGGGCCTTTGTGTAACTTTTGAGCTTGCCTTCCTGTTCATTCACGGTACACCAGGATAAGCCAGAAATTCTGACTTGTGCGTGGAAGAGGCCACTGTAGTCCAATGAAACAGTGTTAATGAAGCATGTCAGTTTTCAACAACTGGGAAGTTTAGTACCCTGGGTTACACATAGTCTGTAATGCTTTAGTAGAGGAAAACCAATTCTGAAAACCAAAACAATTCCTGGGTCATTTTAAAAGAAATTGAAATGTGCAAAACATGGACCATTATTTGTTTTCATTTTAAATCCAAAAAGCATGAATTTAAAGTTATGTTGTGTCATTTTATATTGACTTTAGTAAGTAGTAGAAATTCAGTCTGAGGGGGCCATTTTGAGTCTTTCTTGGATTTCTGCTACTTAATATATTGACGCAAAGCATATTCTGAGAGGTAAACTGTTGTGAGAGTTTGTTTGTTTCATTTGCATTCCTTTCCCCACTCTTTTCAGGTGCTGCAACAGACTTTCCTGTATCCAATTCAGATCTAAGGGGTGTAGAAAATATTCTTGCAACACTGAGATCAGAGGTAGGACATTAGTAGGGAAAAGAAAAGGCATATTGAAAAACAGAAGTATATTTTTGCAATAAATTTGGCTTTCTTGCCGTATTTTCAATATAGTACACTGTTGGGTTAAATTGGATTTAGGATTTTTAAAAAAATCAATTTATTTATTTCGTTTAGAATGAGAGGTTGAAGAAGGTTTGTAATGATCTCGAGGAAAAGCATGAGGCAGCAGAGCTTCAAATAAAGCAGCAGTCCATAGAAAAGCGGAAACAGCTACAACAGAAAGAGGTACACAATGGCTCAGAGAATATTCAACACCAGCAATGTATACCTTGATTTATTTATTAAATTCATGTCACAACAAGAATATCCCTCAAGCTTAGAGACAGCTTATCTGAAGGAGTGTGTGTGAGTGAGTGAGAGACTGGTTCTTTTTATTGGAGGTAGTATCTATAACTCTTCATGTGAATTATGTGGCATCAAATCTGCTCACAGGGTTTTTTTGCCAAGTCAAATTTTGTCCCAAGTTATTAAGGATCTATACAAAATGAATAGCCATAGGAGGTCTAATTTATGTGTCACATCTGTTGAAATGGGAGCATGCTTATGGGTTTTTTCATGGCAATATGAAGATTTTTTGAAATGGGAATAATTATTCAGTTCTTTATATACTTCTGGAATTGCTTCAGTGAGGTTGCTGGAATTTCAGGGGAGGATTGAAACCGAAACATGATGTGAATGTCATTAGGCTTGCCCTAATCACAGAGTAATTTTCTTTTTCCAGAAGACCCTAGCCTGATGTTGATGCTTTCCTGGATCAAATATCCTGTTCCTATGATGGAGGAGTAGGTGGCAGGCTTTCTATTATGACCACACTCATAATGTAATATGTGGCACAGGAGCGTCATATAAAAGGCCAACTGACATGAGACACACAAAACGCACCATTCCAAGGGGGAAGAATTGGAATGTTTTTCTTAATTTTTTTTAAATTAAAAAAATGCATTGTTTGCTATTTGCACATCTTTATGAAATATTAGCATAATGGATGGGATTAATTCTCCTGCCCATCCACCACAGGAATAAAATCTTCAAGCCAGATTAGCATCTGAACAGGATCTATGTAAAAATGTGCTTGTGTACTAGGGGTGGGCAACTTGTGGCAATCCAGATGTTTTGGGATACAACTCATAGCATGCCTCACTATTGACTACACTGACTGGGGCTGATGGAATTGTAGGCCAAAACATCTGGAGGGTCGCAATTTATCCACCCCAGAGTAGACAATAAAATCCAAATTGTGTTTGCTTTCTTGACAGAGGCATTGCAAAGCTACTGTTGAAAAGAATCCTTCTTATTGACTTATTTGATACCACTTGCATCCATTGTGTTAAATTCCTTTTCTGCTTCATAACTTCTGCAGTCACTGAGATCTGTTTCCTCTGATGGGAGTACTTTATAGCAGTTAGTACTTTATAAGACACACTTAAAAGAGGGTCATCTTCTGAAATTACTTGTTCCTCCTTACTGAATTGTACATTCCACGGTGTCCTTTCTATTTAGGTGGAAATCAGCCATCTTAAATCTAGGCAGAATGCGCTACAGGAACAGCTGCAGAAGTTGCAGTCTGCCGCTCAATCATCACAGTTTGGAGCTGCTACCTCTCCATCAACTACTACATCAGCTTCCTTTGTTCCTATGGTTAGACATAGCTCCTCTGGTTTTCAAGGAGATGACATGGACTTTGGAGATGTAATCTGGTCCCAGCAAGAAATAAACAAACTATCCAATGAAGTTTCTAGACTTGAATCTGAAGTTGACCATTGGAAGCAAATTGCACAGGTGGGTGACTTTTCTGTGTAACCATTAGACTGAATTTATAACACACATTTTGAATTAATGGGTAGGAAAGTGTACAATAAGCAGTGCCACACAGTATATACTAATGCCTGTAATTTTGTCAGGAACTAATAAACTCTTTTCTTAGTTTTCCCATCGACTGGAAAGAGTTGTATAATTCAATATCCAGTTTACTCTCTCAACTAGAGACCAAATCTCTGCAGGCCTATGGCAACGCTTAGCTAAATAACCCAAGCATTAAAGGCTCTTAATAGCAGAAGCTTGCTTCACTCAAGCTCCTGGTTGTCCTGGTTTCTTGTTTGTGGCATGCGAAAGTAGATAAGGCTATATATAATCATTGAAGCTTATGTTTGGGTTTTTGTTCTTTTGACAAAAGGAGTCCAAAGCAGATTAGTTGCTTGTATTTCATTGGAGACTTTTTTCAACATAAATATGAACATTTATAATATGTTCTCAAAAGCATAATGCCTTTTATTGGCCCAGTTTGCATGCAATAGTAACACAGGTTGTTGTTTTTTAAACCCTGGGTTACGGTGAATCTGCCAGCATGTTAGTTCTCAGAACAGTATCACTCCTACTTGGTTCCTCCTACCAGTGGTTGAGTCTAAACAACCCAGGGACCTTCTGTCCCTGGATTGTTTAGCATTACATCCAAGCCTGGAGCTCTGGCTTGTTTCCCCCCCAACAAGCCAGAATTGGAGCCCAGGGTTTATTTTCAGGTTATTGTTGCATTCAAACCAGGCCATTGAGTACTGTGTTAGCATGCAAAGTTCTTTCTACTCATATCTCACTTCCTTACAAAGGTAGAGTGAAGTTAACACTTACAGGCACTTGATGAATAAAAGGCTACACTATGATTTGAAAGATTCTCCTGGAATTCTGTGCCCCCAGCCACACCAATCTTATAGAATAATCCCATTGTTAAACTTTGTGCCGTCTTCTGGCTTTGTTGAATGTTGCCCAGCTGTGAATTTCTAAAATCTCATGAACTTATAGTTGCTTATTTTGCTGCACCATGCCATTTTTCAAAGACATATTGTTGAACAATCATTTAGCATTTTTAAAACCAAAAGTTTGTTTACCATTTATTTAGTTTTCTAAACCACAAGGAGCAAGTAATACAGATCAGAATGAAATCTGCAAGCTGCAAAATATTATCAAGGTAAGGCTACTTTTTTAATAAATCAGCTGTCCCCTTGCAGTTGCTGTAGTTTTTTGTTAATCCTCGAACGTGTGACCTTTCATGTGTCTAGCTCCTTTAACTGTGGTAAAATAATTTGATTAAAAGTGAGCATGAATATAAGTGGTGATAGGCTTAGAATAGTGTTTCTGAAAGTGGGTGTCAGCCAATCTTCAGGTGGGTCTCAGTGCTGCAGATTGCCCAGTGACTCTTGGCTGCAACATGCACATTGCACAGGCAGTTGTAGCAGTGGGAGCCGGTTAGATAGCTAGGCTAATATTTATTATTATTTTATAAAAATGAGGAAAGGATGATGTAGCTAAAAGAATAGAAACCCTCCATGTTCCAGTCATATCAAAATCTTTGTGGAAGGATTAATAAACCAAAGAGGGTGAGAACAATGTCTGATTCACAATTTTGATTAAGAAAACACAAAGCTTTCCTTCTTCAAAATACAAAACCGTTCTTGAACCCAACGAAAGACTTTGAACCCAAAGAAAGAGCAGCACTTTACTTTGCAGTGTGGCAATCTCCCAGTTTTAAAAGAAGTTAAAATAATCTTAAGAAATAGAATTAAAATCAGGAGAGGCTGGGACCGTGATGGACACCAAGAGAGGTGAACATGGGCACCATGTTGAAGCCCGGACACGGAGCAAATTCTTCCCAAAATGGAGAGGCTGAGTAATGATACCTCCAGAGCCAATGTCTGTACTTTGTAAATTTGGTCTTTTTTAACCTCAGAACCTACACCAAATGGGTCCGGAACATCCCAGTGGGTAGCCAGTGCTAATCCAAACAGACAAACATCTAATTCGAAACCGAATTAGAGCATCACCACAAATATGAATAAATAAGAATCTATTTATTTTAGACAAACACAAAATTAAAGAAAATTAGCAGTGGCATGGTGGTTATATAAGTGTACAATCTCTCTCTCTCTCTCGCTCTCTCTTTATGGTTACAAGAAAAGAGAATGCAATGCAAATATAAGATTAATTAAAAGAATTGCAGTTGCCAAAGCTGGCGTTACAAATTTAGCTAATAAGATAATGGCATGAGCTTCTAACATTGTTATGACTTTTCCTTATCCAGTCCCGTTTACTACTTGTGGTTTAAAGCTAAACTAAACTAAAACAAAAGTAAACTAAAACATAATTGTTAACTCTCTCTTTTCCTCCTCCTGCACATTACTTGAATATAAAAGCTATGCTAAAGCATTGCTAAGTTCTTCTAGGCATGTGAAGAATAAAAGTAGAAGTTAGAGTGGAAGTTCCATCTTCAGAAATAACTCCCAAGTCCCAAGCGCAGAAATATTCTAAGTCTTAAAGTCTAAAAGCATAAAGAGATTCATAGTTACCCAAATCCTTAGGTCTGTTAATCTAAAAATCAGAGGTGAAGTAGAAGAAAAGGGAAAAGAGAAAATGAAAAGAAAATCAAGCCCTGCAGCCTTTGCTACCTTTGCTTTTATACACTTGTTCTGGCCAAAAGTGGAGGGCCCAATGAGTGATGAGACCACCATCTTCCAATCACAAATGGTATGAATAAGTGAGTAGACCACCCATTCACCAATCAGAAATTAGGTGTCTCCCCCTCCCCAACATCTCACATGTTATGCTCATGTGTTTTGGGGAACATCTATCTGTCAGGTACGCTTTAGGGTGGATTCCTGCATTGAGCAGGGGGTTGGACTTGATGGCCTTATAGGACCCTTCCAACTCTACTATTCTATGATTCTATGATCTCTGGTATTACTATTAACGGGTTAATTTGAAATTTTCTAAAACATGGCTGCCATATGGGTGTATTATCTTGATTGACATATTTCTGCCTGGTACATCTTCTTTGAACTCATGTTGTTCGTCGGTCATATTTGGTCATATCCGCCCAAACACCTCCTCCCAAGTGTCACATGTGCTCAGTATTATGACTTTCCATGCTCAACCTCGAGCGACGACATTCTCTTATCAGCAGGCGCACACCACGAATTGTCAAAACAGTATTTTCCCTCCTTCTAGTGGACATCTGAGCATGCTCAGTTCTCTTGTTCAGCTCGCTCACACACTCTGCCAGCACACTCTGGCCTTGAACAAGCTCTATGAAGCCGCCTGTAAAGTCAACTGCAGTTTTTCCCCCCCTTTCTTGAAATACTGTCCTGCAAGTCTTAGCTAGAGTCTTAGTTAATAACATAAAATCAATTAGCACAGAATCAAAACTTCAAGGTCTTCATGCCCATGGTTCAAGAGTCTGGAATGTACCTCTGTGGGTCTTTCAGATATGAGTCTGGGATCTTTTAGGGGAACTTCTTATAAATCTCCCCAAAACCCTCACTCAAGTCATTCCACCATTCCAGATCAAATTATCCATATTTAGGCTGAAGTAGACTTCTTCAAGCAACATAATTTAACCCTTTTAGCACCAGATTGAACGTACTTGACTTGTGGAAAGCAGAATTATGGAACACCCTGCTAATTTTAGTGATGGGCAAGCACGGCCAGGGCCCACCCCATGAACACTCACTCACCCCCGCTCATGTGGTCCACTCCAACAAGCCGGGCCATGCAAGCCCCTGCCAAACACTCAGGAGGCTCACAAGCCCTCTGCACCCACACACCCTACCCCCCCCTTCGCTAATGGCGGCAACTGCCCTCCATTAGTGTGGAAGGGGGAAAATGTGCAATCTCCAGACACTCCAGAAATTGCACATTTCCCTCCCCCCTGTGCCAGTGGCAGCCTTTCAATTTCTTCCTACCCCACTGAACAGATGATCAGTGACAGGTTCGGATTCAGGAAGGAGGACCTCGTACTCTAACATTTTTCTGTTTTTATTTAAAAAACTATTTTTTAAAGGGGCAAGGAGTAGAGAGCTTTACTGGCACTATTTGAGGACCCTGAAGGCACCACAGTGGAGACTCTGAATTAGGCTGTGTTTCCAGCTAGGATTTTACAGCTTAAGGTCCCAGAAATGTGTCTGATGTATGAAGCCAGCAAGAACAAATGCTACACAACTGCACAAAATCTGAGTAACAGCCAAGGCAGTGGGGTAAAAGGATTGGTATAATATGTGATCATGAAAGAAATTATAACAAGATTGAAACATATGACATCATATAACTAAAATATAAATATACGTATATACATAACAGAGAAAAGTTACAAAAACAGGTTCATGTATTTGGCAAGGAATTGCTGAGCCAGATAATACTTTATGGGACTCCGGATTTTATATCTGTTTTGCCTCAATCTCCTCAGAACTTTGCTGCAATTACACCACTAATAAGCTTGTGCTGTGGGGGAAAAGGTGAGGCCATTCTTAAATTGTTCCTCTGCCCCAAAACATCTTTCATTGTCCTCCAAGACGGATTGACTCAAATCCCAGGGAAGTTTTCAGAAAGTTTCAGAGGTAGTTTTTTTTTAGTAGATGTATGAAACAACAGGATAAAATCACAAAATCTTTCAATTTGTGGATTCTCCTTTATTTGTGTTATACTAAACAATTTGGCTGTACTGTCTTCTGATGTCTTGTATGGAACATTGTATGTTGTCAGCATTAAAAATATTTTTACAACACTGTTAAAGAATAATCAGGATGCTGTATCTTAGATATGCTATAACATTCTTTAATTACACATTTTAGGAACTAAAACAGAACTTGAGTCAAGAAATAGATGAGCATCAGCATGAGCTTTCAGTATTACAGGATGCACATCGTCAGAAAGTAGCAGAGATAAGTCGACGACATAGAGAAGAGCTGGGTGAATATGAGGAACGAATAGAAGAACTTGAGGATCAGTTACAGAAAGGTCCTGTTTAATGTTCTTTGGGAGATTTTAAAAGAATTTTTGATAGCCTATTATGCTTAACAGCAAGTGTTGGTTTCCTAGGTGCCAAATACATATTTTTTGCTTTCTAGATAACATACCAAATATACAGTGGTATAGGGACCAATTTTGTTGAGATTTTTTTTAAAAAAATGTGTATTCTTGCATGTACTTTATGTATTTGTGTGACATTTAACTCTAGATGCAGTTAAGCCTGGGGTGGGCAATAGTGAATGTAAGGCTGAATATATATTTTTTAAAGTGCAGCCTGACTCTGTACATGTTTACTTGTTTATTTATTTATAGTACTTTTATACCACTTTATCTTAAACTCTCTAAGCAATTCACAATACAGACACACACATGTATGTATATATGTGTGTATGTATAATTCAATATAAAAACAATATAAAACAATGAAAAAATAATACAAATAATAAATACTTAAACATTATAGCAAGACAACCATGAAACAGAGCAGTCTCATAATCCATTACAAGTCTGGGAAAGTCTGTATAAACTAATACATCTTCAAGAGGCACTTTAAATTCAGCACATTTTCTGTCTCTCAAACAATGTGTGGAGGGTGTTCCAGAGGACGGGTGCCACTACCGAGAAGGCCTGCTTACATGCTATTGGAAACATCCTTTTGGTTGTGGAACTATCAATAAGGCCTCCTTGGAAGATCTTGGAGTTGGCTGGTGTATATATAGCAGAAGATGTAGGGGTATCCTGCTCATGAGTTGTGTAAGACTTTTTATACCAACAACAAAACCTTGAACATGGCCTGTAGCTAATAGGCAGTCAGCACGTTCTTTTTAACACGTGTATTATGTGTATAGCACAGACCTCCACTGAGCATCCTGGCTGCTGCTTTATAGTAGTTTAATTGTGAGGTCACCAATGCACAGATCACAGTGTCTAGGCTATCTTGTTGAGGATTAGAACAAAGTTCAGTGTGGCTTATTCTTACAAAACTGTGTGTGTGATTACAGTCCAATAAATTAGATTTCAGTTGTACATTTATGCAGTAATATATAAATTACTAAATGGAAGAAGCTCAGCATTTGTACCAGTTAAATAGGGTGACCATATGAAAAGGAGGATAGGGCTCCTGTATCTTTAACAGTTGTATTGAAAAGGGAAGTTCAGCAGGTGTCATTTGTATATATGGGGAACCTGGTGAAATTTCCTCTTCATCACAACAGTTAAAGCTGCAGGTGCCCTGCCCTCTTTTAAGTCTGGTCACTGTAGTATAGCTCCTCCAGCTTTAACTGTTGTGATGAAGAGGGAATTTCACCAGGTTCTCACCAGCCCTGTCCTCCTTTTCATATGGTCACCCTAAGTTAAACAAGTTTCTAAAATTACTGTTTTTGTAGCATTTGTATTAACAAATAGTCCTCCTTTTAGCAAGTTACCTACTTTATCAAATGTGTACATTTTGATTTGTAGCTTGCTATGTAGATCTGAAGATAGGTTACCATATTCCATTTCTGAATTGGACGAATATGTCATGTGTCTTTTTACTAGATTCAGTCCCTGACATCTCCAGGTAGGGCTAAGAAGGAATCCTGAAACCCTGAAGAGTCACTGCCAACAGTATTGATGGTACTAGGCTAGGTGGACCAACGGTGTGACTCAGTTTAAGGCAACTTCCTATGTTCCTATGAATTGCTTTTCAAGTGTGAATTTTGTAACAACATTTTAATATCTAGTGTAGCCTTTCCTAACCTAGGGTCCAGATATTGGACTCCCATCTCCCATCAACCCCAACCATCATGCCAAGTGGGCATGGATGGTTAGGGTGAATATCTGAAAAGGAGGACAGGGCTTTGAAAAAAAAGGGAATTTCAGCAGGTGTCATTTGTGCGCTTGTAGCACCTGGTGAAATTTCCTCTTCATCACAACAGTTAAAGCTGCAGGAGCCCTGTCCTCCTTTGTATCTGGTCAAGATACAAGCAGCATTAACTGTTGTAATGAAGAGGAAATTTCACTAGGTACTGCATGCGTACAAATGACACCTGCTGAAATTCCCTTTTCTATACAACTGTTACAAGATACAGAAGCCCTGTCCTCCTTTTCATATGGTCACTCTATGGATGATGGAAGTTGTAGTCCAACAACATCTGACAACTCAATATTGGGAAAGGCTGGAATTATTCCACTTCCAAAGTCCTTTGAGAGCAATCCTTTCCCAAGTGTTTGGATTGAAAAAATCGCACCAAAATTCACATCAAAATATTAAACACTGTACAGCTCAACTTTGTACACACCCTTTGAATGCACCCTTTCCTCCTACGGGGCTCAAACAGTGTTGGTAGTAGACCCTGGAAATTTCTGTTTCAGTTGTCAATAGGGACATGATCTAATACGATGTTTTCCTGCTGGTAGCACAGAGGCTCCCAAACTTTTTTAGAGGCATCTAATAAAAGAGTTTTGCCATAGTTTAAGACACACTTGTCTGCACCAACCCCCATTTGCCCAGTTTTCTTACCACATCCATGCCCATCTTCCAAGGGCTTTAGGGGCAGCATATTGGTGATTAGTTATAATGGTTACTTACACAACAATCTGTGTGAGAGACTATCTAGCGAGTTTCATGGCTGGTTGTGAAGCCAGGTCTCTGTTCCAAATATGACATCTTTTTGCTGCTTTTTCCTAAACATTAACTGATGTCCTAAACAAAAGGCTCTAAGGAATCAGGGAGTGAGCTGCAACCTATTAGTTGCGACTTCTATCTTTCAACTTCTGCAAGTTATCTCATAGAACACTAATTTCTACTTACATTATTAATGCTATGGGGGTGGGGGGGAGGGCAGCCACTGAATTACTTCTCAGGTATGAATGTTAGCTTTTCATAGAGTGGGGATGGGAAACACATGGCCCTCCAGATGGTGTTGGACTACAGCTTGCACCATCCCTCATGCTGGCTGGGTCTCATGGGATTTACAACCCAGCAACATCTATGGTGGCACATGTTAATCACCCACATGTTTAGTTTTTTAACGGTTTTTAATGCTTTATGTGTGTACTGTGTTTTAGGATTTTAAATTTTGTATACTCGTTTTAATCTTAATTTTAGAATTTCTGTAAACCGCCCAGAGAGGCCTGGCTATGGGAGCGGTATATAAGTGCAATAAATAAATAAATAAATAAATAAATAAATAAAATAATAGTGGGCTGCACATTGCCCAGCCATGTCATAGAAGGTTAAAGAGTCAGTGTGGTGTAGTGTTGGACTGGGTGTCGGGAGATCCAGGTTCTAATCCCCACTCAGCCATGGAAACCCACTGGGTGACTTTGGACTAGTCACAGACTCTCAGCCCAACCTACCTCACAGGGTTGTTGTTGTGAGGATGAAATGGAGAAGAGGAGGATTATGTACGCCGCCTTGGGTTCCTTGGAAGGAAAAGGGCAGGATATAAATGCAATAATAAATAAAAATAATAAAAGCTTTATTTTTCCTCTCTCTGCCTGTAAATTAGCATATTGAGTTGGATCCAGAGTTATGCAGATGGAACTTCGCAGACCTTATGATGCTGTGGGCAGAATGGGTCGCTTCCACCTCCCTCCTGCGGCCCCCTTTGTTGCCCTGCCCCTAAACCTGCTCTGGAGCTTTGCGGGAACAATTAAAAGTAGCGGCCGGTGAGGGCTTCAGGGGGAAGGAGAAACAAAGGGTGGTGTTTGGCAGGCTGTTTGGAGCATAAAACCACTGGGATACATGATGTACGCTTACTGCATATATTGATTCCCAGTAAAAAACACTCTTGCTACAGAGAAATAATATGTGGGGATCGTGCACCCTGTTTCTCTACAGAATGGGGCTCCAAACAGCCATTTGCAGGTTGTTCAAAGTCTGGTTCCGCTGGGATTCTGGTGCCACAGCCACTTCCTGCATCAGGGGAGTGAGCAACTTAAGAGAGTTGGACAGCTGCATTGCTTCCAGTAGGAAGGCTCCGCTGGAGCCTGGTTCTCTCTGAAAACAGAAGCAGCACTTCTCTTTGTGGAGGGTCACCTTTGGATCCAGACCACTGTAACCTTACTAAGGAAGATCAAAAGTGTGATGGAACCTCCTGTTTGTTCAGATTGTTTATGAGGGCTTGGGCAAGGAAGCTAGGAATAGGAATAGAAATTTATTTCACATCCAACGTACTCTTCACTCTACTGTAACAGTTTAGTAGGGTTAGTGTGAGAATAATGGCTTTGAATAGGATCTGCAACTGAGAGGTTTAGGTTGAATTTGGATCCTTGAATGCTATCTGGTTGGCTAGTGTCAATCATCTCTGCTCTTCTCCTCTGTGCTTTTTGGATATTCTAACTCCATCCCCCGCAAGTGGAAAATGACTAGAAAGGGGAACTCAAAGAGTGTGAGAATGATAGGATAGTCCTCACTGACTTGCTTACATGCACTCCTTTCTTCTCAAGCCAGTTAGTTTTGGGGACTTGGAAAATATTGTTTCTACGTTTGCTGGCCCACCACTTTCCAACATCCTACTCTGGTAAAATTAGATGACAACCATGGTCTTAGAGGTTAATTGGTTTTATTATTAGCAGCTCCCTAGTTTTTCAAATTCATGTACCATTCAATACAGTTAAAGATGACCAAGATGCATGTGGATTTCTGTGGAACTGGGATGTCTAATTTATAATGTAAAGAGGAACCAGAATAGCTGTTCATTAAGCTGTGCATGTAGAACAGTCTTAATTTAAATCTTTGATTCTACAATTGTTTTTTCAGGGGCATATTTGCTTTTTTCTACATTATCGTTTCTCATAAATACCTTGTTTTTTGCAGTGGTTATAAATAATTATTGTTCCAAAACCATTATAAAATTTCTCTGTGATAAGTGTGAGAAAATGCCATATTTCTGGGTACTATTATAAACATATTGTTTGTGTTCTATAGTTGGTGGGGCAGCTGAACGTCCTTCTGAACGTGACCTACAAAACCGCCTGTCTGAATCTGCAGCACCACACTTGACGGACTTGCAGGATAAAGTGAAAAGTTTAAATCAGCAATTGTCTTTAGCAGAAGATGAGAAAAATCTTGTCATGAAAGAGCTTGAATTGGTAAAAATGGAGAAAAGTCAATTAACACTGGAATATGAAAAACTACAATCTGAATCCAATAAGCTTCAAGCATCCATTCTTGAAGAACAGGATGATTTGAAAATGCAGATGGAAGTCCCTAAGTATGCAGCGGAATCACTGCAGGCAGAAGTGCTCCGGCTACAGCAAGCACTGCTTGGTATGAAGCCACTGGGAATTCAGAATTAATTTGTGTCTATTTTTAGCATGTAAATACAGTTCTAGGGGGAGAAAAAACTTTAGGATTGGGATTCAAAATCCACATTCCAGATTGTGGAATGGCCTGCCGGAGGAGATTCGTCAACTTGAAAGATAGATAGATAGATAGATAGAGCTTCATTGTTTCAACCAGTGATTACAACAAGCATAGTAAAAACAATGCCGGAGGAGATTTGTCAACTTGACAGTCTTTTAGAGTTTAAAAAAGCAGTAAAGACTGATCTATTCCGGCAGGCCTATCCAGTGAAATTTTAGAATGTTTTAAGGATGTTTTAAAGATGTTTTAATCATGTGTGGTATGTTTTTAATCAGTTTTTAACGTGTATTTTATTTCATGTTTTTATACTGTTTGTTTTATACTTTGAATGGTTTTAGTTTTTGTGAACCGCCCAGGAGCTTCGGCTGTTGGGCAGTACAAAAATGCAAATAATAATAATAATAATAATAATAATAATGTGTGTATGCTCATTTTCATGTGTATGAAAATGAGCACCTCTAAGAACATCCTGTGTATCAGGGCATTAGACCATTTTCTATTCCAGTAGTTTCCCCTCCTGGCGTACTGTTCTTTCAAAGGCTCCCCTGACCTTTTGGGGGTTGGGGGTGCTGTCACCGCTTAAAACTAAAGAATCTCCAAAGAATGGGGTGCGCTCTGGTTCCTGGCCTAAGTGTATGAAAATGAGCACCTCTAAGAACATTTGTGTTTGTTTTTTAAAAAGTGTTGGTTGCTACTAAATGTGCCACCAACCTTCCTTTGCACAACTGCCATATTATTGAAAAATAGTTTAGTTCATTTGGGTATCTTGGTTCCTAACTCAGTTTTGAATTGCTGCCCCTTAAACGATGAGACGGATTTAAAAAGTGATAGAAAATAAATGTATTTAGTTTCCACAATAAGTACAAAATTAGTTTTAATGCTAACTCTTTGTACTTGGGGTGTATTAATTTCAAGGATGTATTCTTAAGAAGGCTACCTTTGTATTCTTGCCTTTGAAATTTAATTTCACTGCTTAAGAAAACATAATCTTCAGGCTTTTCCCTAAGAGAAATTGCCTATTTTCTCATTGTTTTTACAGATGCAGAAAATGAAATAACAAGACTGAAAAGTTCAGATCAGGTAAACCGATTACTAAAGCTAGAGAAAGATAAATATTTTTGAAATGGTGTTGCCTTATTTAGTCACAGAGAGAGAGATTGAACTATCGTAATTCATCAAGAAGGTCAATTCTATTCATTTAGGTCTGAATAGTGACCGTAGTTTACTGTCTCACTACAGATGTTAAATTACTTCAGTGTTACTAACATGATTGTGTGCTTATTTTGCATACTTTCAATCTCTAATTAAATGGGAGCTGCCTGTAGGTTTTGATGTCCTTTTCCTCTGACCTCACTTCCCAGAATTCCCACCACCAACTGAAGATAACACTTCATGAATTGTACTCTAGTCCCGAAACCATATGCCATCATAAATATGTTAATCTTGGAGAGATCAGTCTTATAGTCCTTGGGAGAACATCCCAGGAAACAGGATTGTTCAGAACCCCTCTCCTGTGGCCATAGACAGTTTTAATTCCCCTCTCCTGTCCCCTTGCCGGCGCTGCAGAAAGAACCTTGCCAGCTACTTCCTGAAGTTGCAAATGCAGCCTCAGAGAAAGGGGAGGGGAGAAGCTGGGATATGAGAAATCCTATGACCTCTCTAGCTCCAGCCCAGCCCCCTGTAGCACACCATCTCTAGACAGGCTCAGAGGTCTGTCTAGAGGAAAATTTTATAAGAGGTCAAAGAGGCAAAAACTGCCTCCATGGCTCCTCCCACCCTGCCAATAGCAGCCCAGCAGGGCATTGTATACTCAGAAGCCTCTGAGATCGGAGCCTTCCTTTGAAGGTACCAAAATACTCTTTGTTTTTGCTGCAACACAGACTTACACAGCTACCCCTCTGGAAATTGCCACAGATAGTATGTTCATAAGTAAAGACAAAGCTGCTGGAGAACGCTCAAGGATTCCTAAGCCAATAGACTGACAAATTTGATAATGACACATTCTTATTATCGCCAATCTAGGATCAGTCAGATCAGGGATCCTGGCCGAGGTTGAAATAAGGCAGAGCAGTTTGTTTAACACAGAGAAGTGCATCAGAAAGTTTTGTCATTTCAAATTTCCCTCTGCCATCAAGAGGCCACAGAAACCTGAGATTCCCTAGATTCTACCAAGAATTCTTCATCACACTGAAGATCTCCAGGAGCCACACATACTGTGTGTAGCACACCTGCGTCTTAATGCTATTGAGGATGATATACCTATTAATGCAAATGTCTATGAGTTATAGGAAGTTACTGTATTTTCTTCCACCACTGTCAGTATGTAGGAGTCTCTCGTGGTGCCCTGATGGAGAGAGCATAGTATCACAGTGTATTGGACCAAGCACTGATCATCTACTAATGGAACGGATTTCCCCTCCCCACCTGCAGCCCCCTGTGCTCTGGAACAGATTTGGGACACATGCGGGGGGCTGCAGGCGAGAGGAGAGGATGGTGGAGTTGTGTCACGTGAGCACACATATGCTCACACAGCTTTGGATCTAGCCCAGTGTCCTCAGGCCATACCAAACTAGAAACTAACTGGACAAGGCAAGTTAGTGAACACATGTGCTTACCCCTTCCCTAGTGAATGTCTGTGTCTCTTTAAGAAATCTTACATTTTCAGAATGCTGTCATTGGAGGGATAATTCCATGAGGAAATTTCCGGAGGGTGGCACCTTAAAGACTGACAGATTTATAATGGCATACGGTTTCATGGACTGTGTACTCTTTAAAGTGCCACAAGATTCTTTGTTGTGTTTTTCCATAAGTGTTTTTTTAATTGCAGAAAGTTGTATATAATTTACAGATACATTTGTGCCTTATAACTTATGAAAGTGATTTCTACAGTATGAAACTTTTGCGCACGCATGGGCTTATTTCCTAGGTTTCCGTTATAAATTGAGCAAGGAGGACAGATATGATGCCCACTCTTCTCAAATTTGCGTTTTAGCATTCCCATTTGGGTAATTGAACACTTTTGGTAATTAAAGAGAATTTCTTGTTCTCGGCAAGCATGCCCTCTTCACAAATAATTTGCAGTCTTTTTTTATGTCAGGTTGATACTTGCAGATATACTCAAATTGATTTTATCCTATTAAATTTAGGGTCTTTTTTCTGTCTAAATTAAGGAAAGATTTCAGAAAGAAGTGGCAAGTTTACAACCAAAGTGTGAGAGCACTACACATGTATCTGCTGAAGGACAGAATTTGGAGTTAAATCAGTTAAGAGAAGACTTGGAAAGGAAACAGCATGAATTTAATGAAAGCATTGCTGAAAAAGAAACTCTAGTAGCAGAACTGGAAGAACTGGACAGGCAAAACCAAGATGCTACACAGGTTATACATATATACATATATAATTAATTAAACGGGGGAAGGAATGATATGTAATCCCAAAGCTTGTGTGTTGAAGTGTATGGATATTTATTAGCTCTACTTAAATCCAAAACTGTTTGTTGGCTATTCTGCTTTATAGGCTTTTCTGGTCAATTATTTTTTTGTTTGGTTTGAAAAGAAATAACACAGTTCTTCAGAGAGTTGTTGTTTTAGGATGATTTTTTAAAAGGGGCTAATATTCATTTCTTTCTGGGACAAGCAGCCCAGTTTCAGAAATCTTTATATTAGTTACAAATGTCCCTTGAAACTCACATAGATTATTTCTAGCTAGATTCATATAAAACTGTATCTTTACTCAAAGTACCTTTTGACCCCGACTGATAGGACTTTAATTCAAAATTCTTTATAGAAATTATCCAGACCACTTTCAGAATTAGTTTAATAAATTTATCCAGAGTTTATTATGAATTTTCTTTGTGTGTCTCTTAATATAGTCACAACATTTTACTTATTCTCATCTCTAAATTCTTAATTATTTCTAATTGGCTTTTCATTTTGCATTTCATAACAAGGCATCTTATATATCTTTGAGGGAAGTGAATTAGCATCTTATATATCTTTGAGGGAAGTGAATTAGCAGATTTTCAGTAGGCTTCTTTAGATGTTCCAGAAAAGCTAAATCATTTCTATACTCAAAATCAGGGACTAGAAGTTGAAGTCGAAGACTGTGCTTTCTTGGCTCTGAATGCCCAGGACACACACCTAGGATGGCTTCAATATCATGAGTTGGTAGGCACTGAAACTCAGGAAGCCAGAAGCACCAAAATCCAATTTGCCACTCATCTGCTTGTCAGGAGATGAATGGTTCTAACCACAGGAGAGTAGTAAAATGCATTAATGCCAAAGGATTGTGGATCCTTGTTTGAACTGTTTACATTTATATGATGAAGCTAAGTGCTGTTTGACATTGTGCTTAATACAACAATGTCATACCTACAGGTTTTTTAAAAAAAACATATACCAAGTGTGCAATCCTATGTCTCCTAGACAGCTTCTGGAGGACATAGGATTTATCAGTTACTGGGATCCGAGGTCAGAACCAGGGCACTGACCTTGGAGCCCAGAAACCGCTCTTCCTGCCCCCTTATAGTTGGCGTGGTTCTTGCCATGCCAGTTACCTCTCTGTGCTCGGAAACAGAGTGTGGAGAGGTGAAAAGGGGGCAGAGAGGGGAGAAGACCATGGAAGGTGCCTTATGCAGCTTCCTATGCACATTCTAACTTCCTTCCTCCTCGAAGCTGCGCCTAGACAGGTGGAACTGCCCATCTAAGGAAAATGGCACCATGCGTTGTATACTCGGCAGCCTCGGACTTCAAAAGCTGCTGACTATCAAGATAGGATAGTCCAAAAATTATTTTTTTAAACTTTTCTAAATGCTTTAGAATTCAAACTACTGATTTATCATGAACTAATGGGATTTCTTTACTATTTTGACATTTGTTTGTTTTTATTTTAGCATATGATTATGTTAAAAGAACAGCTAGCAAAACAGAATGCAGAAGCTACTAATGCTATCAACCAGCTAAAACTGGAAATCGATTCTGAAAAAAGAAAAACATCTAAGCTAGAAGCTGAGAGGCTAGAAATGAGCAAGGAGATGGAAGGCCAGAGAGAAAAATTGAATCAATGTACATTTACACTTAATGACTTGCATATGACTAAGCAACACCTGGAAAATAAAATAAAAGAGTTAAAAGAACAGCTAAAATCATCCCAGCAATATAGTTCCAAAAATAAACAGGAAGTGATAGAATTAAAGAAAAATCTAACACAAAAAGAAGAAGAACTTTCTGTGCTCCAAAATGAGCTAACCAGTCGTTATCAAGAACATTCAACCAGAGAAAAAGAAGTAGAAATTTCAAATCTGAATGAGCAAATTTCAGAAAATAAATTAATGAATGCAGACTTGGAGAAATCTATTTTGGAACTCCAAATAGAAAAGGAAACGCTTCATACAGCATGTGAAGAACTTAAACAGCAGTTGCAAGAAGCTAATAGTGAGAAGAATAAGATTGCTTTAGAAAAAGATACCATGGTGGAAGCTTTGAAAATAGAAAATGGGCGATTAGAAAATGAACTATGCCAGGCTGAAAGCCGATTGTTAGAACAGTCTCACAAGTATGAACAAACCATTGATGAGCTGTCAAATGTACGTAACATGGATACTTCTGCGTTACAGTTTGAATATGAACGCTTAGTTAAACTCAATCAAGAGAGAGACTTTGAGATAGCAGAACTCAAGAGAAACATTGAACAGATGGAATCTGACCATGAGGAAACTAAAGAGATGTTAACAACTAGCTTAGCAGGGCAAAAACAACTGACGGAGCTCATAAAAGAGAGAGAGGTGTTTGTTGAAAAATTTAAAACCAGGGCTTCTGAACTGGAGCAGCAAAATGAAGATTATATTAAGGATTCCAAAAGATTTGAACTTTTAAAACAACATTTAGAAGAAAAAGAGAAAAGCCTTTCAGGCATGAAAGAAGAGAACAATCATTTGAAAGAAGAAATTGAACGACTAAAAGACCAGCAAAGTCGGTCACCCCCTTTGGCTGAGCCCAAAACTCTAGATATCATCAATGAACTTGAAGCAGAAATAACACAATTAACTATACTTAAAAATAATCTTGAAGAAGAGGTGAAACTTAACAAAAGGACACTTGACGATCAAAATCAGAAAATGGCCCAACTTCAGCAGTCCCTACAGGAGTATAAAAAGGAGGTTGAAGAGTCCAAATTTCAGCATGAACAAATGAACATTGCACACAAGCAGGTATGCTTGGAGAAGGATGAGGAAATAAAAAGCCTACACAGAGCAGTAGAACAAATTAAAACCCAGTTACACAATCAAACAACAGTCATTCAACCAGACCCTTCTTATCTCTTTCAAGAAACTAAAGTCCAGACACTTAATGGTGAAAATGGGAATGAGAAGCATGACTTATCTAAAGCTGAAATTGAAAGGCTGGTAAAAGGTATCAAGGAGAGAGAAATGGAGATCAAGCATCTAAATGAAAAGAATGTCTTGCTAAGTAGACAAATTGATCAGTTATCCAAAGATGAAGTTGGAAAACTTACACAGATCATCCAAGAGAAAAACTTAGAGATACAAGCTCTTCATGCAAGGGTTTCCTCTCCAGCGTATAGGCAGGATGTTCTTTACCTTCAGCAACAACTACAAGCCTATGCCATGGAAAGAGAGCAAGTGCTGGCAGTTCTTAGTGAGAAGACTAGAGAAAACAGTCAGTTAAAAACAGATTATCATAAGATGATGGATATTGTAGCAGCTAACGAAGCAGCTCTGAAGAAGCTGCAGGAAGAAAACCAAAAACTAGCCAGTGAATTTGAAAGCAGCAGTCAGGATATGTCCCGGGAAACAATTAAAAACTTGTCCCGTATTATTCGAGAGAAGGATATTGAGATTGATGCGTTAAGTCAAAAATGCCAAACATTATTGACTGTCCTCCAGACGTCCAACATGGGTACAGGCAATGAGGTAGGAGGAATTAATAGCAATCAATTTGAGGAGCTTTTACAGGAACGTGACAAATTGAAACAGCAAGTGAAGAAAATGGAAGAGTGGAAGAAACAAGTACTGACCACCGTCCAGAATATGAAACATGAATCAGCTCATCTCCAAGAAGAACTACAAAGGCTTCAGGCACAGATTTCCACTGATAGCGAGAACAATTCTCAGTTACAGATTGAGTATAATGGCTTAATCCATAGTTATGAACAGAATGAGAAAAAGCTGAAAACATTTAGCCAAGAATTAGCACAAGTTCAGCATAGCATAGGAGAGCTTAATAGTACCAGGGATATTATTCTGGGCAAGCTTGATATAGTAACACCATCTTTGCCAGTAACCTCTTCTACTGGTGGACAACCATTAGACATTCCCAGGAATGCTTCTTCTCAGATGCTCACAAGTGACTCCAAACCACCAAATGAGGAACTGGAGCGCTTGAAGAAAACATTGCAGGAGAAAGATGCAACTATCCAAACTCTGCAGGAAAATAATCAGAGGCTGTCTGATTCTATGGCTGCATCATCTGAGATAGAAAGAAAAGGTCAAGAGGAGTCTCATTTTGAGATAAAGCACTTGAAGGAGAAATGCGATGTCTTGCAGAAGTCACTCAGGGAAAAAGACCTGCTAATAAAATCAAAAAGTGACCAGTTACTTTCTCTAAGTGAAAATCTCAGTAATAAAGAGAACGAAAATGAGCTGCTGAAGCAAGGTGTAACTAACCTGAAGGAGAGAACTCTTATTTTAGAAATGGACGTCCGTAAATTGAAAGAAGAAAATGACAAAATAGTGGCAAGATGCCAGGAAAAAGAAACAGAATTCCGAGCTCTACAGGAGACTAACATGCAGTTTTCAATGATGTTGAGGGAGAAGGAATTTGAATCGCATTCCATGAAGGAGAAGGCTCTGACGTTTGAAAAACTGTTGAAAGAGAGAGAACAGGTGTGTGATGTTGAATTCCTTTTGTTGTCGTCGTTCAAAGTCAAAGGGGGAAAAGAGATGTGGCTGCCATTTTGCCATGCAATTCATATTTTAGCAATCTGGTGCAAGATTTCAATTTCAAATGCAGGATTCTGGGAATGAGGTCAAATTTCATTGTTCTAAACTTCCTTGTTTAAGAAATGTCTGACAAACATTCCCTATACTTTTCAGGAGCTGAAAATAAGGGATTGGCGCAGATCTGTTGATCAGTCACCGTTTGTTTTTAAAGTTTCATATATTTTACACTGTAAAATGTGTTAACTGGAAAAAATACTAATTCAAGAGAATATATGACTTGCAATGCAAATCCTATGCACATTTATTTAGACATAAGTCCTACTGGGTTCAGTTGGGCTTACTCCCATATAAGTGTGCACAGGGTTGCCAGCCTTAGTTCCTCTCTTACATTTATGTACGCCCTTCCTCCAAGGAGCAAAAAACATGAATATTAGTTTGCCCCACTTGATCTTTAACAGAAACCTCTGAGATAAGAGATAATGACTAGCTCAGGGTCACCCAGTGATCTCCTTGGGGGCTGAGCAGAGTTTTAACCTTGGTATCCCCAGTCCATGTCTGGTTAAAGAATAGATTTTTCATTCTAACTCAAAACATACTTGCTTGGAACTAAGTCCTACTGAATTCAGTAGGTTTTTTTTATCAAACTGAATATGTGTGATTGGGGAATTAAATACTCCTCTGAGAACCTGTATAAGATATGTAGTCTCTAGGAATTTTAAAGTATTGATACAAGACTATTGTTTATTTAGACCACTGAAAAATGACCTGGCATAACTTTAAACATATTTATTCTAGTTGATGGTCTTTATATCAACCTGAATTCTGTTCCTCAACTGTACTGGCTTTGCCTGTCTGTCAAGCGCTCTGTAATATATCCTTGTAATGAAGCACTAGCCTGGTATCCATAGGCAACAAAGAATTCTATGCAGACAGGTGCGCCCAACATGGAAACCTCCATGCCCAGTGTAGAAAAGCAGTGTGATGCTGCAGGAGGGACAGAGACTAATGCATTTAAATTTTATTTTTTGCAGGCTAGTGCATAAAATATTATTTTTCATTTTTCTGTGTTAATTTTTTATCATTATGTTGTATTTTTTATTTTTATGAATTATTGTAAATCACCCAGAGAGCTTCGTCTATGGAGCAGTATAGAAATGCATTATTATTATTATTATTATTATTATTATTATTATTATTATTATTATTAAAATGTTGCTATAATACTTGAATACTGTCTAGCTACCCTTTCCCTTAAATATATTCATGGGAAATATTTAGATTGTTATATGTGAACAGCTGTGACACAATGCAATTCACTGTTAGTACATCTACTGTGAAGCCTCAGATAACTGTAATTTCCCAACATGTATACACACTTTTATTATGAGCTGTCATTAATACATGCCTGCACAATTGTTGCACATGATGATCTACGTACATCTTGCATGTTATTTCCTACACATAATGCTTTTCACGTAGGAAAAGATGAAGTGGTACAAGGTGGTTGTGTCGTATATTGCGGCCTCTGTTTTCACCTATTTTCTTACATGGCATATGCCACTCTAATTAATCCATATGACCTAGATAATAAACATTCTAGGAAACATGTAGCTCCATCTATTTGGCAAGAAAGAAATAACAACTTCAGTGCCTTCCTTTAACGTAAGAGAATGGAAAACCTTTAAACATGCGTAAATTCTCTTTATTTTCATTTTTGAAAGGGAAAGGCAGGGGAGCTGAACCAGCTGTTAAATGAAGCCAAGTCAATGCAAGAAAAGGCTGTTGCTTTTCAACAAGAGAGAGATCGAGTCATGTTGGCACTCAAGCAGAAACAAATGGAGACTAGTGCCCTACAGAATGAGGTATGAGATGAAAATAAGGGAGTGAGAAAGTGTGTGCAGATGAGGGCAAAGAGAGCAATGCTGAGAAAATATGACTTCATTTACATGCAGGCGCAATACTTGCGTGATAAGGAGCAGCGTCTCAATCAAGAATTGGAGAGATTACGCAACCACCTTTTGGAAAGGGAAGACACTTCCACACGTGAAGCTTTAGCAGCTGAAGATCGGGAAACTAAGCTTAAAAAGAAAGTCCAGGTTTTGGAGGAAAAGCTGCAGTCTTCATCAACTGCGGTGGAAAATGCCAGGTAAATACTTTGTCTTGGTCAGCAACTAGTTTTGTTGGAGGATCACTTTAAAATAATTTAATAGTGTCCTGTCAACATATCCTATTGGCACTGGTGTCTCTTCCTTTGCTCTCTTTCAGAGAGTAATGAAATTGTCAGCCGGATGATGGTTCAATATAATCCAGACATCACTGTGTAACAACATTCAGCCTTTTCAGATCTTTAAACTAAACATAGAGTCCACTTGTACCTTCTTACCATATATATCGCTTTCTGCTTTCGTGACTCTCTCACTTCAATTTAAAAAGAGAGAAATTAGAAAATGCTGGTGGTTTCAGTTGTGCAACTTGCCCAGAATAAGTTATAATTAGGATAATGCCTAAAAATAGGAAAAAAGAAATGGAGTGACAGAAACTAAACCAGAGTTGAATGTAACGGAAAGTCCTGAAATTGTCAACTAGATAGTCAAGGCTATCAATGTGTACTAGTGTATACTAGTCGTAATGGTTATGACTAGTATACACTAGCCTCCACTATCAGAGGCAGTAAACCTATATACACTGGTTGCTGGGGAACATGGGTGGGAGAGTGCTCTTACACCATATCCTGCTTGTGGGTCCTGGCCGATAGTGGTTGGCCACTGTGTGAATAGAGTGCTGGACTAGATGGACCTTTGGTCTGATCCAGTATGGCTCTTCTTATGTTCTTAATATATCTAATAAGAATATTGACATATTAATACATGGCAAAGAGAAACATTTTAGGCTGGGATTGCCGGGGGTGGGTGGGCTGTCTGGTTAAAGCCTCCACTCTAGAACAATCCCAATGCAGCCAGAATCACTGGCCCCATACTGCTTAGCAGGGTGGGGAACAGCCATTTTCCCCAATGCCCTGCTAATGGCTGATCAGCTGGGCAGCAGGGGAAAGTGGGTAGGGCTCCCCTGGAAGGAAATGTATCAGGAAGCACTTGTTGTCTTTATATCTCATAATATTTTTCATATTTCATAAGACCACAACCTGTACTGAGAACTGGCATTTCTGCTAAGTTAGGTCATTTAAAAAACAACACACACTCATTTTCTTATTATTATTATTATTATTATTATTATTATTATTATTATTTATTTATTTATTTATATAGCACCATCAGTGTACATGGTGAAAGGCAAATACCTGTTTATATAACCAGAATTGCTTCCAGAATAAAATGATTTGTTCTTCTAACAACAGCCTTTTCTTCTCTGCTGGGGAGATGATTAGCATTTTTTAACTTAAAAAAAGTTTAAACTACCCTTCCTGTAAAGAATTTTTACAGCAGCTGTTTTCATGTTTCATTTTGAAACTGCCAACTATCTAGAGTCTAAATATACAGGGCCTGCAAGAGTGAGATTTTTTTATAACCTGGATGACTGATTGTGTACATTTTACTTGAAGCCATCAGGCTAGTATGCAGGTGGAATCCTTGCAAGAGCAATTGGACCTTGTTACTAGGCAGAGAGACGAAACTGTGCTTCAGCTGACAATTTCACAAGACCAAGTGAAACAATATGCTTTGTCGCTGACCAACCTACAGATGGTGCTAGAGCAATTTCAAAGGGGTAAGTTCACTCTCTCATATATAATGTGAAGATTGCCCTGGATATCTTCTGTTCATCTAAAAATATGTTATTTTAGTAGTAAAATCTTTCAAATGAGTTATTCTCTCAAACATCTTACTTTAACAACTGAAGTCCCTTTGACAAAATAAAAGCCGATAAGTCAAGTGTACATATTTATTTTTAGAAGAAAAAGCCATGTATTCAGCTGAGCTACAGAAACACCAACGGCAGTCTGCAGAATGGAAGAGAAAAGTAGAACAGCTAGAAGATAAAGTGGTTTCATTGCAGGTAGGTTGAACTGGTTCTGTAATACAGCCTTAATTTTGGGTTGGTGAAGTTGGCACAGGAAACAACCCCAGCAATGGTAGGAAGGTGGGGTGGGGTGGAGTGGAATGTGATGTAGGGAAGAAGGGACTGGGCTGGTTCACATGACACCTTAGCCCACTGTGGGTTAATTAACTCTTGAGGAACTGTGGCACTTGCCAGCTATGAATATTATGAATATGCAACACCCAACTGGGAGTTGTCGTGTTGTGCAAACTGAGCTGGTGGGGGTTATTTCAGGGTTTTAAAAAAACCTCGCAGAAACTCCCCAGCAGACCTACAATAGGCTTTCATATCATTGAACGGTCCTGGCAGAAGGATAAGAATAGAAAGTGAAGGAAAGGATTTGGGATGGAATGTACCTGATCATGCCACTGAATACTTTCCTTCAGAGGCTATTTATAGAATATTTGGCCTAACTTGCCTCTGTAGTTCAATTGGCTGAAACAGGAGAGATTTTAAACTGAGCCTTGTTTCTTGGTATATTGATAGATATGTTATCACAGCAAATTGTCGCGATAATGATCTACCTCATCTTGTAGGAAAGGTTAGAGGAAGCAAATGCAGCGCTAGATTCTGCATCAAGACTAACAGAACAGCTGGATCTCAAAGAGGAACAAATTGAGGGGCTTAAGAAGCAAGGTAACAGATTCTTTAATTTTTTTGCAAACAAATAGAAGTTTTGTTTAGGTACGGGGGTTTCCTTTTATGCCACAGTACTTCAGTGATCACATAATATGCTGAATATGGTGATTGAAGAATGAAGGACTAAATCCAACATTATGCCATTCGCACAGTGGGAGATTCCCCTCCCCTCCTTCCACCCCCTGCATGTCCCCCAAATCAGTTTGAGGGAGGGCATACAGGGACCTGCAGGGGAGAGGGGAAATTTGGTCTGCCAGCAGGAACTGTTGCACTGATGGAAGGACATCATTGGATATAACCTGAAATGTCCTCTATCCTGGATTCTTAACATTTCTCTAGACAGCATCTGTTTTTCATTATGGAACCGCAGGAGCAGCTCTGTGGTTAAGGTGAATGAATGGTTTTCTCCAGCACTGTATCATAACTCATGAACATTTTTCATAAAATCGAGACAATTTATTCTTCCTGTAGGAAATTTGGCATGGGTCAATCAACCTTTTGGGGACGTACTATCTGACCAAATTTCAGAAATTCTTCGTGACTTCTAGCTGAGATAAAGCAGTTTAAAAACCTTGCAGCAAAGGGCAGTTGCTCTATGTTGCAAACATATTTGTTCACACCCAAAACATTTCTCCATTGGGACTGCTTGAATTAATTGTGTCAAAATTCAAGGATATTGCAATGAAATGCATTTAGCTGGTTGGATAAAAATCCATTGGGTTGAATCCTATGCAAGAAGGTTATCTGGCCCTTTCTTCTCACTGCAACACCCTGTGCCAATCTGTTGGGACTCAGAGGGCTGCAATGGGGAATCAGTTGAATGTGGGGGGCACCTTGCACAAGCGGAAGTACCTTTTTGTTCACACGCAGCACCTTTTGCATCCAATATAATAATGAATCAATAGATTTCAAAGTTCTCATTTTTAAATTGCTCGTTTAACTAAGTGGAAGTAGTGCAACGTGTCTGTCTGGAAGATTGAAGCTACCCTGATGGAACCTCCTTTCCAAAAGAAAAATGGTCATTGCCAGAATAAGCAGGCTGAAGCAATGTGTATTTGAAGATGAGGGAAGGTGAACTGCTGTGTCTGGATATTTTCCCAAGGCATACTGCCGTGTGTGTGTGTGTGCGCACATGTGTGCTTTCAGGGGAGGGAAGGAGGGAGGCTGAGGAGCTGCCATGACTTCCTGATTTGCATACTCTGGCTTGACTCACTTTTTCTCTAGTGGTTGCTCTACATCTGTCTTGCTATCTTTGCAACATCTACTTGATGATACACACTCTTTGCTGCCAACTCACTGTTGTAATAAGCTTCTTTAATGTCTAGTACTTTTTTTGAATGGTTGTACAAACTATGAGGACAGTAAAAACAGGCAATAAAGTGGGGATTGTAATAAAAATGCCCTACCTTGCAGGGTTTTAAAGATTGTTGAGATAATATGTATGAAGTACTTTCAATACCTTAAATCATAGTGTAAATGCTAATTACTATAGATTCACAATGAAGTGTTCTTCCTTTCCACTCCTGAGAAACCTCGTGATATTAGTACTTGCACACCAAAGTACTTACACACCAATGAGCGTTGGAATAGTAAGTTAAGGTATTGTCCTTCACATCTGTGTCTTAGAACATAGAATACTAGGGTTGAAAGGTACCTATAAGGCCATCAAGTCCAACCCCCTGCTCAATGCAGGAATCCACCTTAAAGCATCCCTGACAGATGGCCGTCCAGCTGCCTCTTGAATGCCTCTAGGGTGGGAGAGCCCATTACCCCCCTAGGTCATTCGTTCCATTGTCATACAGTCAGGAAGTTTTTCCTAGTATCCAGACAGATTATGGCTTCCTGTAACTTGAGACCATTATTCCATGTCTTGCCCTCTGGGATGATCAGGAAGAGATCCTGGACCTCCTCTGTGTGACAACCTTTCAAATACTTGAAGAGTGCTATCATGTCTCCCCTCAGTCTTCTCTTCCCCAGGATAAACATGCCCAGTTCTTTCAGTCTCTCCTCATAGGGCTTTGATTCCAGAACCCTGATCATTCTTGTTGCCCTCCTGTGAACCCCCTCCAACTTTTCTGCATCCTTGAAGTGTGGTGGCCAGAACTGGATGCAGTACTCAAGATGAGGCCTAACCAGATCCAAATAGAGGAAAACCAGTACCTCACGCAATTCGGAAGCTATACTTCTGTTAATACATCCCAAAATAGCATTTGCCTTTTTTGCAGCCACATCACACTGGCTCATATTCAGCTTGTGATCTACAACAATTCCAAGATCCTTCTCCCTTGTAGTATTGCTGAGCCAAGTATCCCCCATCTTGTAACTGTACATTTGATTTCTTTTTCCTAAGTATAGAACTTGGCATTAGTCAGTTTCATTCTGTTGTTTTCAGCCCAGCACTCCAGCCTATCAAGATCACTTTGAAATTTGTCTCTGACTTCCAGGGTATTAGCTATTCCACCCCATTTTGCGTCATCTGCAAATTTGATAAGCATTCCCTGCACCTCCTCATCTAAATAATTAATAAAAATGTTGAAGAGCACTGGGCCCAGGATTGAGCCCTGCGGCATCCAATTCGTTACCTCCCCCCAGCTTGAGAAAGTACCATTGATAAGCACTCTTTGAGTCTGATTCATATAAGTAGTAAATATATTTTGCAGCTAGGATAAGCTCTCCAGATGTGTTGAACTATAACTTGGATAATCGCTGACGATTGACCATGCTGGAGGGGCTTATGGGAATTGTCCAACACAACTGGAGAGTACCAGGTTGCGTACCCCTGTATTGCATAGTGTGCTTGCTTACAACATAGCCTTTTTTGGATTAAGCACTCAAAAGTGTTGATTAAATGCTGTTATAATGTATTTTATTTAACACATAACTTGGCCAGACAGCAGAAAGTTTTGCCAGGAAAAACATTAAAAAAGAGATAATAGTTTTTGCTGTGTGGCAGAACTTAAAATTAAATATACAAGGAACAGCTTTGAAGGTCGCCTTTCTTTTCATAAACCAATTTGAAATTAATAGTTTCTTCACAGAACAGTCCAAGCATTTTAATAGAGACTTCCATTTTAGTGAAATATATTTAAGGTTGTTTTTAGGGAGATAATTATTCATAACATAGATGTGCCTTAATGGTTCCTTCTCATAGTGGCCACTCAATATGATGTTGAAGTCTCTTGAGTGAAAAATCGGTAGCATCAGCCAATCCAAGCATAATAACCTTCATCACTCACATCTATTATTGCATCTCCATTTTGACCTTTGATATTTTCTTGTTATGGAAGTTATTTCTTTGGACTCTGATGGTCAATTAGACATCGAATTTACACACACACACACACACACACACACAAATTCTAAGAATCCTGCTGGGTTTCAGCTAGTAGAAATTGATGTTACCTGCTCTTCTGAATGTTTCTGAGTGACAGGCAACAACCTAATGGTAACACCACATGTATATTAATGAGGATTGATTCACACATGAGATGCTCCCCTGTACAATCACCTAAGGTATGTGAGCTGACCTTTGTGAAGTGGCTGCTGCTGTATCCATAATGTTGTTGTTTTTAATTACATTTATATCCTACCTTTTTCTTCTCGCAAGGAACCCAAGGAAGTACATGGTCTTCCTCCTCTCCATTTTATCCTCACAACAACCCTATGAGGTAGGTTAGGCTGAGAGACAGTGACTGGCCCTAACCCTCATGGCTGAGTGGGAATAGTACCCAGATTTCCCACATCCCAATCCAACACTCTGAGCACTATACCGCACTGGCTCTCACAGACCAAAGAATAAACTCCCCATAACATGAAAGTATCAAGGGTCAGAATGGAGACACAATAATAGATTTGAGTGATGAAGGTTTCATAGGGTTTGCCAGTATGCTTAGATTGGTTGTTATGAGCATTAAGAAATTTATTTTAGTTTCAGTTTTTAGCCTGCCTTATTGCTGATGGCTCAGTGCTGGTGACAATTAGAGCCCATCACAACATTCCAAATAGATCTTGTTCTTTAAATTTGAAGTTGGCCATCTCAAACAGTGTCTGAGATTGCAAATTTGTCAGGAGATTTGTGAACCACCCAGAGAGCTCTGGCTATTGCGGGGTATAGAAATGTAATAAATAAATACATAAATAATAAATAAATAGGAGAGAACACAGCAAGAAAGAAGCCAGACTGCCTTCCTATACTCTGCAGTTTACTCACAGCAGCATTGTCTGGTTGCTTACTGTGCCCTTTAAGGGGGAGTGTCTCGTTAATTTTTTAAAGACTTTTAAAATCCTGGTTACTAGTTAGAATGGGAAATTCAAGCAGCTTACAGTTAGTTGAAAACAATACAAAACCTTTAAGGATCCATCCAATGTCTGAGTCGTGTTTAGCAAAGAAGGATAAAGGATTTCTCCTTCCTCTTTCAGTAGTAGCTTCTGCAGCTGCTTTTACCGTTAGATAGGAAAATAATGTTTGGGATCAGTGAGGCGGTTGGGGATGTAAAGAAATTTAGCCACAGTAGATCAGCAACCACTGCACGAGGAACTGTTGCTCTAATGTTGCTCTAAATTCCAGCTGTGTGTTTGCATTCTGTACTTTCACAGGATGATAATATCACGCAAAGCACACATTGCATTCTGCAGCCAGACAAGTTTCAGTGTGCTTACATGTTCATGCCCATTTTACCCTTTTGAATTGCTCTGTTGGAATTGGCAGACACAACTTGTTTTAAATTTTTATAGCCTTGTTGTAATCAGTATACTATGTTAGGGTTGGCAAACTGTTCGGCTGACCAGTCAAATATTGTCAGTTGACCAGTCAAATATTCAATGAAACTACAGTGTAGGTTGCAGTTTACGTTATTTCATTATGGTATAATTTGTTAACAAGGGCACACGTGAGGGCCCTTGCTAACAAATTACACCATAATTAAGTAAGTTGCTTGCCTTGCAGCAGTTGATGGCAAATGTAACAGCATAGTAAAACAGCTCTTACATACCGCTGGCTACACCTGCAGCCATATTCACCTCCAAACAGGAACCCAAGGCATTATCAGTGACAAAGGTCACTGACAAAGGAGGCAGTATTATATAGGGAAATATAACTCCATCATGTTTGCTTCAGGATTGTGGGACAGACCCTCCATGTGATCTGGCTCTGTAAAGCTCATGGGAAGAATTGGTCTAGAAAAAACAGTAGCTGTAGAAAGAACTGAAAGTACTGGAACTGAAGGACACTGAAAGCAAGACATTAAATTATGGAGGGGAAAACCAAAATTCTTTTTCATTCTAATAAAGTGAATGCTGTAAACATACTTAATCATTATTTGAACAGGCTTCTGAAATCTCTTCATTGGCTTCCAATTCACTCCAGAATCCAATACAAACTTCTCCTGCTGACCTTCAAAGCTCTTCACGGCCTAGCTCCTGCCTATCTCTCCTCTCTCATCTCACACTATCGCCCCGCTCGTGCTCTCCGCTCCTCTGATGCCATGCTTCTCGCCTGCCCTAGGACCTCCACTTCCCTTACTCGGCTTCGTCCTTTTTCTTCTGCTGCCCCTTACGCCTGGAACGCTCTTCCAGAACACTTGAGAACTACAAACTCAATCACTGCTTTTAAAACTCAGCTAAAAACTTTTCTTTTCCCTATAGCCTTCAAATATTGAGTTTGTTCTGACTCTATACTGTTAGCTTCTCCCTAGCCGGTGCCTGTTTACACTTCCCTGTGCCTGTTTGCATTCTCCTTCCCTCTTTATTGTTTACTACAACTTATTAGATTGTAAGCCTATGCGGCAGGGTCTTGCTATTTACTGTGTTATCTGTACAGCACCATGTACATTGATGGTGCTATATAAATAAATAATAATAATAATAATAATAATAATAATAATAACAGGCAATTAATAAAGACAGATCAAATGTTTAGCTGCTCTTCTGTATTAAAATAGTGGAAGGAGTCCATTCCTAGTCACCCTAGGATGACTAGGAATTTGGAATATTCATTTAATTTGTCAGAGTCTGAGGTGAGCTGAAAGCAGGATGGATCTGTCTCTTGGTAAGCTTCAAAATTCTACCAGATTATAAATGAGATAATAAACATTTAGGATTCAAAAGCCACAAAAAGGACATTACTCTTGAACCTTCTGCTTTGCCCTTTGTAATAGTGCTTAAGCTGGATAACTATGTACTAAATAGCCAGTTTCCAGCATTCATTCTCTGTCTCTCTGACATGCTTTGCCAGCATTCTGTCAGACTTTAGTATGAATAAGAACTGGAACACTAGGCAGGGTTATGCAGATAAGGACTGGCAGGTCTCAGTGGTGCCACTGAGCTCTGTAAGAGAAAGTAAGTGGGCTTTAGTCTGGGAGGTGAACAAGACATGCTTCTCACTCCAGAAACTGAGATTATCAGGACAATGGGCAGGTTTAGCCCCTATCCAAGTAGTGTCTCAGAATGTATGTCATGACTTTGAAACATAAAACTCAATTGCTGCCATTTATTCCTATGGGAGAAAATAAAGCACTATAGCTGGAGGACAGTATTGTAATAGAGGCAAAACCTACCAACCACCTCAGCACTGAGTGAAATGAGCCACCTCAGCAATGAGGGGGAAGGAGAAATGCTCTAACTACCCTGCCAAGATAAAAGGGAATTATGTTTCTGATGTTACTATTTTTCTTAGTTCTTGAAGGCCATGGTTAGTTTGGGGTGAACAGAGGGTAAGACTAGTTTTGGAAAAGCTAATCTGGCTATTTCTGTGGCAAAGGCTTCAGTGATGAATGAAGGTCTGGGATAGCTGGGGACAGAACTCTCCACCTTCAGTTTCTCCCATTCTTCATTATGACTGTTGCCATTGTAGTAGTGGGGAAAACGAGGCTTGCTTCACCACTTGTGGAGAGGATTGATGGGTAGGGGTGGAGAAAGAATCCTTCCTTCCCGCCTCCATGTGTGGTTAACCCAACAGTGATGGTCAAGATCTTGGCAAGTATAAGAGCTTTTCTCTAGAGCACAATTTTAGCACGAATTGTAGATGGGAGAATGTTGAGTAGGTTTGTGTATGGGATTGCAACTCTCCTCCCCTACCACTCATCAGGCATGGCAAGCCGTTAGCTAGTTATTTTTCCCTTCAAATAAAGGAGACTGTATTCAAAAGATGTTATTTACACAAGAAAACATATAACGTCCTTTTGAACAGTGGCCAGATACATTCCCAGACACAGATTTGTTGGATCAAACTGCTGAAGGTTTTTTAAATGGATTTTTTTGGCAGGAGAAATTATATTAATGGAAAAACATAAGACACACCAGATGCAGGTTTTTGAATTTCCTTAAATGGTTAACAAATTGCAGGACAATATTGTACATGTCTAGTCTACAGGAGTCCATGATGAAATTTAGCTCTCTTCAGTTGTTTTTATACCCATTTAGTAAAGTATTATAAAAGCAAATTATATGGCCAAATAAGATGGGCTGGGGGGAAAGATTACACAACTAGATTAAAATTCCATCTTTGTAATTTATTTTAGATATTTTATATCAAACTGTAGCTGATACTTTTATAGAAGGAAATAATATATTAACAGGACAACCTGTTTCTTTGTTTTTCATTTCATTTTTATTCTTCCTTTCCTGCAAAGAGCTCAGTACGGTGTGCCTGGTTCCTCTCATCCTCCCACCCCAGTCCACCGATTTTCTCCTTACAATTACCCTGAAAGGACTGGCCCAAGGTTGCCCAAAAAGACATTCATGATAGCATAGAAATTTGAGCCTGGGTCTCTCCAATCCTACTCTGACATTCTAACGGATTTCTCTTTTGAAATGTCTTTTATATTTAATGAAAAAATAGGACAATTCTATGTTCATTGTTTCAGTCTGATTTGCCTTCTCCATTTTTTGTTGAATAATTAGATGTCTTGTTTGTTTAAAAGCTTCTTATTTGCATATCATGCTTATTTTATACTGCTGATCCTTTTTAAAATCTTTTCCTTCTCAAATGGTGAATCTCCACTCAAAGGTAATGGAGAAGAAGGAACTCAGTTCCGAAATGCATTGGGCACGAATAAATTTCTTTGGCACTTTGTGAACAGTTTCTCTCATGCTTGTTCATGCATTCAGTGCCTCTCCCTTTTCAGTTTTGTGTTCCATCTTGAATGATGTCTCTCAAATGAGGTGAAGGATATTGATGTTTACAAGGAATTTTCCAATGCCATCCTAAATTTGTTTAGTTGGTCCTACTATATTCATGGGGTTTATTAAGTGTAGGGGCCTAGCTTTCTCATCTTTATCTAATTTAACCAAGGCAGAACGGCTTCCCTAGCCTTGCATTGTGGATTTATATCCCGTTGTCTAGGCATTGGCTAGCTTTCCGCTCTGTGTCAGAATATTGTGACAGACATTTGAAAAGAAATTGAAAGGTATTCACTCTAGTAAAGGTTTTTCCACATGTGTCATCGTTCTCTGAAAGAGATACTCCAATGCAGTATTTGTCTTGTGCCAATTTATAATCCATTTCCATTGGGTGGATGGAATTTTGGGCAGATTGCTTCAGACCACAAAAAAATGAGCAACTTCCTATAATCCTTGCTTTGCCTTTATTGCATCAATAAAAGCTTGGAAACATAGTCCATAGTATAATCTCAGGTTTTGCCATTTGAGTATGGAAAAATATGGCCAGGGCTAAGTTAGCATCATGCTTATTCACAAGAATAAGAGTAAAAGTGGTACTAAACCCATTTCTGCAGTATACATGCTTTTGACAGAATCTTTTAATAGGACACTCTGTGAGTTCATCTGCTTTGTTTATTGTCTACTTATTACAGTGAAATGTAATTTATTTCTATAGGTGAAATTCAAAAGGAAATGTTAGAAGATGCACAAAATAAACTAATGAACCTTATAAACAGCACAGAAGGAAAAGTAGACAAGTGAGTGGTTTTTTCAAAGTTTATTTTAGAATGTAAACTTTATTTTGAAAAGTAGCACAAGTTTGTTATGCTAAAATAAGTGGCCGTGACGTCTATTATTTTTTAAAATAGTGTTTGTTAAAGCTGCAATATTTAATAGATCACACCAATTAATTAAAGACCTTCTGAATGGTTTTTAGTAATTGGCCCTAATTAAGTGAGCCCATTTTAGAACCTTTCTCTTATTATTATTATTATTTATTTATATAGCACCATCAATGTAGATGGTGCTGTACAGAGTTAAACAGTAAATAGACCCTGCCGCATAGGCTTACATTCTAATAAAACCATGATAAAACAATAAGGAGGGGAAGAGAAAGCAAACAGGCACAGGGTAGGGTAAACAGGCACTGGGTAGGGTAAAACTAACAGTATAAAGTCAGAACAAAAGCAAGTTTTAAAAGCTTTAGGAAAAAGAAAAGTTTTTAGCTGAGCTTTAAAAGCTGCGGTTGAACTTGTAGTTCTCAAATGCTCTGGAAGAGCGTTCCAGGCATAAGGGGCAGCAGAAGAAAATGGACGAAGCCGAGCAAGGGAAGTAGAGACCCTTGGGCAGGCGAGAAACATGGCATCAGAGGAGCGAAGAGCATGAGCGGGGCAATAGTGTGAGATGAGAGAGGAGAGATAGGAAGGAGCTAGACAGTGAAAAGCTTTGTAGGTCAACAGGAGAAGTTTATATTGGATTCTGAAGTGAATTGGAAGCCAATGAAAAGATTTCAGAAGTGGAGTTACATGGTCAGAGCGGCGAGCCAAGAAGATGATCTTAGCAGCAGAGTGGTGAACAGAAACCAACGGACTGATGTGAGAAAAAGGAAGGCCAGTGAGAGGAAGGTTGCAGTAGTCCAACCGAGAAATAACCAATGCATGAACAAGAGTCTTGGCAGAAGAGACAGACAAAAATGATCGAATCCTGGCAATATTATACAGGAAAAAACGACAGGATTTAGCTACTGCCTCAATATGAGGAATAAAGGAGAGCGAGGAATCAAATATAAAGCCAAGACTACGAGCTTCCTTGACCGGAGTAAGCGTAACCTCATTGACAGTAAGAGAGAATGAGAGATGAGGAGAAGGTTTAGGAGGAAAAACAAGCAATTCAGTCTTTGCCATATTAAGTTTCAAACGACAATGAAGCAACCAAGCTGAGATATCTGAAAGACATGCCGAGATACGATCGTGAACAGCAGGAGAAAGATCCGGAGATGAAAGATATAATTGTGTATCATCAGCATACAGATGATATTGGAGGCCATGAGATTGAATAAGATTACCCAAGGGCAACATGTATAAAGAAAACAACAACGGACCAAGCACCGAGCCTTGGGGAACCCCTACTGAAAGGGGAAAAGAAGAAGACGAGCTGCCATTAGCCAACACGCTGAAAGAGCGACCCGCTACATAGGAGGCAAACCAGTTATAGACAGAGCCACAAAATCCAAGGTCATGAAGGGAATCTAAAAGAAGATCATGATCAACCGTGTCAAAGGCTGCAGTTAGGTCAAGGAGAATAAGAACGGAGTAATGGCCTTTAGACTTGGCAGTAAGAAGATCATTGGTAATCTTAGTAAGGGCTGTTTCAGTGGAATGCAAAGGACGGAATCCAGATTGAAAAGGATCCAGAGCAGAGTTACTAGAAAGAAAATCAAGACAACGAGAGTAGACCACACGCTCCAGGATCTTTGAAACAAACGGCAACAAAGAGACAGGTCGGTAGTTAGACAGAGATAGCCTATCAAGAGTAGGTTTCTTGAGAGTAGCATTTTTAAAAGCAGAAGGAAATGAACCAGAGGACAGAGAAAAATTAATAATATGAAGCAAGGAAGGGAAGATAGCAGGGATAAGATTAATAAAGATGCGAGAAGGAATCGGATCACGAGAACAAGTGGAAGGCTTCGAAGAGCACAGTATTGTAGACAGTTCATCAGCTAAGATCGAAGGAAACGCAGAGAAATTTGCAGGAGGAACTGACAGATGAGGAACAGGAACTGGAAGAGGAGCAGAGCTGACAAGATCAGAGCGAATAGTTTGGATTTTAGCATTGAAAAAAGAGGCAAAGTTATTAGCAGACAGAGAGGCGGGGAGAGATGGTGGATTAGGCTTCAGAAGAGAATTGAAGGATGCAAAGAGCCGCTGAGGATGCCTAGCATTTGACTGGATCAACGTTGAGTAATACTGCTGTTTGGCCAATGAAATGGCAGAAGAGAAAGAGGAGAGTACAAATTTGTAATGGACAAAGTCCGCCCAGTCCCTGGTCCTACGCCAAAGGCGTTCAGCTGCCCGGGAACAAGAGCGAAGGTAGCAGAGGAAAGAGGTGAGCCACGGTTGGGGTTGAGAAGGGCGAACTATCCGAGTTGTAGATGGAGCAAGATTATCAAGAGTTGAAGATAAGGAGGAATTAAAGGAGACAGCTGAGTCCAAGGAGACAGCCGAAAAGACAGAGGGAAGAGAGGAGGCTAGAGACTGAGAAAAAGCCTCATAATTGATAGATTGCAAGTCACGACAAGAGCGAGAAGCGGGACGTGAAGGAGGAGGATTATGAGTAATATTGAAAGAAACTAGGTGATGATCTGACAACGGAAAGTGAGCAGTAGAAAAGTCCAAAACAGAGCAATTCCGAGTGAGAACAAGATCCAGACAGTGTCCGAGGGAATGTGTGGGTACATCAGACCAAAGCTTAAGATCATAAGAGGAAGATAATGAGTGAAATCGTAGAGCTGCAGCGTCTTGAGGGTCATCCACATGAATATTGAAGTCACCCAAAATAAGAGTAGGACAGTTATCAGAGAGGAAAAAGGACAGCCACGAATCAAAATCAGAGATAAATTTTGAGGACGAGCCTGGGGGGCGGTACAGAACTGCAATCCGCAGTCGCAATGGAGCGAAAAGCCTCACCACATGTACCTCAAAGGAGGAAAACCAATGTGACGGTGGAATGGAAAGAGGCTGGAACTGGCACAAACTAGATAATAAAAGACCCACACCACCACCACCGACCCTCTGGGCGACTAGTGTGAGAGAAAGAGAGTCCTCCAAGAGAGAGGGCAGCAGAGATGGCGGTATCATGGGCAGGAAGCCAGGTTTCAGTAAGAGCAAGGAGGTGGAGAGACCTAGAGATAACCAAGTCCTGAATGACAGGGGCCTTAGAAGCAACAGAGCGACAGTTCCATAAGGAACACGAAAAAGGCAGCTGAGAAGAGGGGAGACACCGAATAGGAACTAAGTTGGGAGAGACAAAATTGGAATGAGCCATAAGGAACAGATATGAGGAGAAAATGAGAAGATTGTGTCCTGAGTCAGAAAGTAGCAGCGACCAGACCGCAGCTGGGGTTTTTCCTCCGGAGTAGAAGTTCCGCTTGACCGGCTTCGCGCCCACGGCAGAGAGCCTCAGGCCGAGAGCCCTTGTGCTCTCGCCCTTCGGCTCGCGCCTCCAGCAAACTGGAGGCTGGAAAACCTAAAAGAGGTGGAGCAGATGCTGAAATTCAAACAAACCAATCAATGTTGCTCAATAGCTTCTCTGCTGAGCTAAATTGCAGCTGCTCTTCAAACTGCAAACTGCAAACTGGAGGCTGGAAAACCTGAAAGAGGCGGAGCAGATGCTGAAATTCAAACAAACCAATCAATGTTGCTCAATAGCTTCTCTGCTGAGCTAAATTGCAGCTGCTCTTCAAACTGCAAACTGCAAACTGGAGGCTGGAAAACCTAAAAGAGGCGGAGCAGATGCTGAAATTCAAACAAACCAATCAATGTTGCTCAATAGCTTCTCTGCTGAGCTAAATTGCAGCTGCTCTTCAAACTGCAAACTGCAGGCTGGAAAACCTAAAAGAGGCGGAGCACCTTTTAAATTGGTGCCTGCCATTTCCCACTCCGCCCACTTTGGCAGCAAGACAAGGAGGAGTTAAATGGAAGCTTACAGCTCTCTTGTGTACTGGTGTCATTACTGGTCCTCACCTTAATCTTGGAGTCAGCTTGCAAGAAAAAGTCTGCCCAACTACCAAGGCAAGACCATCATACTAGGCACTTCAAACCAGGGTATAAGGCTGAATCTCTGTAGATTCCTTTAGAAGTAAACCTTATTGAAATAAGGGGAGCTTCAGAATAGCTTGGTCCATAAAAAAAAAACATGTTCTTTCCCTTCATAACTACTGCTTTTAAGCCAACTTGATTGATTGACTGACTAAAATAGTAGATAACCTAGTAGATAAAACAATAGATAATCTAGTTCATTCCTGTGCCGTACACTAGCTTTTCCATTCACAGATCCAGTTGCACTCCACAGGACATCCCCCTCTCTGTACAGACAGTTCTGTATCATGCAGATGATCGTGTGCCAGAAGTAAAGAGCAGAAATAGAAGACATGCACTGTGCCAAGTGTGTGCTTGGCACAAAATAGTTTAGGAAAAGACATTCATCTTGATCCTTGGTTACCAATAAATGTAAACTTAGCTTCCAAATTCCTCCAAGTCATAGCCCCTTAATCTAGAAAATGTCTCTTGTAATGCCTATACATTATTATTTATATTGCTTACCACTTAAGAACAGTATTAGGGCTCTCCCACACTAGAGGCCTTCAAGAGGCAGCTGGACAACCATCTGTCAGGTATGCTTTAGGGTGGATTCCTGCATTGAGCAGGGGGTTGGACTCAATGGCCTTATAGGCCCCTTCCAACTCTACTATTCTATGATTCTAGGAGGGATGCGGAGTCATACCAAGGCAATTGCCTTGCGGTTCCCCCCTCTCCCACTTTTCTTTATTATTGGCAATCTGAAGTGATATTTGCATTTGTCTCCACATTTGCAGGGTCTTAATGAGAAATCTTTTCATTGGGCATTTCCATACTCCAAAAACGAAGCGCCATGAAGTGCTAAGGCTAATGGGGAGTATTCTGGGAATAGAAAAGGATGAACTAGAAGAGGTAATTCTCATGTGTCTATTTTTTCTCTGTGACAATGTCAATACACTAGCACGTTTTCTTCCTCTGCTGGATTGTACATAATGGACAGGCAGTCCATTCCAAGTGGAACAAGCCATATATTTTTTAAGCATTTTGTGATGGTTGCCCTTATTTTAATAATATAAAATCAATGGAAATATGTCCCTTTCTTCTAAGAGATCATGCCCTAGAAGGAAGAAACTTGTCTTAATTGCTATGGGTCACAAGATTCTTACAAACTTATTCTTCATTGCCTATTTGAAACTAGCTTTCTCAATATGTATGTTTTTTGGTATTGCTGAACTGTTTATCCAGGTCAAATTTTATAAACACATTTTGACTTGTTCATTAGTAAAAATGAATTAGAGTTCCCTTCAATACAATAGATCACTACTGTCCTAGTTTTTGTATTCTGATGTAAGACTTCTAATAAGGGGACAGGGCATTTTGTAAGGTATTGTATAACATGCTAGGCTATGTGTGATAAGAAGCAGCAAACCATGTAAATTCTGTATAAATTATACAATTTCCATTCTCTGCTGCATGATTTATTCTGCTCGTGTATATTCAAGAAAAGCACCACATTCATATCACTAGAAATTCTGCTCCCCTCTGAATAGCTTTTGTGATTCACTTCAGTTTTCCTCTTTGTAATGGTATATTTACCTGATGGGCCCAACTCTATCTTGTGTAATTCCTTTTCGTACGTCATTTTGTGAAGGTCTTGCCCTAAAAAGCGGATGCGGATAATGACCATGATTGAGAATGGATTATAACCTTTTCTTTTGGTTTAAATTGCTCTCTAGTTATTGTCAGAAGATCAAAAAGCCGTTACTCGATGGATGACAGGATGGTTTGGTGGAGGAGCTGCTGGATCAAAGAGTGTCCCCAATACACCTCTGAGACCAACCCATCAATCAATTTTCAATAGTGTAAGTATTTTGCATTTGCTGCTTAAGTTGGAAAATATAGGACTTACATATTATAAATGTTGACAACCTAGGTCATTACTCTTGGTTTTGAAGGTGTTTTTATTTCCACATCAGCATTTGTGGCTTATAATTTCTGTTTCCCATACGTAAGTGTTTCCCACTTTTGGATTTTCAGGTGTTCCTTAATACCACCACCCCCTGTAATAAATGCCTCTATACAGCGTTTTGCCCAAGAGCTCTTTTTGCTTGTTCTTACCAGGGTGACAAAGTCTCATCTCGTAGCTAGTTTGCCCTGTCAGGCCTTTAAAGCCATGCATGACATAATCTGATAACTGAAAGCTGTAAATACCCTCATTAGGGCTTGCACTTAAATCAATCAGGAGCTATGGTTCTTAGGTATCCACTACCAGATTGCCTTAACCTTAGTGGTGGTGTCATATGACTTGCTTATGTTAAACTTTATTTATTCATTTATAGCTCCCAGAGCTATTAGCCTTGCTCGAGTCTAGATCATCAAGCTATTTTTTTATTTTATTTTTGGTATTAATAACTTTTTTTTTATCACCATTATGCCATCTTGAATTGATGAGCCAAATATGGATTGTGTATTTCCAAAAGTGTTGTTTGCTTTGGTTTCATGAGTGTGTACCTTTTCAGTCTTTCTCAGAACTATTTGTGAAGTTCCTTGAAACAGAATCACGTCCAACTCTTCCTCCACCGAAACTCTCTGTTCATGACATGAAACCTTTAGGAGCAACAGGAATTGACAGACCCAATATTAGTTCTTCCAGCAACATGGCAGGTAATGTTTTGTAGATAGTAATGTCTTTTATTTATTATTTATTTATTTATTTAAAACATTTGTATCCCACCCTATATCACTAGGATCTCAGGGTGGCGTACAGATAAAATTATACTATATAAAACAATAAGATATGAAACGTTGGATTTGAGCAATGACTTGTGTCACTCGCACATTGGATTTTCAAGGCTGTATTGGTTGCACAGAAAGTGCTGAGAGAAGTGTTTTTTAATTTAGAAAAATTATATGCTCAATTACAGCTGGGCATATTTTTGCATGTTTAAAGCCTGTTAGCATAGCACAAAATCAGTTATCATCTCATGACATGGTTTGTTGTTGGCTTATGACTCTGGCTTCTCTGGGAAGAGACAAGCCACAGTCCCTGGTTTGCACATAACCATGGATGGAAATTCTGTGGTTTGGTTAGCCACTCCCATTTGTAGAAACAGCCAAGCGGGAATAATTGGGAAACATGTGTCAGCGCACTGCTTGAACATGATACACCAGAGTTCTCATGGAACCCTAGCATATCTTTACATCATAGAATCATAGAATAGCAGAGTTGGAAGGGGCCTACAAGGCCATCAAGTCCAACCCCCTGCTCAATGCAGGAATCCACCCTAAAGCATCCCTGACAGATGGTTGTCCAGCTGCCTCTTGAAGGCCTCTAGTGTGGGAGAGCCCACAACCTCCCTAGGTAACTGATTCCACCGTCACACTGCTCTAACAGCCAGGAAGTTTTTCCTGATGTCCAGCTGGAATCTGGCTTCCTTTAACTTGAGCCCGTTATTCCGTGTCCTGCACTCTGGGAGGATCGAGAAGAGATCCTGGCCCTCCTCTGTGTGACAACCTTTTAAGTATTTGAAGAGTGCTATCATGTCTCCCCTCAATCTTCTCTTCTCCAGGCTAAACATGCCCAGTTCTTTCAGTCTCTCTTCATAGGGCTTTGTTTCTAGACCTCTGATCATCCTGGTTGCCCTCTTCTGAACACGCTCCAGCTTGTCTGCATCCTTCTTGAATTGTGGAGCCCAGAACTGGACACAATACTCTAGATGAGGCCTAACCAGGGCCGAATAGAGAGGAACCAGTACCTCACGTGATTTGGAAGCTATACTTCTATTAATGCAGCCCAAAATAGCATTTGCCTTTCTTGCAGCCATATTGCACTGTTGGCTCATATTCAGCTTGCGATCTACAACAATTCCAAGATCTTTCTCGTTTGTAGTATTGCTGAGCCAAGTATCCCCCATCTTGTAACTGTGCATTTGGTTTCTATTCCCTAAATGTAGAACTTGGCATTTATCCCTATTAAATTTCATTCTGTTGTTTTCAGCCCAGCACTCCAGCCTATCAAGATCACTTTGAAGTTTGTTTCTGTCTTCCAGGGTATTAGCTATCCCACCCAATTTTGTGTCATCTGCATATTTGATCAGCGTTCCCTGCACCTCCTCGTCCAAATCATTAATAAAAATGTTGAAGAGCACTGGGCCCAGGACTGAGCCCTGCGGCACCCCACTCGTTGCCTCTCCCCAGTTTGAGAAAGTTCCATTGATAAGTACTCTTTGAGTCCGATTCTGTAGCCAACTGTGAATCCACCTAATAGTTGTTCCATCTAGCCCACTTTTAGCTAGTTTGTTAATCAGAATGTCATGTGGTACTTTGTCAAAAGCTTTGCTGAAGTCAAGATATATGACGTCCACAGCATTCCCACAGTCCACAAGGGAGGTTATCCTATCAAAAAATGAGATGAAATTAGTCTGACAGGATTTGTTCATCAAAACCTTACTGTAAGGTTTGCCCTTCATTTCCAAGGCATTTGAACTGGGCCTTACTGTCTGAACCAGACTTTAAGCCAATGAGCTTTGTCCTTCACTTCAAAGCAGCAAAAGAATGTTGCATGATGCTGATGGGTTAAACAAAGCTGCAGAATATGACTTTTAATAAAACTTTGAAACTATGCCTTTACATAGAGAACGTTGCTTGCTACGTAGTTTCTAAAGTTTAGCAATTGAGAATGTTTGTATTTAAATCATTGCATTAAAGCTGGATAATTTCCAGTCTGAAAGCTTATCTTTCAAAGTTTATATTTTCAATAAATTTGTTTTATATGCCTTTTGTCCTCTTGTCACTTGTGGTATAATAGCGAAGGTACCCTATTTTGTTTGGCAGGCACCCAGTTTTCTTGTCTGGACTAAAGTTAGGAGGGACTTTGTCCATTCAGGAACTGGATTGTTGCCCTATAGAACCAGACATGAATTCTGTATCCCTTAATTGTTTGGGTATGTAAGTTTTTTTTTTTAATATTTAGAATAGATTAACAGACATAAATACATAGTTCCCAGATCACTCTCAGCGAATGAAAGATTTATCTGTGGCCATGGTATTTATTAACTCCTGAGAGACTTTTGTTTTAAAAAGAAAGTAAGTTTCTTTTCACATTTTTGAAGACGGAAAATCTTATAAAGGCCTAGTTTATACAAGATAGTAGTGAATTGCAATGGCATGGAGGCTTCCCCATGTAACAAACGTTCTTGTGCAGCATCTTGCCACAATGATTTGGTGATTGTTCACTACACCATTGCAGAATTTTTTAGGTGACTGATTTTCAAGAGACCACTGTTTGTGTGAAATTCGCATGTGAGTGCCTGCAGAGTTCAAAGTGCAAAGGAAAGTAATGAATGCATCGTAGATGGTAGAGGTGGTAAATGTCCCCTTAAAATCCTGGATTATGTGTGTGGTCCATTTAGCAAGCTAGAGTTTAGTTTAAACCACATAACAACAAACCAGGAATCTGTTAGAATGGAAACTGTGGGAAGCATTTATTGCTATTTTCAAAAATTAATTTAAAAAATGAAAATGAGGTCAGCAGTTCAAACTCAACTATATGGCTTCCATTTATAACAAAGGATAAGGTAAGATAAGGCACATGTTGGCCTATTTTACACATAATGCTGACCCATGGTTCATTTGACCTATGGTTTGCTGCCCATGATCGAACAAGCCGGTTTGTTTTCTCAATTCCTGGATTGTTAGTTTCTTTTCTCATTCACTTGCTCTCTCCCTCTATCCAAAACACTTTTGGAGTACCACAGTACTAGCATGTAGAGTGGCTGGGTTTTTTGTTGTTGTTGCTCTTGCCCTCCACCTCTGTAGACCTGCAAAACAACCCAAGAACAACCCACAATTCTGGGTTCGCACGTGACCACAACCTATGTTTTAAAGAACCCAGACTTCACAATCTGACAGAAAACCATGGGTTCTCTTTCTGGGTAGTTTGTGGTTAACAAACCATGGTTTGTTAGCATGGCTGCATTCACCCATTGCAACCCAAAATTCAACAACCTATACCTTAGGTTAGCTAGAATCATAGAATAGCAGAGTTGGAAGGGGCCTACAAGGCCATCGAGTCCAACCCCCTGCTCAATGCAGGAATCCACCCTAAAGCATCCCTGACAGATGGTTGTCCAGCTGCCTCTTGAATGCCTCTAGTGTGGGAGAGCCCACAACCTCCCTAGGTAGCTGATTCCACCGTCGCACTGCTCTAACAGTCAGGAAGTTTTTCCTGATGTCCAGCCGGAATCTGGCTTCCTTTAACTTGAGCCCGTTATTCCGTGTCCTGCACTCTGGGAGGATCGAGAAGAGATCCTGGCCCTCCTCTGTGTGACAACCTTTTAAGTATTTGAAGAGTGCTATCATGTCTCCCCTCAATCTTCTCTTCTCCAGGCTAAACATGCCCAGTTCTTTCAGTCTCTCTTCATAGGGCTTTGTTTCTAGACCTCTGATCATCCTGGTTGCCCTCTTCTGAACACGCTCCAGCTTGTCTGCGTCCTTCTTGAATTGTGGAGCCCAGAACTGGACGCAATACTCTAGATGAGGCCTAACCAGGGCCGAATAGAGAGGAACCAGTACCTCACGTGATTTGGAAGCTATACTTCTATTAATGCAGCCCAAAATAGCATTCTGTTGTTTTCAGCCCAGCACTCCAGCCTATCAAGATCACTTTGAAGTTTGTTTCTGTCTTCCAGGGTATTAGCTATCCCACCCAATTTTGTGTCATCTGCAAATTTGATCAGCGTTCCCTGCACCTCCTCGTCCAAATCATTAATAAAAATGTTGAAGAGCACTGGGCCCAAGACTGAGCCCTGCGGCACCCCACTCATTGCCTCTCCCCAGTTTGAGAAGGTTCCATTGATAAGTACTCTTTGAGTCTGATTCTGTAGCCAACTGTGGATCCACCTAATAGTTGTTCCATCTAGCCCACTTTTAGCTAGTTTGTTAATCAGAATGTCATGTGGTACTTTGTCAAAAGCTTTGCTGAAGTCAAGATATATGACATCCACAGCATTCCCACAGTCCACAAGGGAGGTTATCCTATCAAAAAATGAGATCAAATTAGTCTGACAGGATTTGTTCCTGACAAATCCATGTTGGCTTCTAGTAATCACTGCATTGATTTCAAGGTGTTTAAAGATTGACTTCTTTATAATCTGCTCCAGAATTTTCCCAGGGATGGATGTCAGACTGACTGGTCTGTAGTTCCCAGGTTCCTCCTTTTTGCCCTTTTTGAAGATAGGGACAACGTTAGCCCTCCTCCAGTCGTCCGGCACCTCACCCATCTTCCATGATTTTGCAAAGATAATAGACAAAGGTTCTGAGAGTTCTTCCGCTAGCTCCTTCATTACTCTTGGATGCAGTTCATCGGGCCCTGGAGATTTGAACTCATTCAAGGAAATTAGGTGTTCTTTGACCATTTGTTTATCAATCTCAAACTGCAATCCTGCCCCCTCAACTTCTGATTCACTTTTTCCAGGGGGGTCATAGACCCGCTTTTGGGAGAAGACCGAGGCAAAGTAGGAATTGAGCACTTCAGCCTTTTCTTTGTCGTCTGTTATCAATTTGCCATCCTCATTAAGCAGTTGAACCACCATTTCTTTCCTCTGCCTTTTACTACTTTTACTACTCACGTATCTGAAGAAAGCCTTTTTATTGCTTTTAGCGTCCCTCGCTAATCTCAGCTCATTCACAGCTTTAGCCTTCCTGACGCCATTTCGGCACTTCTGCGCCACTTGTCTGTACTCTACCTTGCTTGCTTGTTTTATTTATTTATAATACTTATATACTGCTTAATATAAAAAAATCCTTAAGTCGTTCACATCTAAATATTTAAAAAATCACATTTAAAACTATTAAAAACCATTAATTATTTACGAGAAGGCCAGGTAAACAAGTGTGTTTTCCAGATGGTGGATGCTAGCATTTTATTGGTTGTAGACCAACCAGCAAGGCCTCCTCTGACAATCTTAAAAGTCGGCTGAGTATATATAAGGGAAGGCGAAGAAAGCCATTCGCTATCTACATAACTTTATATTGAATTTTCCATCAATGTCATAATGTTAAAATGGGTATTTGGGAAGATTTGAAACTAGACATTGGTAGAACAGACAGCTTTCAGCAGGACTAGATTTGATTATATCATCAATTTAGTGAAAATTCATCAATCAGTGAAAAATTATTATAAGGTGAAGACAAAGTGCGTCTTCTGTAGTTTATTCAGTCTCTTGCCAAATTTCATGTGTGTCTTTCTTGCCATATGGCAGCATGTTTTTAAGAATTGTGAAACAATGGAAAAATTGCACTTCATTATGTTGTGATTTGGCTGTAAATATACACACATATTATGACTAGTATCCAGAACTACTGCTGCTGCACTCCCACTTGATCTATTGTGCAAGTGGGATCCAGCAATTGGGTAGCAAGGAGCGAGTGGTTCTAAAAGCAACCACAGAAACCAGCAGAAATCCTTGTTTCCCAATTGGGACAGGTCAACAGAGCTTCCTTCTACAAGCTCCACTGACTTGTCCCATTCTGAAAAAAGCATTAGCACTCGTTGCTTTTAGAACCGCTGCCTTCCCATTCCGCTAGCTAGCAGGCGGGCAGGTTTGGATATACTGCCCATTGTGTGTGTGTACATGTATAGTCACTATTATTAAGAACATAAGAAGAGCCCTGCTGGATCAGACCAAGGGTCCATCTAGTCCAGCACTTTGTTCACACAGTGGCCAACCAGCCATTGGCCAGGGATGAACAAGCAGGACATGGTGCAACAGCACCCTCCCACCCATGTTCCCCAGCAACTGGTGCACACAAGCTTATTGCCTCAAATACTGGAGATAGCATACAACCATCAGGGCTAGTAGCCATTGATAGCCTTTGCCTCCAGGAATGTATCCAACCCCCTTTAAAAGCCATCCAAATTGGTGGCCATGACTACATCTTGTGGTAGTGAGTTCCATAATTTAACGATGCACTGTGTGAAGAAGTACTTCCTTTTATTTGTCCTGGATTTCACACCAATCAGCTTATTATAAAGAAAATTATTCTTACAAATGTTTCGTAAGTCGTTACATCCTTGGGGATGATTAGTCAAAAAGAAGAGCAATTTAAGTGCTGTAAAACTGGTGGCATACTTACTTCTCGAAGTTCATTCTCTGTTGAAGATTTGCTTAGAACAATATCTTATTTAAGGAAATGAATTGTTAGATAATATTTTAACTGTAGTGCTTTATTTCCTATCAGATCCATCAGCCTCAGGAACCAGTAGAAGACCAGATGCAAATCCATTCCTTGCACCTCGATCAGCAGCAGTCCCCCTCATCACCCCAGCTAATCTTGCAAGTGGTGGATCGGGTCATCTGCTTATGAAACCCATTTCTGATGCCTTGCCCACTTTCACACCATTGCCAGTAGCACCTGATGCTAGTGCTGGTGCAGTACTAAAAGACTTGTTAAAGCAATAGACAATTCTGAGTCAATGATGAGCAGCACTTTAAGGGAAAAGAGAACACTGCATTTGTATAATATACCACAAAGAGGCCTTTTGTAAAAAGTTCTTCATGTACAATCGTTCTTAAGTTCTTTGAGTCCCTCCCCCCCCCCCCCAGCCAATTTTAAAAGTGCATTTCTGGACTAATCCATTATTTTAGGGATTTTGTAGCCACCACAGGAAAAATAGTTGTTATATTTAGTTTGCTAAGTTAACTTCAAATGGAAAAAGCCAATCTACTTGTAAAATAGCAAAAATTAAGGTTAGAGGTTTACCAACTTACCCAAGGCCTTCTGGCTATTCAGCATCCATTTAAACAGAACAGTGTCAGTTCAACCACAATGTGCAGTTTCTTTTTTTGGCAAAGATGTCTGAACTGCTACTTAAACTATAGATGGGATGTTATTTTAGGGTGTCTTTATATAAAAAAGATACAACTTCTCCAGAAAAGGCTGTGTAAGCACATTAGGAATCCGGTGCAATGGGGATAGGCAGTGGGCAGCCTGTGGGATGCATCTGGTCCATTGAAGTATCATTTAAGCGGTTCCAGCCCACGCCTTCTTGAGCCTAGAGTGATGGGGAAATAAACTCCCAGTCCTTGCAGCAAGTCAGATTGTGATCCTATTTTGGCAGTTCAATCTGGAACAATCCTCCTCCATTAAGTAGGGGAAAGGATTTCATATTATCCAAGGTAGTATTGATCTGAAATGTTTTTATGCTTTTAGGCATCCTCTCTGATTTGAATTGAGTTAGCATGGGTTGCACTGCAGCATGATATTGTGAAGGGGAAAAGAATTGAACAAGTATGAGGCTTCAAAGCACATGGCATTACGGGACCAAGTCTATTTTCTGGGTATTCTGGAGGCAACAGAATCATAAGGATGTTGACTCTGGATGACCAAGAAATAGTCTACATCAGTCGAAGCCCAAAGAACTTAAATAGATGCACTGGGAAGTGCTTAGTACACATGCATCTGTGTGCACACCTTTCTGTTACTGGCATAACTCGTGCCAGTGAAAGAGGAGTTCTGTGAGAGTTGTTAGTTGCACTATTTTATTTTGAGTGCAAGAATATCAATACCTCTCAAATTTTATTTCTGGATGACACCTCAATTGGAGTTCCTAGCTCCAGTAGCTACTTGGGACAATGAAAATTTCAAATCTACCAGCATTAAGTAATTCTCAAACCTTTTTCAATTTTCTGCATTTCCACATTTAGTGACTGACCACTAATAGGAAACCTAATATCTCATTTGTAAATTCATAGTGTAAATATGGTTGAAGTATGCAATAATGTAACGGTTCAAGATGTATATTTAAGAGATAATTGCTTATACACATGAATTTAGATGGAGATTTAAAATATGAATATATGTATAAAGCTTGAAATGAAGAATGATGTTTATTCCAAATATGTAAATAGATCTACATTAGAAAAATTAGAATTCTGTAAAACTTGCTGCACAGACTTGTACCATTTATATTGAGTGTGTTAATGTTGATGCAAGGACTGGAAGGAGTTCTTGCTGCCTTGGAAAAATAATTAGAGACACAGTATCTCTTTAAAGTATCCCTTTTTCTATAAAACTTGTTTTACATCATTATTAATAAAAGGTAATATTGGGTTGTATCCAATTAGCTTTTCCTGCTGACAGAACAGCATCCATCAGCGGAACAGGGAGGAGGCAATTCCCGCTGTCCCCTGCAGACCCCCACACCCTCAAAAATCTGTTCTGGAGGGATTGGCAATTTTCTGGAGCAAATTTTGGGAGGGTGTGGGAGCTGCAGCAGGAGAGGAGGGGAAGTCCCATTGCATGAGCAGAACTCTGTTCGCATGATGTTGGATTTTGCCTATAGTGGAAGTTCTATGTTAGAACTTGCAGCCTTTTCTCCTGTGTGTCTTAGTTACTTTTCTGCAGTCTGAACTCAATTAAGTTTGAGTATAGAGTAAATCATGAAATTGTAGTTATCTAGAAGCTGCCAAATTAATGACTGCAAAGAGCATTTTCTTTCTATTTATGTATTGATGAAACTAAATCCTTATAAATTAACACTTGGCAAGTTTTTAAGAATTTCTGTTCATAATGAATTGTTACATTTTGACTTTTCATACTCTTAACATTCTTCATTGAATCTTTTTGTCATTTAGAGGGGGACAGATTATAGGATAGAATAAAAGAAATAAGCTTAGGTTTTGGTTTGGAAATACAATATCCATATTCCGAGCATGGATTACTTAACAGTATTGAGGGAGGGGAAATCCTGATTTCAGGATGTTTAGCGGACACATTTTTAGATGTCATAGTATTGATGTGCAAGACCATAATCTTAAAACTTCAAAATGATTTTTTCACACATTTTAGGTCACTTGAAATACTTTCCTTGAAAAAATAAAACGACTATAATTTTTCCAATAGACTACAGAGAAAACTTAAAATATGAGGTGTTGCATTCATTTTTATATCAGATGTCTATCTAGTCCACCATTCTGTTCAAACAGAATATTGTGGAGGTAGCATAAAGCCATCATAACTAGTAGCCATTGATAGCCTTATCCTACAGGAATTTGTCTAATCCCCTTTTAAAACTGTTCACAATGACGACTATCACCATATCTGCTGGTAGTGAAATCCATAGTTTTAACTGTGAGAGGGATAAAAACATATCTACCCATTTTGTCCGCACCATGTCTGATTACATACATCTCTATCATGTCCTTCATTACTTGCTTTTTAAAAATAAAACTGTACACAGTATTCCTAGTCACACCATAGATTTGATTAAAGCCATGATGTTGGCAATTTTATTTTCAACCCATTCCTAATTGTCTCTTAAAATATGAGTGTTTTCATTAAGGTACCCACCACAACCCAACGGTTCCTTCACTGGTCGATCACTGCCAGCTCATACCCCATCAGAGTATATTTGAAGTTATTTTTACATCACTATGCATCACTTTGCACTTATACTGAATTGCAGTTGCTGTTTTAAAGTCTGTTCACCCAGTTCGGAGAGATCCTTTTGTAGTTCTTTCCTATGCCTTTTCACCCTCAGCCAAGCAGCAGTCTAATAAAATATTTCTGCTTCAATCCAGTGCTGGACATGCCTATTAACATGTTACTACCTGTGCCAGAATGTGGATGCGTAACTGAATGCACATCCAATTGAAGGTGAAACAACACAAATTGATAAATATGCAACCGTGGGCCTAAATTGGATGTGCATTTCAATGAACATGTAGACGTCTATCCACTCTAAAATATTTAGATGCACATCCTCAACCTGGCACAAGTAGTCACATGTAATTATAAGCAACTGGAATTGTTTCAGCAACTGCAGTTTTGCTTTCCTATTGTGTCCTTGGCATTGATAAGCTGTATGTTTAGCTAATGAATTGTTACTGATATAACTTATTTGTTCGCTTATTAAATCATGTTCTTGCTACTGTTGCAAATAAATACCCAATAATACCCTTAAGTGGCAACTGAGGTGGGGGGAATCCCTGTTTGTTTCATTGTGCTTATGGAGTGATCCCTACACTTAGTTGAAACATTAAAACATTAATTTAAAAATCACTATAAAAATAAAAACAAAGGAAAAGCCTTTAACAAAGGTCCAGACAGGCTGAGAAAGTTTTCTTCTCAGACCTCTGTCTACTTGCTTAAAGAAATAATTAAGCAATACAGGCCCACAGTAAAAGGTTACCCAGCAAGAAAAAGGAATGTATTGTGAACTGAACACCCTGTAATATTGCACAAATTGAAATATGGATTTCCTTGTGTGTTTTCAGCACCCCAAGAATGGCTGCCTCAGCCCTCTATCCTCATGGCTGTGGAAGAGTAGTCAGGCTGCTGCATGTTGCATTTATTTATTTTGGAATAACTTGTCCTACTCTGATTTTAAAACACAGAGGGTGTCGGTTGCTTCAACTAGATATGCTAGAAAACGCATACTTTCCCTATGGTATCTGTTTAAACTGAACCTCACTAGTTGCATCGTGAGCAAAGGCAGGCAATGGGTCTTAGTGTTCATGTGTGCATTTATATCTATATAGTAAGGCACAATGAATCTGCTTGCAACTCAAATTTTACATCTAAATCCCTGGGGGTGGGAGGTGAGGGAGTGATACATGAAGTATGGTAACTAGTACCTTACACTAGTACCTAATATATAAATTGAAAGGCATCCTCATAATGTCTTCAAAATGTGGGGCGGGGTGGGAGGAGAGAAAGTTGTTTACCAGAGACAGTAAACAATTAGAGTTGGAGCACATGAGATTGAGTCCTCCTGCAACAAGTGAGAAAACTGGATAACAAAACACTGTTTTGCATATACCCTAAGAACCCCCAACAATGCCATTTGTATCTAAAGTATAGACAAGTAAAGGTGTAAGAATTTGAGTATTTTACAAATATAGTACAAGACACTTAACTTATCATTAGTAGTATCTAATGGTGGTGCAGCACTAGCACTTATGGCATTGCCCTAGTATAAAGCAAATTTTGGCAGCAAATCACTGTTGCTCCCAAATGATAATGATCTTGCGCTAGTGTTGCTTTATGCTAGGGCAAAGTCATTAGCCCTAGCGCTGCATCTCTATTGAATACTACACCGTTGAATACTACTAGTTCAGCCAGTGTTGGAGTATTGGATTAAATTGAATTTGACTGGATATTGTATTCCTGAATTTTAACTTTGCCTATAGCCTTCAAGATGGGATGGGCTAGAAACGTAATAAAATAAAAGTCACTTTAATCGGACTATTGAAATCAATAGGTCTTGGTTTCCCATATAGGCAGGGGTTGCATAAGGACCTATTTTAATTCCAAACCATTTGCATTCATTTCTGAATACTGAATGATAAAGATACATGTACTTTGCCAATGTTATGAAGAACAAACATGAACAGCTTCTGGATTTTAAAAGAAAAGAATTATGAGTCTTGCACAGATAGTTTACAGTTGCAAAAAATGCAAAATCTTGAGTGAATTAATGCAGTGAAATTGGTAAAGATTTAAGTGTAACAAGTCTTATGTGTGTAAAGTTTCAGAATCTTCAATACATAGTACTGCTTTTGCTATGACAGGTAACTGGAACATGGTACGGCAAAGCACTTCTATTTCTGCAGGGCCAGGGGAGGGAAACAGCAAAATGTATAGGAAGAAGCGTCCCCATAGATTGCATTTGTTAGTGGATCTGTGGTAAGTTCAGTAAATGACCACTGCTAGCCAGTGGAATGTTGATGGCTAAATCAATTAAATTTTAAAGGATTTATATTGTGTGATTGTGTATAATTTCATCCTTGAGGAATTCTATACTTCTAGGTCAGGCTGAATTCAGGTTTACATGATCTTTTACTAGAATCTCTGTGGTCCACAGAATATTTTTTTTAATTTACAAAGCATGAGTGTATACTTAGATGCTCTGAACAGTTAAGGCTGCAATCCTATATCCAGTTACCTGATAATGAACCCCATTGCACTCAATAGAACTTATTTCTGAGTAGACATGTATAGATAATGCTGTATAACATAGGAAGCTGCCTTATACTGACTCATTCCATTGGTCCATCTAGCACGGTCAACAATGGCCCCGTTCAGAAGACACCCTAAACCATGGCTTTAACCATGGTGTTTAAGCCAGAAAGTCAGGCTGTGTTCAGAAGACACCTTAAACCATGAGTTTAACCACGGTGAATAAGGCTTTTTGACTTATTCACCGTGGTTAAAGCCATGGTTTAAGGTTTCTTCTGAACAAGGCCATTGACTGGCAGCAGCTCCAGGGTTTCAGGCAGGATTCTTTGCTTGCCCTCCCTGGAGATGCCAGAAATCAAACCTGGAACCCTGCCCTAAGTAATCTGTGCTAAGGGTTCCTGGGTACGTATGCCTGCTTACAAACATGAGAAGCAACTCACTGGATCAGGCCAAAGTCCTCCTAGTCCAGCATGCTTTGCCAGAGTCCTAGCACTAGGACAAAGATTGTCCAGTGGCCAACTGTTGGATAATAACTTACTTTATGCCTGCCCCTGGTATAGTTTGCCTATACAAAGGTAGCCTTTTCACATCCCCTACTGCTGCTATTTTACAATATAGCATTTTAAAAAACACAACCTAGTTAGTAAATGCTTGTCTTCAGAAATACACCTTAAGAAATTTCCAGAGGGGTACCGTGTTAGTCTATTGCAGCCCAAAACAACAAAGAGTATTGTGGCACCTTAATGTTTATCTGGCATAAACATTAGTGGACTATAGCCCTGTAGTCCACAAAAGCATATGCTAGAATAAATTTAGACTTTAAGTTGCCACAAGTCTCTTCATTATCTTTAGAAATGTTTAGTTTATTAAATTAATGTTTACCATTACACAACTATACTATTGTAATTGGGAAGTTGTTCAGTGACAGGATTTCCAAGGGAAGAGTAATGTCAATGGTAGCTTTCTCACACAACTCACCAGAATACAGTTCTTATATTGTAATGCACTTGTGGCAGAGAAGCCTTGCCAAAAACAGCATCAGGGAGAGGGCAGGAAGGGAGGGAGAGACCCAAAGAGGAACTGAGGGTGGGGAGAGAACCTGAAGTGGATTTGTGTCTGTATATAGAGGGGAAATTGTCTCCTTACATTCAGCCCTGATTTCAAAACAGATTTCTAGCACAATACAGCATTGGGCAGTGGCAAAGAATTTAAAAGTTGTTTTGACAGGCCCAGGGTTGTGGGGAAAAACTCCACAGTTCTTTTGTGGAAGTTACTAGGAAGGGAATTGGGGGTGGAGGTAGAAGCAACCCAAGATATTTTGCTGCCTGAGGTGAAGGACAAGGTGGTGCCCCTCCCCCCACCCCATTCCATATGCAGAAGCTGACTGGACTAGGACAGCAGTTGAAATAGAACTTATTTCTGAGTAGACATGTATAGATAATGCTGTATAACATAGGAAGCTGCCTTATACTGACTCATTCCATTGGTCCATCTAGCATGGTCGACAATGGCCCCGTTCAGAAGACACCTTAAACCATGGCTTTAACCATGGTGTTCAAGCCAGAAAGCCAGGCCATGTTCAGAAGACACCTTAAACCACGAGTTTAACCATGGTGAATTAAGGCAAAAAGCCACCTTGGCAAACAGCCACCACGCCCCACCAACAGCTGCCTAAAGCAGCTGCCTCATTCTGCCTAATGGTAGGTCCAGCTCTAGGCCGCCTGTCGAAGTGTGGGGGGAGACAGACTGCTGCTGCTGGGGAACAGGAGTGGATTGGTATATGCAGAAGAACTGGATTATCTGATTTCATGTTACACAGGGGAATCATTTCTGAGGAGAGTTGCTGCCATCCAGAGTTGACTTCCGGGATCAGAAAAGTGTTTCACCTAGTTCGACCTTACCTAATCTGGTGTCCTTTGGATGTTTTAGACTACAAGTCTCATCAGTGCCTAGTGGCATAGCCAAAAATCAAGGATGATGGGAGTTGTGGAGCAAAGCTTTTGGGGAGCAGCACATTGGGAAAGACTAGAAAATATTCTGTTTCTAACAAAACATAGCTATGCCTATATGAGAGCTCATAAGCTGTGCATGGTGGTGGTGGGTCTTGTATTATATCACCCCAGCATGTGGCATTCAGAGATATACTGCCCCTGAATATGGAGGTTCTGTTTATCTGTCATGGCTGACAACAACTAATAGAATTGTCCTTCCATATATCTTGAATCCTTTCAAAAGGCATCTAAGTGGTCATCACCATCTCTCTCTCTCTCTCTCTCTCTCTCTCTCTTTTTTTTGCTTTGGCCTGCGTTTGAAGAGATCCTTTCCACATCTTTTTCTCCCCTGCAATGATGAAAAGTGGGGGGTTTGTTCATTTTTTTAATTATGTTTTTTTTTCATGTTGTGGTTAGCATGTTGTTTTCTCTGACCTGATTTTGGGAAGCCATCAAAATAGATGTGATACAGCTCAGGGGAGCGTGAGCTGCACATTTGCAGGAACACACAGGAAGCTGCCTTATACTGGCCCAGTTCAGAAGACACCTTAAACCACGGCTTTAACCATTTATTTATTTATTACATTTTTATATTGCCCAATAGCCGAAGCTCTCTGGGCGGTTCACGGTGAATAACATTTTTTGCCTTATTCATTGTGGTTAAAACTGTGGTTTAAGGTGTCTTCTGAACAAGCCCACTGAGTCAGGCCCTTAATCCATCAGTATTGTTAACACTAACTGGCAGTAGCTCTCCAGGCTTTCAGGCAGGATAATTTCCTAGTCCTAACTGGAAATGCCAGGGATTGAACCTGGCACCTTCTTCAGGCAAAGGTTGACTTCCATCACTTAGCTATGGCTTTCCCCCTCAGCTGAATTCTGAGGGCTTATCATCTTGATGTAGGTCTAGGAAAGAATCCTGCCCGAAACCTGGAGAGTTACTGCCAGTCAGTGTTGACAATATTGAAATAATAATAATAATAATAATAATAATAATAATAATAATAATAATAATGGTCTGCAGGCTGACAGCCACATCACAATTTAATCCTCCTCCTCCTCCTCCTCCACCTCCTCCTAGGTTTGGAGGGACCACAATACATGGAGAGGGGGAGATTTAACTCTTTCCCTCCCAAGCCATAGAATCACAGAATAGCAGAGTTGGAAGGGGCCTACAAGGCCATCGAGTCCAACCCCCTGCTCAATAATCCTAACAAATCCTAACAAAAAATGCCCCGTTAGCCTTAGGGGAGTGGGGAACTCATATTGGTACCAATGGAAGCTTTTTCTCTAAAGCTAACTGAAAGACCTGGGGTGAGAGAGTGATTTGCAGTGGGGATGTGGCTGAGAAGGGAAGGGTTAAACTTCCCTTCCATGCATGTTTCCCCCTCCTCATTTCACACAAGATTAAATTTTATAAAATCTCACATGTCTGCTAGCCATGCAATTAACATGTTGTAGTTAAGCCCTAAGAATATTGGTAAATAAGAACAAGAAGCAGAATTTGTTATTCTTCACTATTTTTGTAAACTACTCCCTTTATGATTGATGGAATTCTTACATAGACTAAACTAATTTAGCCATATTAAAAGGGGAAACTAATTTCCTTAGAAAGAGCATGTGCACTTCATAGTGACAGAGCAGGGAACACAAAGCTTATAAAGATATACTTAAAACTATGTCTGATAACATCTGGTACTCCCTTTGCTTGATTCAGTTAATGATTCCAGGCCTCTCTAGCAAAAACAGCTGTAAAAGATGGATAGTTTCCTAGGAAAATGATCTCCTCTTTTGTGGATTTTTATTACGCATACAAAGAGCCCTGGGTTTTTTTAAAATATAAATCTCTCTCTATGAATATGGTAAGAAAATATCTATTTCTGTAATATAGTGCAGTATGAACAGATTTTATGGGAATAAAGTAATGAATCATGCTTTCAAGTGGAGACTGCTTTGCAAAGCATCAGAATCCATTTATTTATGTATAACGGATGGCAATTTCTCTCCCCACAACTCCCACCACCTTCAAAAAAGAAAGAGCCAGGTTACCTGATACAGAGTCATTGTAGGTCTGGTTAGCAGTATATTTATTGCTAAAAAATATTGTAAGTGACAAACTGATCTTCTCAGGAATCTTTGGAACAAATCTTGTTCCATTCTAGAGCTTATAGAGCCTGCTGTATATTTCTGCAAACCTGCTGTTCTTTTTACAGCTAGGTCTTGTAAGATTCAGAATGTCTGCTCATTCTTACAAGAGAAAATTTAATATATCAACTGTCTAGCATCCTAATCACCACATTCCATTTCTTTGGAGGTGTGTGTGTGTGTGTGTGTGTGTTTAAAGTATCTTCCATCTTCCAGATTGGTTTTTCTAACCTCTACATGCTCCTCCGTATCTGCTTTCTAAACTTGTACATTTAGCTGTGTTTGGGATGTAAGCCTTGGAGAGCTGATTCCAAATGTGGAATTTCACTCAACATAGGAAATGAATGAAAGCTCCTCCTATTAGATGGTGGAATACATAAAAAATAGAGTTCCATGTATCAGAAGAAGCACAACACCTACATTTATTCATCTATCTTCAGATTAATCAACTTCAGTCTGGAATGGAATTAGTGATCTAAGTACTGTCAGTAATGCAGACTGAAAAACAGTCCACTCTGATACCTTAGCACAAAAAAGACTTGTTTATCTATTAGCTGCACCTGCAATTCAACCTCTAGAGCAGTGTGCCACATAAAGCAAGTTAAAATGTGTATGTCCCAGAACATGGCTTGAAGGCAGCAACCTTGCAAAAGCTAACTAGGCCTGGGTCTTGTCATTGCCTGACTGGGAGACCTCCTGAGAATCCCCCATAGCCACTTTGAGTTCCATGATGTAAAAAAAGTAGAATCTACATAACAGGCAAAAAATATAGAGCAAATGGTCCCCAAGAGCTAAAGCCAATAAGCAAGCCTCAAGTAGGACTGCCATGTGTCCTACTTTACGGAGAGGAGCCCTCATTGGAGGGCTGGCAGAGGACCATCCTCTGAAGACATCCAAAAGTTGTCCAGTCCAACTCTGGTTTAAACTTCAAGAGCCATAAAAAGGAAGAGCCTTGAAGTCACCCATCAACAGGCATGCAGGTCACCTGGTCATAGTCTTCCTCAATATTTCCCAATACTGCACTAAAAAAACAGCATGAAGACAGGGAAAAGAGAGTGGTCCCAGGGCTGGGGAGGGGAGGAGACTGGGGAAGCTGCCTTACATAGCTTCCTATGCTCATCCCAATTTCCTTTCCTCCTGCTCCAACGCGCCGCTTCTAGGCGAATGAAATTACCCATCTAGCAAAAATGTAGGGCAGCGGTGTGCTCCATCCACCCTACATTAGGATACTCAACGTAAGAACTACCAAGATAAGGTTGAGCCCTTAAACATTTTAACTTGTTGGTTCTTGTGTCTGAATGCATTTTAAAAAGTCATGTATTATCCTTGTAGCGGCAATTGTCATGAAGTTAAACTCCTTATCTACTAGATGGCACAAGCCCTCTTCAGTATATCCTATTGGCAAGAAATGCTTCAGATGATGAGACATGAGCAGTATCATTCTTCGGGAAGGACCCTATTTGTACCTTGTATTTGACAACCTCCCACCCCCCCTTACCCCACAGTTTCTTGACAGGAGGCTTTCTTTCCATCCCATGCCAATGCTGCCTCTCCTGCGGCACGCTCCTCTGTAACATTTGTGGCAGGAAAGGCTTCCCTTCAAACTGCGAGTGTTTTTTTCTTTATCCTGGCAGGCTCCTTAGGAGTGTTGTGAGGAGTCTAGCCAGTTGGTGAGCTCTCTAATCTAAACCAGCTGTCTCTAGACTGAGGCCTCCTATTTGCATTGTTTAACATACTTAGAAAATGAAGTGTTCATTTTTAACATTCCTCCTCCAATTGGTTTAATGCTGAATTACAGAAGAGAACTAAGCAAAACCAGGTGCTTCTGCTGTATTCTCTCCAGTGTCTGAGGAGGAGCAGACCTCTCCTTCTCCCTTCCCTCTTCTCCCCTCCTTCCCTCCCTCCTTCCTTCCCCTTCTCTTTCTCTCTCTCTTTTCCTCTGTTTCTCCATGATCTGGCCTTTCATTCTCTGGAATATAAATGATGTCAGGACTGAAGTTCTAGCAGAAGCTTTAATGTACAGAACTATTTTTTAGCTATTCAGCTGTGCAAGCTCTATTTTTCTCCCCTCGGCTTTCTTCATCAGTTTTGGACATGACAGGACTAAAAAGGTAGGTGCTACATGCACTGCATTCTTATTTGAAGGGGTTGTTGTTTTTCCTGACTGTTTGCTAAATGCAAGTCTTAGCCAACTGTAGAAGTTATTCATCCCATCAGGCATGTTCAAGTTGTCTGTAAAGTAAGAGGATGGGGAGGGAGAGGAAACACCCAGTTCTTTAGTATTATGTATATAAACCTCTAGCAATATTCCTGCTTGCGCTGTATTCTGTCCTTTATGGCTCCAGCAACTTAAAGAATGTTCGTTTTTTCATTTGCGTTTGAATTTGCATTTTTCTGTGCAAGCTGAAAATCAGTTAACTGCTGTGGAAGTTTGTTCGTTGCTTAATTTGCACTATTGCAACTGTTGGCTAAGACAACCCCTCTAGCTGGAAATTGTATTGAAAGACCATGTACTTCATCTATTAATATCTCCCTTGAGAATAAGTGTCTTGATGAATTAGTTGCACATAGAACTCTTACAAAAGCAACTGTCTCTGTTGATTTGCAAACTGAGAAACATTGTTTTTTTAATAACAAAAAATGAAGTTATGACACTGATTATAGCAATTTGTTTGTTATTGTTATTGATGTTGTTGTTGCTATTTCACCTTCTCTGTAAATAGAGCTTTGTAGAGTAGCAAAAGTAAAACAAAAACAGGTCCCTGCCCCAAGGAACTTGCAATATAGGGAATTTACAATCTAGGTTTTGAAAGGGAGAAAGAACAGAGGGAGGAAGAGTGGAGGAATATGCACACATTAGTTACCTTCAGTTAGGCTTAGTTTCAGTAGAAGTGAGAGAAATAAGGAGCTAAACCAAAAGCTTAATCTTGCCTCCCTTCACTGCCTGGTGTTTTTTAATACTTTTGATTAGTGTCTCTGAAAATCCCCCCCAAACCTAGGGTGACCATATGAAAAGTTGGACAGGGCTCTTGTATCTTTAACAGTTGCATTGAAAAGGGAATTTCAGCAGGTGTCATTTGTATATATGGAGAACCTGGTGAGATTCCCTCTTCATCACAACAGTTAAAGCTGCAGGTGCCCTGCCCTCTTTTAAATCTGGTCACTCTAGTATAGCTCCTGCACCTTTAACTGTTGTGATGAAGTGGGAATTTCATCAGGTTCACCATATATACAAATGACACCTGCTGAATTTCCCTTTTCTATGCAACTGTTAAAAATACAGGAGCCCTGTTCTCCTTTTCATATGGTCACCCTACCCAAACCCCACCCAGTGTCAACCAACAGAGACAGTCAGCAGTGCTTTAAAAGTAGCACTTCGAATGCGGAGTAACAGAGCTTTTTCAGAGTTACTTCAGGAGGGTAGATTTATCCATGGCTAGTAGCTATAGCGGCTAAATAATAGAACTTGCATATGTGCTGACAGCTATGGTGGGGTGGGCAACAGCAGCAGGAAAGGGCTGTGGCCTTCTAGCTGTGTTTGTAGTCTTCCTGGATACATCTCCTGGCAATTGTAGGAATCAAGATCCCTAATCCTGCAAGGCATAGACTCTTGGCCTGATTCAGCAGGGTGGTTCTTTGTGTTCGCACATTATACTTTGGGTGTACGCCTAAGCTGTTAACCAACATGTGTTTGCAAACAGATGTCTCATATGGGTATGCTTGTTAGGGAGCTTGGATTGACTGCAACTCCCTGTCAAGTTTTACGCATACTCAGTGGCAAAACTGTGCTTACTGCTGTGCAAATGTATGCAACAGCTTCATTTTCCCTTCTGCTTGCTATAGGGAATGAATCTGCATTTGCTCATGCAGCAGTGTACACTTTTGCAGTTTTACTACTATCTCTCTGGAAAGCCTTTAGGAGATCCATAGACACAGTGCAGCATTACATGATGGGTGACATAGCACTTCAAAATGTATTGGTTCCAGTTCTAGGCAAATACCTCTAAAGAGTGAGTCTCTGGGAGAGGAAAAGCCTGCCAATGCTAGCAACATCTGCCTGCGTAGGATTACCAGCTGAGGGATTTGCTTAGTTTTGCTGTGCTTTTATTCCCGAGTCTTGTTCTGAAGGGTTTTAGAAGTTGCTGTCAGAACTGTGAATAGCACTGTCAATCTCCTGTATGATATGAGACATGTATTGTTGGCATCCACTTGAGTCTTGGAAATTGTAAACTCTGGGAGTAGCAATAGTAATACTTTCCTAAAACTGTTATATGCTGCTTAGAGATTTTATTTTAATAAGTGGTATATAATTACTAATCAATCCATAATTTTAAAAAGAAGACCTCAGTCTCCAGCAAATGTACCCATTTAATAAGAATAATAGTTATATTCATTAATTCTGGTGTAATCCAACCTGGTGCTTTCCAGATGTGTTAGACTACAACTTCCATTCTGGCTAAGGATGATGGGAATTGTGGGCCAGTATATCTGGAGGATGCAAGCTTCAGAAGGACTGGTCTAGCATTTAACACAGGTCAGAGATTAACCCAGTAATTCCCAAGCTGTGTGCTGTAAGGGAAAGTTAGTGTACTATAAAAAATATCTTAAGAAATTAATCTTTTCAATTCCTTAGGAAAGAAATTGAAAATAAAACTGTCAATAGTATATTCCCCTTCTACAAATCTATAATGTAACCAGACTTGGAATACTGTTTACAGTTCTGATCACTACATCTAAAAATGGTTCTTATAGAGTAGGGGCTGGAGCAACTCCCCAATGAGGAAAGGTTATAACCTCTGGGATTGTTTAGCTTAGAAAAAAAGCCTAGTAGAGGGAAACATGATAGAGTAGCACAAAATTATGCATGGTGTCGAGAAAGTGGATAGGGAGACATTTTTCTTCCTTTCTCATAGTACTAGAACCTGAGGTCATCCTGTGAAGCTGATTGGTGGGAGATTCAGGACAGATAAGGAAGGACTTCTTCACTTCCAGAAGATGTAGTGATGACCACAACCTTGGATGGCTTTAAAAGGGGATTAGACAAGTTCATGGAGGATAAGGCTATTGATGGTTACTAGTCCTGATGGCTTTATGCTACCTCCAGTATCAGAGACAGTATGCGTATGTATACCAGTTACTGGGGAACATGGGTGGGAGGGTGGTGTTGAACTCATGTCCTGCTTATGGATTTTCGGTAGGCAGCTGGTTGGCCACTTTGTGAATAGAATGCTGGACTAGATGGTCCCTTGGTCTGATCCAGCATGGCTCTTCTTATGTAAAACCAAAGGAAGCCATGTTGGCCATGAGAAAAATACCAAAATCCATATAGTTATGGTGACCATATGGAAAGGTGGACACGGTTCCTGTATCTTTAACAGTTGAATAGAAAAGGGAATTTCAGCAGGTGTCATTTGTATGCATACAGCATCTGGTGAAATTCCCCCTTCAGGGCTCCTGTAGCTTTCACTGTCGTGATGAAGCAAGAATTTCACCAGGTGCTGCATGCATACAAATGACACCTGCTGAAATTCCGTTTTCTATACATCTGTTGAAGATACAAGAGCCCTGTCCTCCTTTCCATATGGTCACCCTACATATAGTGCAATGCCTTTCTTAGGCCAACCCAAAGATCACATAAAATGAGGAAGGGAGCAAAACTGATCTCCTTCAGGATCTCTTCTCGATCCTCCGAGAGTGCAGGACACGGAATAACGGGCTCAAGTTAAACGAAGCCAGATTCCAGCTGGACATCAGGAAAAACTTCCTGACTGTTACAGCAGTGCGACAATGGAATCAGTTACCTAGGGAGGTTGTGGGCTCTCCCACACTAGAGGCCTTCAAGAGGCAGCTGGACAACCATCTGTCAGGGATGCTTTAGGGTGGATTCCTGCATTGAGCAGGGGGTTGGACTCGATAGCCTTGTAGGCCCCTTCCAACTCTGCTGTTCTATGATTCTATGAGCTCCATAAATATGGGTCCATTACTGAAAACCCTTGTCTCTTGGGCCCGCTGATCTAACTGATTAACTTCTGTGGATATTCTTAAGACCCAGGCAGTTTCATATAGGTGAAGGCACCCTTCAATTAAATTGATACCAAAACATTGAGGGCTTTAAAGGTCAATGCTAACACTTTAAATTGAGCCTTGAAGTGAACTAGTAATAACTGTGATCAGATGACACGATAACCCACTATGGGTTAAATAATCCATGGTGGGTTATTTAACCCACCTTGGCTTATTGTGTCATGTGGCAGGCTGTTGTTTTTTATCCCATGATGGATTGTTTTGCCGAAATAACCCACACAAATAACCAATGATGTTATTTAAACCACCATTGTTTATTATTTTGTGTGGAGGGCACCATTGGTTATTTTTGACAGCTACAGAGTCGCTAGGCAAGAGCGGTCAAAGTGGCTGCTGCTGCTCTATTCAGGCCGGCAGAACTCTATTTTCGACAGCAAGGGATGATGGGATACAAGCGAGAGAACTGAGAGGAGGAGGAGGGCGGGAGGGCGGGCAGGGGATGAGTTAGTCAACGCACCATGGATTAATAATTCACTCACAGTTGCTTATAACCAACACATGTTTGATTATTTCTTTAATCGTGTGGGGAGTACCCTCAAAATAACCAACTGTGAATTGACTATTAACCCACCATTGACTATTGTGACATCCAAACATGGCCAGTGTTATTTAATCACAGAGGAACAATAGTATTACCTGCCCTGTGAAGAGATACATGCAGGGCAGTGACTTGTACAGAAACAAAGAGGGAGGGGGCTTCTCTAATTATTCTTACATACCCCAAAGTAAACTTTTGTAAGAGTGAAATATTCCTTCAGTTTCAGTTCGTGGGGGTCGCGGGGGAAGCCCCTCTGGGCCACATTATGCACAGCCACGTGTATCTTTTCTTTGACTTTTTTTTTAAAACACTGTGAATTTCATTGGTTGAACGGTTGGATGAGGAAGAAGAGCTGTTTCCCCCCCTTTTTTCCAGCCATTCCCCCCTGCTCAAATACCTGTACACATGCACAGTTACTTTTCATTTCATTATGGGGTGGGAAAAGAAATGGATAATCATGTATTTTCCTTTGCAGAATGAAATGCAACTGCAGGAGGTCAATTTTGAGAAGAAAAATAGCTAGAATCCACCTCTGCTCTGCTGCCATTCTTCTACTGAAACTCACAACTTCCAGCTGCTTTCAGGATTGTTGTTGTTTCAAGTTTCAGAGCAAAGTTGTATGCACCTGCATGTCATGCATAGTTTGGTCCTTGGCTCTCAGATGATTTGGAAATACTCAATTAACTTTTGGATATTCAGGACCTGATTTTAATCTCTGTTACCATGCCATTAAACCTTGAATTATCTCAGGTGATGGCTGAGATAATTCAAGATTATAATTCCAGTTCTCAGATTATGATAGTTGACCTTAACTAATCTTTCTTCTGGTGTACGTCTGAATGCAGTGGGGCTAACTTTTGTAAACCTCCCAGAAAGCTTTGGCTATGGGGCGGTATATAAATGTAATAAAATAATAATAATAATATAATATCATCAGAAAATGGCTGGTTTACTCTCACCTCAGGTCCACTTAATGACCATGCATATGATAAGGTTTTGTTCCTATTGCAGGATATTGACCATTTTCATGGTGGTTGGCTGCCTTATAAGTCGTGGGAAGATGCAGGTGAGATATATGTGTGTGTGTGTGCGCGCGCATGCAGAAATATGTCAACTTTGTATACCAAGGGATGTCATTACAGTGGACTAGCAAAGAGGTGGACCAGGAAGCAATACAATTATAGATTCATGTGACACTAATGGCTTAGATCCAGACAGAACTGGAGCCTAAAATGAGCTGACGACTCATTCTCTATCAACATGGCAAAAAAGTAATGAAGGTATATGGCCCTGGCAAAACCAAAACGAACACGTTGCATTAAAAATGTAGAGGTTCTGGTAAAGTGCCCTGGCAAAATCATGCCACATGAATAGTATTAACCGAGTGCTGCTATCTATAACTTGACTCTACCAGCTTTGACATCTTCCCCTCACCTCCATAGTTCAGTGGTAGAGCACATGTTTTTTGTGTACAAGTGCTTAGGTTCAGTCCATGGTGGCATCTCCAAGTAAAAGTATCAGATTGTGGGTGATGGAAAAATTCTTTGTTTGCTTGAGACCCTGAAGAGCTACAGCCAACCAGAGACAATACTGGTGGACAAATATTCTGAGCTGATATAAGGCAGTCTCCTAAGGTCACACATTCAGCTACACAAATCTTACTCAGGATCATGATAAATTCAAGTCAACCTTAGAACATCTTCATGTTGCTGAGTCAAAATCATGATGTACTAAAGCTGGGATGAGGAATCTTTTTAAAGTCAAGGGCTGCATTCCTCTTGGGAATGGCCCCGCCCACCAGGGACTGCTGGTGGGCGGGGCCAAAGCCCAAAGTAAATGGGAACATCTCTTTTCTTTCATTTTGTAGCACCTATTCTCTCTCTCTCTCTCTCTCTCTCTCTCTCTCTCATATTCATTCTGTCTTTTTCAAACCCAGTCATTTTTCATCCACCCATCCATCCATCCACACGCCCATCCACACACCCATCCATGGCTCTGATTAACAACACCTGTTAGGTGTTGACCCTAAGGGCAATAACTTGGCAGACAGTGTGGTTAAGGCAGGGCCGTGTAAACCCCTGCCAGATGACTGCAAATGTATTACCTATAGAAGCATCTCCAGAACAGAATTACACAACACAAGGGCTGTAACAAAAGATTACATTAACAAAAAGACTGCCTTGGCATATTTATAAAATGTTTTAATTGCTTTTCTATCTAAAAAGATTTCCAAGATTAATAATAGCTAACCACTCCCCAGAAAGCAGAAGCAAATGCTGTATTAATTTCGCCTTAAAATATCTGGGGACACGTACAGGTTTCCGTTCTAAGCCTGAAGTGAAGTGCAAATGTATGTTAATAAAAAGTATCCTTGGGACTGCTGTTTTAAGTGGATGACTAATTTAAGGAATCGTTCATGTACAAGCTAACATGGCCTTTTCACTGAAGGATGGAGACACATACATTTATAGAGCAGTGAGGCTATGCTGGAACCAGCCTCACTTTATTCAGCCCAGCCCACAACTATCCCTCTTAAATGGCTTGCAGGTTTTAAGCACACACTGATGCTGATTGTCTGGCCTCTGTCAAGAATCCTCACCTCCCGTTGCCAGAGCAATTTTGCACTTAAAAAACCCATCCCTTTTAAAATAAATAAATTGTAAAACAGCTAATGAATGTCTAAATACAAGAATATTCTTGCAGTGTTTTTAAACATAGGAAGGCAAACAGACACCTAAAACATACAGGGAGAGAGACAAGTGATAGCTGAGCCAGCATTCAATGGTGTGCATGTCTGTCACTTCAGTTGTGAAGCCAAGGGGAAATTAGGCTTACAGGCTGCCGAATTAGAGTTAGGTGTAAGGTTTTTGTTTTTTTTCCAAATTGTGGATATATCCCCATTTAGTATTTTGACAATGTGCAGTGTAATTGAGTTAAAGTTAATGTCCTTGATTGAGATGAAATACCATTATAACTAATAAAAATGAAAGTCTCTTCTCTCCCCACCACACTGCCATTTCCAGGGTATCTTGTATAAGGCGTATATATCACAATAGGTATAAGTATCTCTTATGTTACATATGCACCTTTGGTTACATCCACTCTGCTAGCAAATGCTAATGTTATAGTTGGGAAGCTATTTCAGATTTTGGGATGAAGAAAAATGAAGGGGAGAGAGTCAAAGCTGGGTAAAAAGGACCGCCCTAGAGATTGTCATTATTTAATTGCAGAAAAAGCTGTTGTGTTAAGATTATTTCTTTTTATTATGTTTTATACTTTTGATGGTTTAAAATTTTTATATTTGTTTTTAGTGTTCACTGTTTTTAACCTTTGTAAACTGCCCAGAGAGCTTTGGCTATGGGGTGGTATATAAATGTAATAAATAAATATAAATAAATATAAATTATACTGCACAATAACTAAAAATAAAAGTGCTACTGTACTGAGGAATAATTCAAGTTATCTGAAAGATGAAAGGTGGGAGAGACTGCCTTTGACTCCCCTGGTTATACTTACAAAGGGGATATACAGTAAAACTAAACAACCCAATAATTTCATTTATGTATTTAAAGTAATGTTTAGGGTGTCCCCTCATAATGCAGCATACAGACAAGTGTATCATCTGATATACAAGACATAACCACTATAATAGCAAGCACATAGAATACTTTGTGATGCTGCTGTGAACACACAAGCCAATTCAAAATTCAACTGAAGGCAGTTTTAAACAGAAGAGTCTGTACTGCTTACCTAAACTCTTGCACAGAAGGGAATAGGCCCATGTCAATAAGAAGGGGATTTCACAGGGTAGTTTTGGATACACTGGTGTATTTCTGCAAATCCCTTCTTTAAAATAAATGTATACATGCGTCCAAATAATACAGTTATTAGGTTCTGTGTTCTTTAAACAAGCTGGCATCTTATATGGAAGAGTGCTGTATTTGGAGGGTTAAACACTGCTAATGGTAAATGGTGGAGAAATGTGGGAAAGAGGTGGGAGAGAGGATGGTCTTCTGAAGACCTCATGTTCACCCAGCAAGATCCTCTAATGGTCTGCCAGAAGATGCACAATGGAATTTGGAGAAACTAAAGCCAATGATTCAGTTGAGCCACCTGGTATTTTGAACACACTAGTTTTCAGCAAGCTCATTTTTTGCTATTTTGTTTTAAAAAGTATATGCACAAAATGTGTGGAAATTTGCATCTTTTAATTCTTTCTTTGCTTTCTCTCTGAAAAGGACATCAGAATTAAAACCTCATCAAAATGTTGGCAGATGTCAAAACCCAATTTGAACAACTGATAAACCAGGCTCAGAATTTGTGGGATAATTTTGCAACAGTTCTTCTTTTAGTGTAATAGATGCATATTTAATGACAAAGTGAACCTGGGCTTAACCTTGTTAACAATGTAGGATGCAACTGCCTCATCCCTGACAAATGGCCATCCAGCCTCCCTTTAATACCAGATCTAGACACAGTACTCAGGAAGCAACCTGATCTATTCAGGCATTCTGTATGTGTAAAAATGCATGGGGGTAGCCTTGCCCCCTCAATGCTGTTGAGCATGCCAACCACACCTCTGCTGCTATGTGAGCGCCATCAGTTTGAAGAAATGGCTGGTGGGGTAGCAGGGCAGGGGCTGCTTCTACAAACAAAGGATTACCTCCATGGGAACAGGGACCCTAATTGAGCAATGTCCCCTTATCCGTGTTGAAAACACCCTAAGCATGTACAAGGCAGCCCCCTGCAGTCCAGACTGAGCTGATCATGCATCAGGCAAGGGTGTGTGACCAGCATGTGTTATTGATGAGTGGGTGTGGGGTCAGCCCCGTGCATTCAAATTGAATATCCAAACAGGGCATCTTATTTCTCATGAACTAGGAGCAATGTGTCTGTTAATGCAGCCTAAGATTAAATTAGCTTGTTTTGCAACCGCATCACCGTGCTGGCTCTTGTTCAGCTCGTGATCAACTAAGACACCTAGATCCTTTTCACATGTCCTATTGCCTCCACTCTTGTGCCTATACTTTGTCCATTGGAGTTCTCTCTTGGGGTCCTTAAAGTCGTACCTGGATTTGTTTATGTACTGTACCTTTCTGAACTCAGCAAAAAAGTGTGCAAGCAAAGGAAGTGAGGAGAATGCCAGCTTGATTCTTCTGGTGGAGAATGTTTCTTCTGATCTGTAGTTTTGTATCCTTTGCAATTGACTGACTACCCTTTATTTTCTCTTTTTAGCAACAATGCTCAAATGGATTTGAGATGGACCGTGCCTCCGGCCAATGCTTAGGTAGGATTTTGATTACATCAGTTCCTCATTTCCTTCAAGCTAGGCTTCAACAACTCATTATGTGTAGCGTCTTTGGTGAAAACATTTTGTTTATGCTTTTGTCTTTCAATATGGAAATGTCTCATTCAGGTATTAATGGGTTCTGGTGCACGCTCTTCATGTGCATTCCTCAGCGACTTACGACTTTTTACTGGTTCTTTAGATGAAGGTGTGACCCTTCAGTTTCATTTCTGTGTCTACCCAGCATTTTCAGCAATTTTTTTAGCACAGGGGAAATGCGGCATTTAATTGTGAATGTGAAAGAAAGTGCTATTTCATCTTGTGTATTTGCACAATAACACTATACCACAGTGCCACCTAGAGGTTATGTAATAGAAAAGCAGAAAAGAAAATGCTCCTCGTGTAGTTCTCGAATCTCAATTCTGCGACAAAACCAAAGTATATGCAGCAAATTAACAACATCATGTAGAAAAGCTCATAGGTTCAAATCCATTCTTAGCAACTGAATATTTGTACTCATTTCATGGCATCCAGTATGGCCACCAAAATGTTTATTTCTAAACTGAAATTTCTAAGCAAAGAGCGAAAACGGGAAGAGAAAGAAATCACTGGCAATTCTGATTTATCTGACTGAAATTGGATCTGTCAAATTGGCCAGTGACTGTTTCCTGTATTTTTCAGCACCCTGGATTTCAAAGAAACCAGAAGAATTGGCAGCTAAGCATGACATTTATATTAGCTATGTAAATAACAAAACTCTGGATGGACTGAATCTCAGCAAAATGAAAGTGCTGTTCATGAAAGGCTGCTGTGAAATTGGTGACATATGGTAAATAGAGGCATTGTCCAAGATATCATGGTCAGAAATTCAGATAATTCCACCATTGTGGTTAAAAAACTAATAATCTAATAATCAACTAAGTACTTGGCAGTTTTCTGCCCTTTAATGCTACCTCCAAATCTACAACCTGAAGTGGGTCTCTTCATCCTCTTTACTAGTAGCTATCTAGGGCCAGTATCAAAATGGGGCACGTAATTACCTGCGGGATTGCCTTCTCCCATACAGTCTCCCCGCACACTCAGGTCCTCTGGGGTGAACTTACTTCAGTCAGCTAAAACTAGGCTGACATCAGTTTCCCAGAGGACTTTTTCTTCTGTCGCCCCCAGATTGTGGAATGGCCTGCCGGAGGAGATTCGTAAAATTAACTCTCTGTGTGATTTTAAGGCAGCTTTAAAGACTAGCCTTTTCTGGCAGGCCTATCCAGTTCAATGTTAAATCAAGAATTTTTAAGATGTATTGATTCCTGTTCTAATGTTGTTCCCCGCCTCGATCCAAAGGTAGAGGAGGGTAAGAAATAATAATAATAATAATAATAATAATAATAATAATAATAATAATAATTTGTCCTGTGCCCTGCCAGGAGACAATCAGCCCCTACTGTTTGCGCTATGGTGATTTAGCGCTTCCAGGTGCAACCTGAAATGTGCAGAAATGCTCTTTTCTAGAAGGAAGTAGGTTGGTAGAGCTCACAAAAGGGAGCTTCACCAACCTGCCTCCTTTCAGAAATGAGCATTTCTGTTTGTTTCAAGGCTTCCTCTAGGAAGTGCTAAATCTCCCTTGCATAAACAGTGGGTCCTGCTTGCGTAATGGAATGGCGGGACCCACTGCTTGCAGAAGGGAATCAGTGGGAGCATAAGCGTCCCATTGGATACTGCCCTAGGAGTTTGGGGCAACAAGGATTCTAATAATGTGAGTTTGATATAGGTACCCTTTAATACCCAAAGGCAGCCTTCCCCAACTGGCCATGCTGGCTGGTGATGATGGGATTTGTAATCCAAGACATCTGAAAGACACCAGATTGGACAGGGCTGTTTTAGGATTTTGGGATAATGGACTTCATGAATCATATGTCAAGAATCCATGAGTTGCATTGTATTATCATTATATATGGGCACATAATAATTTTTGCAATCTTTTCCACAAAATACACACACACACACACACACGTGCATATGCACGCACACATGATCAAATAACAAAATGGCTGTGTTCCCCCAAATGTGAACAACCTTGATTCTCCAAAAAGGCGGCCATTCTTGAATCTTGTTAATCAGTTTGTATCTGTCTGAAGTCAGTTCAATACAACATGAAAGAGCCTAAAAATGTTAGTGAGAGAGCTAAGAGGAGATCTGAAACAAATCCTCAGAGTTTAACATCCTGTATCTATGTTTATGCAAGCAAGAGTGTAAAAGAGCCAAGTTTCACAGCTGCCAAATCAAACCATCGGAGGACAGATGGGGGAAACACAACCTGAAATTTGTATCCCGGTGCTGCGGCTTAAACAAATGCATTAGCAGAAAAAGATTCTAGATATTTGTAATTAGTGATAAAGCCACATGTTAGAAGGAAAGAGAAACTGGAGCTTTCATATTTTTCCTGAAAATATAAGAGTAAGGTAAAGTGGACAACTGCTCCACTGGTAAGAGTGTCCTGTACGGTATGAGCTAATATTTAAATGTGATAAAAATCATGAAGGATAGATAGGACTTTTTCAGTTGTATAGTTTAAGCCAAATCTCACTGTTGCTATGTGCAATAAAGGAACCTATATCCTGATTATTATTTTCAGTGCGTACCTAGATTTTATTGCACAGTTAAATAGCTTGTTAGCAATGGCATGGCAAGATGATAAAAATGGGGATCTAGGTAATGGCATTTACCACCTCACCATATGCACAAACCATGTACTGCGCATATACGGTCAGCCCACATGAGAGCACGAGACAGGCAATGTCAAGGAGCTCTCAAGTTTGATTTAAAAATGCACAATTAAGACTAGATCATGCTGAATAGGGGTATATCTGTAAGCTTGGATCCAGAGTGGCCTACAAATGGAAGGGGTCCTTCTGTTTGTGAAAGGGAATGAGATCTAGTAGAGGCTCCCACTGGAGGAAGCAGCAGGGAAGCAATTTTCTTCAGTTACTGCTTCTTCTGCAGCACCCAGCATCCTATCCCACTTTGTTCTGGAGGGGTCCCCCACAACCCTCTGGAGCAGTGTTTCATGTCATTGCAGAGGGAAGGAGGAATCAGTAAAAATAGCCCCTCTGCTTCTTCCAGAGTTCTGCTTATGGTTGGTGGGTATCCCACATTGTACTTCAGTTGTGAGAGAGCTTTGGCTATTGGGAGGTATTAAAATGCAATAAATAAATAATAAAATAATAAAATAATTGTGTTATGAAAATGTCATGTGTTTTAGACTAGAAGACGTAGAATCTATGCATCTTACTTGGGAATAAATCCCATTGCACTCAGTGGGATTTACGTCCAGGTAAATATGCAAAGGATCGCTCTGTCTATCAATGTAATTGGTAGATTAAACAACTAAACCTTTAGGATCTATTTTAATCAGTGAATGTGAGATGAGAGGTTTTATGTGGTTTATAAGATGTTGAACTTCTTATTCTTAAATTGAAAAGCCAGATGCGTTTCGGCCTATGATTCTTTAAGGCCTTTTTCAGGAGGTTATAGGAAGATGTCTGCAGAGTTCTTCTTATAAACAAAATGTCTTTCCCTAATTTTTAATGGCGACTGCTGGGTCTTCTGGGTCTACTTTCAGTTTTGTCACAGAACTGAGATCCAAGCATTATGTGAAGAATGTTTCCCTTCCTGCTTTTTCTCTACATAACCTCTAGCTGGCACTGTAGTATAGCCAAATAGTGCAAATGCACAAAAGGAAATTTCTCTTTCTTTAGCTTTTACAATTAAATACCACATTTTCCTTGCTCTAAAAAAAGTAACCAAAAGTGCAGGTTAGACACAGAAGCGAAACTGGAGGTTACAACCGTAAATAATCGTGAGGAGGAATGGCAGGCACATGAGCAATGCCTCGTGTAGAAAAGCTAGTTATGACCCTGTATTCCAGTTGATGGGAAATGTGAAAATACTATTGCACTCATGTCCTGCTTTGTGGGCTTCCCATATGGAATAAAGAATGCTAGACTAAATTGGTCTGATTCAGTAGGGCTCTTCTTATGTTCTTATGAGTTATTGTAAACTTTCTTAAATATCTGAGACAGGCATTAATATTGAAATTTTGAGAATATGAAAATATACTTAAAATCTAAGTAATTAATTACTGATTCATTAATTAAATATAGCTACATTAATTACTAATTTATTCATTCAAACTGCAGTTGGTTAATCAGCTAAAAAACACACCCTGTAATCAGCAGAGAGCTGTACTGACTGTTCCATTTTTGCATTCTTTCAGATGTTGATGAATGTCGAACTATTGCCGAGGCCTGTAGAGGAGATATGGTGTGCGTTAACCAGAATGGTGGCTATTTATGTATTCCACGAACAAATCCTGTTTATCGATCACCATATATGAATCCTTACTCTAGTGTATACCCACCACCTCCAGCTCCCGCTCCAGCTCCCAATTACCCTACTGCTGCAAGAGCTCCTCTGATTTGCCGGTTTGGTTACCAAATGAATGAAAATAACCAGTGTGTGGGTAAGTAACAAAATATCTTATACCTGTGTGCATATTTAAGTGATGGTTGCGTTATGATTATTACCTGCAATTTATTTCCTATTATTTTTGCTATTGCACCACCTTTACCCTTATTTGTTCCCATGACTAAGTGGTCCTCTTAGGTGCTGGTTCTCTTCCGCTTTCAAAACGAGCACTTTTCACTGAGAAGTCCTCTAGTGGACAATTTATACTACAACATAAGATTTGGATTAAAACAAGTTTATTTTGTCACTCTAAAATCTGTGAAAAACCGTGAGTGTCCAGTAACATGCGTGCAATAAAATTCTCGACTGATGACACTCAATGTTTGGATAAGAATATCTCTTTAGTCAACCCATTAGCATGCATGGAATTGAAAGCTGTAAAACCAAAGGAATGGAGGAGAGGGAAAGGAAGGGAACAGACTGAAAGTAAAAGTTGTCTGGACTGCTTTTTGGAGGCTGTGGTTCTGTCCCATGCCAGAGGCACTGTCAATAATGCAGTCATTGGCCTCTCTGTACAGTGGGACCAAAGGTTCTTACTTCCTTTAAATTTTCAGACAAAAGATATGCATATATCCATTGCAGAATGATTGGTGGTATGACTTTTCTTCTGTTCACGAGATGCATATAATCTGTTTTGTGGGGGCTCTAAAATCAACCTGTATTTTATTAATACAATACGGTTTCACATTGACATTATGTATGATACATTTTATTCACTCCTTCATACGGTAAATATCCATAAAAGGTTTTCTTGCGTTTGCACTGTAGACACTTGCATTAGCTAAGTTTGGTTGTTACGCATGAACCTCTCTATAAATATCCTTTCCTACTGGTAAAGCCAAACATTTGGCAGAGTAGGGAAGACGGTTTTGGTTTCTAGGTCAGTATTAACAAAGAACTTATTCTTGGATATTTAGGTTGGTATCTACTCCATGCCAGTGTACCATATATCTCATTCCAACGTGGATGAGGCTATTACACCATGCCTATGAACTTTCCAAGGTATATGATGGCCCACTTCTAGGGACAGAATGTTAGGACAGATATGCTCTTTGTCTGATCTAGCAAGGCATTTCTTACATTCTTAAATACGTGTAGTAAATACTCTAAGCTGGTACAAAACATCCAACAATAGTTGAACGTCCTCTGCAATCCTTTTGCGCTAGGAAACCAGCATGAACATTCGGTCCACCCAAACAGAAATTTGTGATTATGCTGTCTTTATAAGCACATGATCCTGGTGAATTTATTCTGTATGGTCATTTCCCCACATTTAGGGAGAAAAAGAGAAAGATGGTGCAAACGTTAATGTGAGAATTGATTCACAATTAAAATCCTATAATCTGCAGAACTGGAAAGAAAGCAGTCCAGCCCTAAGGCATGCCAGAAATGTCTGCCAAATTTAGGAATAGTTAGAACAAACTTGATGGCTTCGACAAATGGCCAACTCATACTCTGCAGTGAAAGACACATACCCTTGGTCATTAGCCAGTCTGGCGGGTGAAAATCACTTCTCAGTCCCAAATATGGCAATTGGTTTGACAGCCAAGTGTGAAGCATTGCCCATCCAGGAAGCCTGCAGCCCTGATAATCTCTGATACCCCCAGAGAAGAAGTATCTCAGGTTGCAATTTGGGAATGACCAGTGCCTGAGTCCTGCCCTGCTACAATTAAGAGACAGTCCTGGGGGCTGTCTATGCATGGGGAAAGCCCCGCGGTGGCTGTGGATCTGCGTTGCTTTGGTTAGACGACACCCACCCACAGGCCTGAGGTTGAACACCCCTGCTGTAAGAGCTCAGCATCAATGAGGGAGTATGCAGCAGCAGAGCTGCCTCCTGCCCTGCTGTTCCAGTGGCCCATATTCCCTTTGCAATGGGGTGCAGCTAGAATTCTGCTTGTTACTTACAACAAGAACAAACCATTGGAGTAGTGGGTGATCAACTGCATACTCGCTCTTCCCAAGCTTTTAAGCAGATCGTCAGGAACTTCAAACCTTGCTGGATTCCTTCATGGAAATGTTAGTGCAAATGTCTCCTGCCTTGCACTTCAGAGTAATTCACATTGTTTATACAAGTGCTGAAAAGGTGTGAATCATGTTACTAAGACCAGCTCTGCAGTTTGCATGGCAATTTTGTTCATGTGAGTGACACCAGAGTTTAAGTGGGAATAACCAAAAAAGCATCTATGTGTTTGCATTGGCAAGACTGCATCCCAAATCAGGTCTCTCAGACACACATTATACAGTAAACATAAACAGGTGTGTTTTAGGACTCAGGTTTGCTCAGGGTAAGACCATGATTGTACCCATAGCAAACTGCAAATTACAATGAAACTGTTCAGATCCAGGTCCTGAAGCAAAGCATAAAGTAACAAATCTAAGCCAACATTTTTGTTCTGGCTGTGACCCTTTTAACTCATTCCATTTCTGGCTGTTTTTCTTTCAAGCTCTAGAATGCTTAGCCATAATAATGACCCTTTTGTTCAAAGAACGCAGCCCAATAACCCTTGGCACATCTTGACTGAAGCAGAGCCTCACGTTCTTTCATTACACATTCATAAGCTGAAAGTTCCTTCCAATTTCCCTTCACCCCACCCCACCATTTCCTGCTTCAGAATGGTTTTCGTAATCCTTGTTTGGTATTGTTAGAAATACAATGGGTCAGCTTTCTTTTTTAGTTTTCATTTCTGTGAATGTGTTTAACACAGCCTTCCCCACCCGGGTGCCCTCCAGATGTGTTGGACTGCAGCTCCAGTGGTGGGAGTTCTAGTCTAACATCTGGAGGGTACCAGGTTGGGGAAGGCAGGGTAAAAAGGCTGAGATGTAGAAACATGGAAAGGGATTAGGAAAACCATGTCAGCCATAGAGTGAGAATAACTGTATCAAGAAATTAAGAATAGAGAAAATAGGAGCAAAGATAAAGAGAAGTAAAGAGGTTGCCACACATACCTAACTCATCAACTGGTAGGAGGTTCACCCATTAGCCGAAGCTAACATGAGCAGTGCTGAATCAGACCAAAGGCCTATCTAGACCTGTCTACACGTCGTACTGAAGGCGCATGCATGCGCCCCCAGTATGCCCCCAAAACGATAGTGTAGACTGCAGCCCAGAAGAGACGGAGGAGGAGGCGGCTGAGGAATCTGGCCGCGTCCTTGCCACCGCCGGCGCCGCCTCCCCGCCAGCCTCCTGCTGATGGGGTAAGAGCAACCCGGGTCGGAGAGCTCGGCGGAAGCGGAAGCCGAGCTCTCCGACCCGGGTCGCTCTTACCCCGGCAGCAGGAGGCCGGCGGGGAGGCGGCGGCGGCAAGGACGCGGCCGGATTCCCCAGCCTACTCCTCCTCTGTCTCTTCTGGACTGCAGTCTACACTATCGTTTTGGGGGCGTACTGGGGGCGCATGCATGCGCCTTCAGTACGACGTGTAGACAGGCCCCAGCATTCTACTCACATAGGGAAGCTCACAAGCAGGGCATCAGCACTTTTTATGTTTCATAGTAGGGGCAGTCACCTCTGTGCTTTTTAGCGCAAAGGAGGGGGGTTGAATCCAAAAAGGAGTGTATAGCTAAGATTACCATGTTTTTGGAAGAAGGGTTCTATGCCTTTAGCTCCATGCCAAGTAGAAATACAACAGGTACAGTGTCTTCTGGCTTGAAATGCTGTGATGGAAAGTGCTTCACCTGGAGAATGTCTTCCTGTCATGCAGCCATTCCAGAAATAGTGCCAGGGGTGGGGGAAGCAGCCAGCTTTATACCTGACTTATTTATTGTCCATGCTTCCTTTGAGAGAGTCTGCGAGCTTTTCTACAAAAGGCTGTTAATCGCTGCATCTGTTTTTCTGTTGTTGTAGAATTGAGATCTGAACTCTGTATTTATTATTTATTTAATATAGCACTTTTATCCCGCCCTTTAGTAAAAAAAAAGGCTCTCAAAGTGGCTTATACAAAAGGAAAGTGGATTGGGGGGGAGGGAGAGGGGAGAAAGCTAATTCAGGCACTAGATTCTTATGCAAAATTCAGCAGGTACTTCTTTTCCCTCTTCCTCTAATAGCGTCATACAGATCAAGGCATGATGGAGGGATGCTTGGCTGCTGCTTCCTTTCCCTCTGATGGCCTACAAAATAGGTTTTCCTTTCCTGCTTTTCTGCTACATAACCTCTAGGTGGAGCTGTGCTATATTGTAATGGTGCAAATACACAAGCACAAAAAGTGCTTTCAGAAATAATACCTCATTTTTCCCGTTCTAAAAACCCCCCCAGGAAAGTGCTCTGAAAAACAGAAGCAAAACTGAAGGATCACAACATCATCTAAAGACCTATAAACAACCATGAATAAGGAATCATGACTGCACAATATATGCCTTATGTAGAAAAGGTCTGCATGTAGCGATATTGAATGTAAAGAATGGAATAGCAGTACAGTTTTAAAAGTTAGTGCAGAGACGTGGAAAAGTGTAGGCACAGGAATCTCCTTATCAGCATTCAGAATCTTATGCTAAGTACACTCTCCTCACATGTCTTCTGCATTCCTGGGCAAAAATCTTTATTTTTCTAATTCCATTTTTGGCATGTTGAAGCTTTCCAGTAAATTCGCAATCTAAACCTTTTAATCTTTGTGCATTTTTATATATAACTTTTCAGAATACAAAGTGCTTTGTGGTTCTTTTCTGATCCTTTCTCTCAATGAACCTTCGAAGAAGGCCATTCGTATTCCTATTTTTACAGATGTGGAACTGAAGAGGAGACCTAATGGCTTTTCCCAGGGCCACCCAATGATTCCATGCATGAGCTGGAATTTGAGCTAGGTATCCCAACTTCCAAGCATAAGAACCAGTCCTCTGGCTTTAATGTTTGGCTATTAGTTTTCCCCTTTCTGACTGTCCATCATGGAATTCAGTTAGCAAATAAAAACTGCAGCAGGGGGAGAGAGAAAGAAATGGTCTCTGTTGTTATTTTTTGATCATTTTATATTGGATAAAAAGCCTCTTTCATTGATGTTGCTTCCTTTCCAGCACAGTGGGTTGTATCCAATGTTAGCCTTACTTATGGCCCATTCATTTCAGTGGTTCTACTCTAGATAGGACTAACAACCAAGAGGGAGTCTAGTCATCTAAGAGGGTGCATCATGTAAACAATAAGGATTGGTACAAGACCAGGGGGGTGTCTATACGAGGGGTTGGACTCAATGGCCTTGTAGGCCCCTTCCAACTCTGCTATTCTATGATTCTATGAGGGTGCATTTGCGCCTCAAGCCCCCACAATCCCACACTTGCACTCCTGCTGGTTGTCTCCACGGCAACAAGCGCAAGTGTGGGGGTTGCAGCCAAAGGAGCTGCTGCCACAATGCTCATGCCGTTGTGCCCATGCACTGCCACACAACTGCACATCATGGCATGGGCGCCACAGTGCGTCTGCGCATCCTCCACTTTTAAAAATATTTTTTTTTTACCTTTTTGGCATGGGCGTCCTTCTGCCATGCTGGAGAGGCACGGAGGCCTTATTGCATGGGTACCATAGTGTGGCCATGCATCCCCCACATTTTTTAAAAAACATTTTTACCTATATTACATTTATGTGCTTCTCTGGGGGGAGCGTCCTTCTGCCACGGTGGAGAAGCGCAGAAGTGTTCCAGCAGCCATTTGGCTCACTGATCCGCCCCCTTCTTCCCCCTCTTCCTTTCCAGCGATGGCGACCAATCAGGGGTCGCTATTGGCTGGGACACACCTTTGGCGCAACACCGGAGCAAGGTGACAGACGGCAATTGTGCATCTGCACCTTGCCCACAGGAAAAAGTTGGGGTAAGTCCCTGACTTTTTTAAAACAGAGCTTTGGGGGAACGCCCTGGGATGGCTCCGCAATGTCTCATATAAGTGACCTTGTGCCAGTGCGGAGCCATCCCAGGGCTTTTCCCTCATCAAGACAACCCCCAAGACCAATTTGGAATATTTGTCTTCCAGAACTGAAGTGTTTATTGCATTTTTATTTTTCAAGAAACCCAGGACAGCATATAGAGTGTCTCTTTTACCCATTTGGTCCTCACAAGAGCCCTGAGAGTTATATTGTCAGGACACAGAGGCCCAAGGCCAACTAGTGAATTCTATGGCTGAGCAGAGAGATTTTCCCAGTGTACCCATTATACCAGATTGATCTGATTGAGATGTAATGTTTGTGTGCTCTACCTTCCACACTCTCCAACATGGGTTTAAGTTGGTTTGCTTCCCTGAATCATAGTTAATGCTAACTACAGTTTGTCTGTGTACAGACCTAACAAGTAAAAACACTTAGTTAAAAACAGAAGGAAACGCTTCCAACCTTCTACGCAGAGCTGCATCAGAGGGGAAACTGATGAGCCCATTTATTTGGCAATCGTGTTTTCTTATTCATGGTAGTTTGTGGGTGCTTTTCATGACATTGTCATCCTCTAGGGCCTCTTCTGTGCTTTGCAAACTGTCTCAAGTTTTTTTTTTCCCCCTAACAAGGAAAGTCTGGTATATCCTGAATGGAAGCATGAACCCCTCATGTATTTCTGCCATTCTACTATACCACAACGCCACCTAGTCATTGTACAATGGAAAATATAGAAAAGCAGAGTAAGAAAACCCTCAGAAAAAAGCACATGTAAAGGAGCCAATCTTAATCCCAAAAAGCAGAACTGGAAGCAGAAACCTCAGTAAAGTAGTGGGTTAAAAGCCTCATGTAGAAAAAGCCTTTAAAGCTAAAACGTAGTGCTATGTCTGAATGAGACCACAGACTCTCTTATTAGCTGTTTATTCTCTGCCATTGATTGCTGTCCTCACTTTTCTTTTGTGCTTTTCTCTCACTTTCAGCATTGCCAAATCCATTAAATTTGTTAGTTCAGTCTGCCTCTGATTGTAATTTAACTTAGCATGGGAACCATTTTACATGCTGGGGAAAAGAACTCAAGGAATGAACTATTACCTTGGCCCATTAGTAACTTTTCTTTAAAGTCAGTAAATGATTCTGAAAATCTGTGCGTTGCATGGAAGGTTTTTGCAGCCTTGGAATAATTGGTAGTAGTAACCTCAGGGTAACTGCTACTTACCCACACGTTGAGATACCAATTGATGCAGTTTTCCCTATAGATCCTTACACATTATAATGTATGTGAATAATCATAAGTAAGCATCATTTGATTATGGTGCATATGTACAGATCTCTCAAAAAGATTTAATACTTTATTGTTAATATATACTAGAAGAACATGACCAATCAATGATATTTCCCTGCCAGCCGTGCTGTAAATTTTTCTAAGGACTAATTGCAATTTACAGGGGGAGCAGCATATAGGGAGGAACCCAAAATGTCCCCCCCCCTTGGCATGGTAATTAGCCTTAGGAAAAAAAAGGTCCCATTATTGCAAATGGGACCTTTTTTCTGAAGCTAATTGCTGCACTGGATGGGGCTGTTATTTTGGGGGTGGCAGCTAGGGCGTGAAGAGTTAAATATTTCATCCCCGCATGCTGGCATTCCAACACTCAACACACACTTAGCAATTAGCCTTAGAAATATAGTTCCATTCACATAATTCAATGAGATGGAGATGTAAGGTTAGGAGTATTTAGGCCCAGGAGTATTTTAGGCCCTATATACTGTAGGAGTCCTACAGCTCCAGGCTATCAAGCGCTGACCTGTTTTCTTCTGGGTCTTGCTGGAACATTCCACTGAAGATGGGGGTTATCAGATAAAATGCAAAAGCTTCCAGTCTATAGTCTTCTTCTACAGAAGGCAATCTAATGAAGATTAGGCTAAACTTCTGAAAGTCTTACTGACTTTCATATAGTACTGGTCTACAATTTCTGTCTGACACATGGAGGAAACAGTTTCCACATGTCAGTTGTTTAAAGTTGTAGGTATAACGCCTGGTGTGTTTTAGTAGCTGGTGCTGATAGCATGGTTATGCTATCATGTTATGCAGTGGATCCCTGTGGCAAGCCATTCTACTATTAAGACCACCGCCCAAAACAGCCACCATTATGGAAACTGTTTCAGCTAGGCTCCATATGGCTGTTGTAATGTCAAAGCAGCCTTCTGGAAAATGGTGTTGCCTATAGCCTCTATGTAGCTGTTCACGCTGGCAGCGTTCACACTGACACATAAAATTGATTGCTATTCTTGGCTCCTGCCTTATATTCCTTGGTTCGGCTTTGTTTGTTTCTCTTCATTTTGGTTCCAGCCCTAAAATTGGCCACAGTTCTGTGCCATAATCAAGATGTTTGGCCAAAATATATAGAAAATATGAATTGCCTCTTTAGCATTTGCAAATTGGCCAGATAATCTGACTGCTTTGCCAGACTCTATAGGGAAAGACAAGTTTAAGATTGATGTTGTTCTTAGTGTCTTGTCTCTGGTATTGATGGGCTAGTAGTTCTGCCTTTCAGAAGCATAAATGCTGACTTAAGTAGCTGTGGAGTTTGAACATGTCTGACCCATCTACTCTGCCAATTGATTTTGATCTCTTCGCACATTACGTTTTCCAGCGGACAAAAGATTCTGACGGTGATCTAAAATGGACTTCCACTTGCACAATGGGACGTCTCTGTCCTCTCCACACAAACTGCACCCTCCGCAGCCTCCCACAAGCCCTCCAGATCTGCTCCACAGCCCTCTAGAGCAGATTTGGGGCGGTGGTGCTGGGACTGCAGTCGAAGGGTGGAAATATTCCACCAGCGGTTTCCCTTCCACTGGTGGAATGACACGATTGGATCCAAGCCAGGATGTGTGAATACAACAAGGAAGTGTTTGAAAAAATATGTTCATCATACAAGCGTACTTGTTAGAGTCAGGATTGGCTGCAAATGTAAAGATGAAATCAATTTTGAAAGATGTAGTTTACGTTCTGCCTGAGGGCGCCATCACACATGGGAAAACACACTCCCTACCACCGCTTCTCTGCTCCTGTTTTCATTGCTCAGTTACTTCCTGTTTCAAAACAGGAAGTAAACAACGAGCATGAGGCCCATTCAGTAGGCTGTTCTAATCCTGCTGCTTCTGCACACAGCAAGAGTATCAATTCATAGTTTACATGGCAGATGTGTTTTCCATCTGTATACTGTGCCATTTTGTGAAATTAGGGTAAAGAGTGCTGGTGAGACAGGATGAATCAGAGTGAACATGGCTCAAAGTTCATTTTAAGGTCTATGCTGCTGTGGTGATTGTGGCACAAAGCCGATTGTTCTCTGCTTCCATTCCATCCGTAAAGAGTCATCCAGTAGAACTGTTCCAGTTTGCTGCTGAATGTACTCAATTTCATTTCATCGAATTCAGATGTTGAATCAACTCAAGTCTGCCCTGTCAATTTTGCTAGACATTTGTGGATGAAATCACTGAGCTCTGCGTGACTTGGATGCCACACTTAGTACAGACACTGAACTAGAAGAGTCATGATCTGGCGCTTGTCGCAGTTGCTTGGATTAGGGCTTGGGAAAGTGTGTGCCACCTCTTATGCTGTTGATGTCAGCTGCCTGTGAAGGCCATCCAGGACCAACCGATTCTTTTACTGGGAAGGGGGGCAGGTGCCCTACAGGAGAGCTGTCCCAGTTCTGTTGAAGGATGCAATCACAGACAAACATTTAGGGAAGACATTCTCCAGCTATGGATATGTGCATAAAATTCTGTTTCACACGTTATTGATTGGATAAAAAATGTGTTTTTGAGGGGAGCACAATGTAGTAACAAGGTTTGTGGGTTGTGTAAGAGCATGGAATGGGCTGAAAATGTAGGGTGCGGGTGAAAACTTGTCCTAATGAGGGGAGGCAGCATGGGCTTTCCAGCAGCCATGAGGCTTGCTGGGCTCGCCCTCTCCCCCTCCTGCAGCTTCCAGCGACCAATACAAGGTCACCTTCCACCTGTGAACACCCCCAGAGTGGCTCTCAGCAAGCACAGGCCGGTGGAAGAGCTGAGCTGGTCTCGCTCTGGCTGGAAAAGTCTGGGTAAATCCCCGACGTTATCAGCCACACGTCTTCACCTCTTTGCCCTGGGGTGGCTTCAAATCTGCAGCTGCGTCATCTAACTGATGTAGCACAGATTCAGAATCACCCCACGGCAAAGATGATCTCAAGCCCCCTGGACACCCTTATCCATAGGACTGACAGGGACACCTCAAAATGGGAGGCAGGCCTCCTTAAGAGTTTAATAAATCCTCTTTAGAAATGTCCCCCAGTTAGTGTGTGATCTTTTCTAACTGGCATGTACACATAGATCAGATCTAATCCCTACCCCCCACAATGCTTTGCAGCCAAGCATTTGATGCATTATTGACTCTGAAGTACTTGTTGATGGGATCATATTAGTGTTGAAATTGTTTCTGCAAAAAGTTGTTTTCTGACTCACTCTAAGGCAGCTTGGCATTTTTCCCTGGCTACATTTTCCATCATTATGTGGATTAGTTATGGCCCAAAGCCTAATTGCATTTTCTCTGTTGTTTCAGAACATTCTGTATGATTAACCTATGAGGCTCTCACAGGATTTTGCCGTTCACGCATAACAAAAATGTATTCCAGGAAAGTTTCATTCATAACCTCAAAATATTGCTAATGCTTATGCTAAAGTAGATAAATTTCACTGATTCACTTTTGTTTATAAAAAGCACACAATACTATGGACAAAAGTGCATTTCACAGTGCAGTATCATGTAATAAGAAGGCAAAGGTCCCTTCTCAGTTTCAAAGATGGTGCACTGCAAGAGATGGTGAGCTTCCCTAAATAAACAATTTATTGCACAGTCATGATTGGCAATGCAAAGAAGTCTGCAGGTCCATTGCACGATGTGATCAACCTCCAGTACATCTCCCACGCTATCCGCACATAATCTCACTTTTAAAAAGAATGGAAATAATGCGATATTTAAAGTAATCAGTGGGATATCGCAGGATCTCCTCAGGGTGTAAAGTCGGCATTATGCTATAATGCCAACACTAGGTTGAGCTGTCTCATTAAACACAATAGACCCTTTCCAAGAAGGGACATTTTCAATTCAAAATCACATGTAAAGGAGCATGTCATGAAGGTGGAAAGACTGCGGAGTTCAAAAGCCCAGGTAAGGTTGCAGGATCTTTCCAATATTTAGAGAAGCTCAGTACACTGAAAGAGAAAAAGGGCAGGTGGAAAGGGAGCACTTAACCCTTTGTCTGGCACTTAATTTCCCCTGAAAATATCCCCAAGTTGTGCTCTCCACTACTCTCACCCCTGCCCCATGGCAATGTTACAGATCCATGTTTGTGAAATTGAACAAATGTCCTGAAGATGGACAGTGAGATAAACGAAGGTCCTGAGCATTGATAAAGCACCAGGAGGGAGATGTTACAGGGGAAATGCATTTGGCACAGGAAGGATTAAGCATGCTTTTCCCCACGGGGTGGGCAGCTTTGCACTGGAGAAGAGACTGTAAGGCTAATGTTATATGCAGTTGCAGTATAATCTGTAGTTTAATACATAGTGTGCATGATGAAGATGATGATGATGATTTAAATGACACCATTGGGCCGTATCCAATGAGACACTACTACTAACATAAATGATGTACTATAGGTTGTTTATGCTAGCATGGCAAAGCCAAGCATGCTTAAGCACAGTTGGCATTGCACGAGAGATCATTTATACTAGCACAACGTTAGAATAGCGTCACATTGGATATTCCCCATTGTGTTCATGGCATTTTATGGAATAGCATCAAAAAGACAGGGTCCTGCCCTGAGTATTTTATAATCTGAAATTTGGCATGGGAGGCAATAGAGGGAAACGAGGCAGGAGCCTGAACCGGGGAACAACATATATTCAGTTCAGTGATACTTACCTAAGCTTAGTTCCTCTATGGAACCATGCTTCTAATTCATGATTTAGTGCATAACTAGAAGTGTGGGGAACCAATCCAGTTTTATATGCACATAAACTGACAAGGTGATACTAATGTTTTTTCATGGACCTGATGAAGTAGGCTGGCGGCTACTGAAGCTCATGCCAGATACACCAGCTGTCTTACAAGGTGCAACATGCTATTTTGTGCTCTCACAGTGAAAGGCTGATGTGGCTGATTTTCTGGAAAGGGTTAAGAAACCCCCCCTTCCCCATCTACACCCATTTCCCATTTAGTTTGCAGCCTCTATGGCTGCATTTTGTCAGACAACAAAGAAGTTTAGGAACAAGCTACATGCAATTGAGTATCACATGAAGTTGGGCCCTTCCGTGTTCTTTTTGTTTATTTGTGGGTTTTTTTAAAAAGTAGAACTCCATTTTTAAATGAATAAATGCAAAACAGAGCTTAAATGAATTATTATTTGATCTGGGATTAAAGGCATTTCCAGTTGACAATACCACTTGAAACATGCCAAAAAAGAAAAGAGGAGGGCTTTGTAATGTGTAAGTTTGAAAAGAACATTGCATAGTTCTTGTCCATTTAATGGTAATGAGGACACAGCTGTTACATCCTTCAAGCCAATAATTCTCAAGGAAGTTTCTCCAGTACTGGCTTTCAACCACCATAACCTTTTTGCTTATGAAGAAGCCCCAAAGCCACATTGCTTAGAAAAGAATTACTTTAACTTTATGGGGATTTCGCTAGGAGCACATCTGGCTGAGGAACAGACCCAAAACTTGAATGAAATTTGAAAAGTAATTTCATTTCTCCTGGATAAACTGTCTAGCTTCCACAAAGCCAAAGATCACAATGTCTTGGCCATACAAGGATGGGTAGCTTTCTTTCTTTTTTTCAGAACTTCCACATCAGGATTTCCCGGGAGGCAAATGGCAAAGATGGTGGATCACAGATGTCAATGAGAAATTCACTCTCCCCATCCAACAAAACTGTTCAAAATTTCCATTGCCTTAGGTCTAGGAGAAAATTACTGTTAACATCTGAGGATCATGGGTTGCCACAGAAGTGTTGGCCAATTTCCAGATGCCAATACTACTATCATTTTAACATTTAGTGGCAAGAATGTATTAAGTGATTACAGAACATAAACGATACAGTATGTGATCCAAGAGCTTCCAACCTGAGTAAGCTTCAGAGCTGATGATCTGAAGATATGCAGTTCATTTAGTTCAGAAAGGGTGAGCCATCAGAGAATAGTTCAGTCTGTGCCCAATGAGTTGCTCCGACTGAGGAGCCTGGCCAAAATCAACACTCTGGAGTAACCTGTGCAATTCTGGTCACCTCAGGGCTGTCTATATATTTTAAAAGTCCCACAGTGGCACCGTGTCAGTTATATGATGCAGCAGCCACCTCAAAGCCACCACAGGGCTTTCCTGCAAATCTTTGAATTTAAAAAGTCGTGGACTTACCCTGACTTTTTACGCTGGAGCAAGTTGACAATGGTCCTTCCACTGTCACTCCAGTGTAAGATGTATTTAATTTATTAAAACCACAGTCTTCTACATATCTCATAAGTAAGACCTATTTAACTCAATGGAGTCTACTCTTAAGAAAGTGGTATAGGATTGCAGCCCAGAAATATTTTTAAGCTACCCATCATACTAATATACCATGGGAGTAAACAAAAAACATAAGAACCAAACAAAAAACATAAAAACCAAAATATCCTACAGATATAATACAATCAAAACATAGAACAACTATTATCTCTTTTTGCATTCATCTTGGATGCTCACCTGCCTTGCACACCAGCAGTGTGTCTGTGTCAACTGTCTGTTACGCTAGTTCGATAGTCCCCATCATAAAAAAATTTCTTCTGTCTAATAATTCTGTTTCCCATGTTCATTCTTTGTATATATTGTCTATTTACTTCTGTTCTCATCTTACTCTGGCCTCTTTTCAGATATACTTTCCCCACTATCAGTCAGAAATCAATTTCTTCCACCTTGCTCTCTCCCAGCACTCTAAGGCACTCTCTTCATTTGGCCCATATTCTGTATACGGATAGATAGCTACAATTACGCTATTTTATATGCAAATAGTGAACTAATTCTCCAAGCATGGATCCATAGGTAGCCAACATGGAGCCATCACAAAATACCTTTGAGGGGGGGAATTAAGGAGAAGGACCCTAAAACAAGTGAGGACCGAACATGGTCAGAGCCCACAACGTGCTTACTGGCATTTTGTTGTAGGTCTCACTTGTCATGGCTATTAGCCATTGATAGACGTATACTGTACTCATATGGATCGTTTATTTTAACACACTGATACACTGCTAGTCAATTTTGTTTACCGGTGTCATTTTCATTCAGTGGCCTGGTTCAGACAACACTCTAAACTATGCTGCTTAACCACAAAATAAAAAGCAGCATGGTTTAGCGTGTTGTCTGAACCAGGCCAGTATTACTTCTTGGGACAGCGTCCGTGGCTATCATCATAATTCTTTCGTTTTTTCAACATTCCTTGGCATTGTATTCTTCAAGAAGCAGTGAAGCTTTTGCTGCTCTTGTAAAATGCTACAATTGATATTTTTTGCTTTTTTTTGCATGATTTATTCCTCTTATACAAGTTTCATGATTTGAAAATTTAGACATAGACTTCCAGGTCTCTGAACAATGGATATGCAGAGAGATGCCACCTTCTAGAAATGCTTGTAGGTTTCTGGTTGACAGCTGGTAGGCCCCTGCGTGAACAGAATGATGGACTAAGTGGACCCTTGGTATGATCCAGCATGGCTCTTATATTCTTACATTAATGGATGTTACACTATAAGACTGAGGACAGATGTAACTTTTTAAGAGCAGTGGAAACAGTATGAAAGTGCCCTCAAATTCATTCAGTATTTTGTTGGCCTTCCTAAAGGCTTGGAACTAAAGCTTTAATGACTCATTTCAAATGTACCGTCAAGGAGTTCACGCATTAGTGGGAATGTAAACTGATCAGCATTTGGAGAAATCTACTAGCTGCCTTTTTTCTTTCTATTAATGATTTCTCCAAGCTTCCTGGAGACTGTCTATACACGGGGAAAGCTCTGCAATGGCTGTGGATCTGTGTTGCATTGGTTAGACGATGCGAGCACAGCTTCGCAGCCATGACAAGGCTTCCCCATGATGCTGCATTTTGAAAAAGTAGGGATTTATCCTGACTTTTTCAAACGAAGCGACATCAACATGGAGCTTCTAGTGTAACGTCTCTCTGTGGCCAATCTGGGGTCAACCTGGGGGTGGAGCTGTGTGGAACGTGACCAGCGATTGGTCACCTTCCACCAGGAAGAAAGCAGGGGCAACTCTGGGACCCTGATGGCTGCCCACAAACCCTGCGATCTCTCCTCAGCATTGGGATTACTTGATGCCGCTCTGGAAGAGAGAAAGTGCAGGGTTGAAGAGGGAAGCGGTGCCAACCTGGCACCCTGAAGACAACCCCAAGAGAAAGATAACAACACATATGTAACAAGCCATGCTGGATCAAACCAAGAGACCATCTAATACAGCATTCTGTATCTGCAATGGCCTACCAGATGCCTCTGGGCACCTTACAAACAGAGCACAAGAGCAACAGTTTTCCCATGATTGTGCCTTGATCCTCCAGAAATTAGTTCCCTTTTAAAGCAGTTCTTGTAGTTTTGCCTTCACCTACTTATTTAATGACTAATGTCCAGTGAAAAAGAGAAAGTAGCTTGCTATACTATAAAATCCTAGTGATGTTTCTCAGTGTTCTCATTCTGGCTCCGTTTCTGTTGGCATTTTTGCTATTAAAGGAGTGGTAATAGCAACTTCATATTTAATCATTTAAAATGTGACACTAGTTATCTGTGATTATAAAGTGATTGTAACATGCATTGATAACCTACTATTTTTATCCCATTTGCATGAATGGACTATTCTATTAAAAAGTGGAATAATAATAATACTGTTATATCCTACTCTGCTGCCTTCTTTCTCTGCAATCATTTTCTACCAGAATCTGTGGTGGTTGTAAATTAATGACTTTAAGTGGAATTAGAGCTCTTCCTTCAAGGGCCCAAACCCTCCCTTTCCACCCTTCCATTTTTCTGCATTGATTGGTAGCTGACAGCCACCATATGGCCCTACTTACGGTTCTATGCCCCCCTTAGACAGCTTCTCCCATTAAGCCACACTTTCCTGGAAATTGTATCAGAAAGTCATCTGCTGTTTCTGAGTTTATTTTCCAAGTAGCAAATTCTGGCCTTTGCATTCATTCCTAATTCTAGCATCCTTTTGGGAATCTTTTGTGTTATCGTGGCTGAGGTGAAATGGTTGGGGGACATGAGAGTTTCCACTGTGAATTTGGAAAGTGCAGAGATTAGCAACATCATTATATTCCTTGCTAGTTAGTTTTTTCTCTTGACTGGGGTGGCCCGTATTGTTCTGTTTGTATTGGTCATGAGTACTGAATGTTGGATAGGATAGTAGTTGGTGGTGCCCAATCTGTGTGCATGCATTGTTTAATGTAGGATGAAAACTGGCATCAACACGAGTTAACTTATAAAAAATTAGTTACATTACATCTGCAATGAGTCATTTACCCTTTATTGCTTTATAATAGTGTGTGAAGCTGGGTCCCTAAACTCCTTTACAGAGGACAGTCCTCTATTTTTGCATTCCAAGGGTTGGATCCAGCATTATGATACCACAAGCAGAAGCTTATACTTGCAGAATGGGACTTCCGCAGCCTCTGTCTTCCCTGCCATAGCCCCCCTCCCAATCTTCTTTGGGAGGTAATCTCCAACCCCAAGTCCAGTATGAAGAGAGGGAACCATAGAAAGCGAGAATCGGGGCCTTGAAGTTGTCCATTGACAGCACTTGGCCACAGTCTTCCCTCCTATGGTGAGATGTCTTGAGTTTCTATTTAAATTATAGTAATGTTTAGAGTTCAACCCTTTTTAACTATGAGGGGCTCTGCTAGGAAGGAGAGGTCCTAAAGAGACTGTGAGGAGAGAAAAGGAGGCATAGACTGTAAATGAAAGTTCTGAAGAAATTGTAAAAAGTCAGAGACAGAGACCTGGTTCTTATGTAATGCCAACCCAAAGTACGGGTTGAGTATAGGTTCTTGTTGGATTCATAAGTTGTTATTACATGCAAACCCTGCACTATGGTTTAACTATAGGTTGTTAACCATGAATAAGAAGAGAATCCATGGGTTGTGCACTATGGATTGTTCATAGTTAATAAGTCATAGTTAAACCATAGTGCAGGGTTTGCATGTAATGACAATCCATGATTCAAGAACAGCCCATGATTCAACAACCAGCGATTCTCAACAGTTGGCATTATGGGCAAACCACATGAGAAACAAAAGGGTTGCTGCAAAAGGGTTAGCGACCTAACCATGGCTTTGCATGTTGTGTGAACAGGCCCATCGTGTTCTATAACACTGGCAGTAGCAAGAGAGAACAAACACAACTGTTTCCAGCAATAGAGGAGGTCAGAGAGATAGGGGGAAGGAAGGGGAGGAGCAGGAAACCAAACTATAGGCTATAGAGAGCCTAAGGCTAGCTGTGGTCTAAAAGCATTAACTAGCAAGTTGCAACACTGCCACCTTCCTGTAATTTGCAGACAATATTCCCAATACATATCACCATTGGGCTCCCTTCTGCCTCTTTTATTGTTTAGAGTCTTACTTTAATTGATTTTTACTTATTTGAGTGTTTACTTTCCTTCCTTGGCTTCATTTTAAACTGGAATAAAATAAATGTATTGCTAACATTACACTCCATCACACCAGCATTTTAACATGCTCTCAACATGCCTGGTGTCTGGTTTTGCAGCACAGTACTCACATGACGTCGTACTCATCCTGCTGTGATCACACCGTGATCACACTGTTTCCCCCTCCTCTTCCGTTTTATTTTTGTACAGGGAAAGTCCAGTTCTATTTGTCATGCATGATGTTCTTTTTGTCATGTTCTGTTCCCGTGTAATTTCCATTATGATGCTATTTCAGATCATCCTGATTTTTCTGCTGGGGGTGTGGTTTTGGAAGGGTGTGTGTATATGGCGGTGTCACTGATGAAAGCAGAGGGCAGGATGGTTCTTCCTCATCATTCTCCTTGGGAACGCCTGCTGGATTATTGGTACAGAGTTCGTTGAGTTGGTCCATCGTACTTTCGGTTTTTCAACTCAGTTTATAAGGATCCTAGGGAAAGTATTGTGTGTTTCCCCCCCTCCTCACTATCTCCTAAATTTTACAGTGCAGTGATACTTCATTGAAACAAGGATAGGTAGACCAGTCCACGGATGTGCAAGGGGTTGACTTTCCCTAATCCCTTAAGTACACCATTGCATCATTACACCATTTCAGCCTACCAGAATTGCAGTCAATTGCATTTGCGCAGAAATAAAGAAATAAAACATAGGAAAATAAGAATTAGGACAGGGGAAGGAACCCACATCCTACGTCCATCTCAAAGTCCCTCCCAGCCACAACAACCAATGAACTGCAAGGAGAAGGAGAAGGGAGGAGACAGGGTGGCATGCGAGCCCGCACAGGTAAAAGGATGCATGCACTGAAATAGCACTGAGATTGCGCAACAACATACACACGTGAAAGCGATCTGTGCTTGACACGCTGTGGAAACGGAGGTGGATGGTGCGGGGACAACGCGTAGGAGGGAAACCATGGTGTGATGGAGCTCATTGGCCATGCTGGTTGGGGTTAATGGGAATTGTAGTCTAAATGATTTGAAGGGCACCAGGTTAGAAGAAACTGATTTAGGAAGATTTTGCTAGAGTGTATGGTCATGATGCAATACTCTAGGTTGGAGATTGCAGCCATGATGGGATGGCTTTAGAGTGAATTTCCTTCTCATAAAGATAAACGTTTGTGCAGGCTGTCATCCTTTTGTCAGTGGTGTGCCTTTATTTTCATGTTAGTAGCACTGCTTAATGCAAAGTAAATATCAATGAGATATAATCAGCCTAATACTCTGCAAATAGGCAGCCATGGCAAGGGTTGCCTCTAGTGAGATGGCATGTGGTAGATCACATGCTTTGCATTAAGAAGGGCTGAGATTTTAATCCATGACATCTAAAATTAAAAGGATCTCAGGTAGCAACAGGGTTGGGAAACAATTCATCCAGAGACCACAAAGATCTGCTGCATGAATGTGTGTGTAGGGGGAATAGATAAGTCAGAGGCTGGAAGTGGAGAGAAGCAGCAAGATTAAGGGGTGAATGGGAGAGCGAGCGAGCAAGCAAGGATGGGGCCTAGGAAGGGAGGGGGAAGGGAGAGAAACAGTGGGGAAAGGGGTTGAGGGGAGAGAAATAGCAAGGCTAGGAGTGGAGGGAGAGACTGGGTTTGCAAGACAGGACAACCCATCATAGGTTGTCATGTAAAATAAGCCACAGTGGGTTGTCATGTCATCCGAACCCAGACCGATTCCTGCAGGGTGGCTTATTTTTCACCCACAAGCCACCCTGACGAGCCATGTCTTGTTCTAGGGGTTGCTTTACCCACAATGCGTTGGCATATCATCCAAAACTGGCATTGTGGGATGTGATGATCAAGTATACAGCCACTTGACAAGAGCAGCAAAAAAATAAAAATAAAATCTGCCCCTATTCCCAGTTGTGCTTGCCTGAGCTGCCTCAAGTCTCCAACAATGCCCAAATGGCATTTGCCAACCCCCTTTTAAAATTATTTTTTCAGCCCACAAAATTTGCGCAAATGGGGCCTTGCTGTAAAAGAGAAAGAACATCAAAAAGAGAACAAAAGGAACAATACATCCCATCATAGTGAGAAAGACTTTGACCAGGTGACTTGTGTTCCTGCTCAGTCTGCTGTCCAGATGTTGCTAACCGTTGATGGGCACTTTCCAGGTGACTGCTTTCCCTACTTATAGCTCTTAAAACCCCACTTAGGCTGGACAGCCCTTCAAATAGAGGATTATTCTCTCTAAAGTAGGACACATGGCCATCCCAGACACCGGTATCCTCTCAGTCATATCCTTGAATGTTTGGAGGCACACCCCTTTCTTTCACTTGTTAAGGTGTTTAGCACTGCAAACTCAGAAAATAGGCTCACTGCATAAAGTGCGAATTGGTCCAGAGTGTTTTCTAAACTAGAAAGTAATGAAAAGGAGGGAAGGCACCAATACCAGAGGTGGAGGGTGGGGGGGAGAGATGGAATCTCAAACGTACAGAAAAAAATAAATTTGGCCAAACATGATCAAAGATACTCTTCCTTAGGGGGACTTTTAGTTAGATGTACATTCAATGTGTCTGACACCAAGCTATGTGACCAAATGAATCCATCTTTTTACAGATCAAAAAGCTTATAAATAATTAGCCCAGGTAAAAATAAAACCCCAACATTAACAGCTTTGAGTATTCTTTCTTAAATATGGTCAACCACAATTTCCAAAATTATTTGGAACCTAGTATTTGATAAGAAATTTCCTTTTGCCATCCTTTAAAAATAAATAAAAATAATGTCCTTTCTAATAGATTTTTCTGCAGTGAAATCACGTGCTTTCTCTGAGTTTTCCTTTTCTCTCAAGATAATTTTGTTTGATAAGGAGTGCTTAACAATACTACATTCCTAAAGTACAGACCAAAGCCAAATGAAAACTACTGCTGTGTTGGGTCATTGTTATTTTTTCAAGGAGAGCCAGCTAGATTGGGAACCATCCAACACCAACTCTCTCAGCACCTGTTTAAAGGCAAATTTATGTGTCCAAAACCATTGCTTTAAGTGTTTTATATACATATATAGATGGATAGATAGCGTGTGCTTATCTCTCCCATTGTGACACTGAATACACAAATGAGACACAGCAGAGCCAGGATGACCTCGTTCCCACCAAAAGGGTCAGGGTAAGGCCCCGACATGTTTACTTCACAGCTTCACAGAAAAGCCCCGCAGTGGCTGCAAATCTGCGGCTGCGTCATATAACAGATGCAGTGCAGATTCTCAGCCACAATGGGGGCTTTGAGCATGTATAGACAGCCCCTGATCAGGATGCATCCAGACCAATAGGGGTATTTGTGTGTGATTCAATCTGTTCAGTATCCCATGTTCAATCGACCCTTGTTCCTGATCAGGCTTGCAGTTCTAGGGATCCTCATACGAAAGCTTGTACCATTCTGTAAGCCTGATTTTTGAAGTGATGCTGGATGAGAAAAAGGAAGCTGTGGCTGTGTGCTACCTCTAGTGTCAGAGGTAGTAAGCCTATATACACCAGTTTCTGGGGAACATGGGTGGGAAGGTGTTGTTGTGCCATGTCTGCTTATGGGTCCCTGGTTGACAGCTGCTTGGCCACTGTGTGAACAGAGTGCTGAACAAGATGGACCCTTGGTCTTCTCCAGCATGGCTCTTCTTGTGTTCTTACCCATGTAGAGGTTACATATGGCCAGTGTTGAAATTGGGTCACCAGTTCTTATGTGAGCACTGTTAGCATGTCAGGACGGTATGCATCCAGGACATGGATTCATGGTATGCCAGTGCTGCACTTCCTTATAGCCCATTAGTTAATCCTTATATAAAAGATACTAAAGGCGAAAAGCAACAGAGAATTGTTAAGCACAATTCCATATATATCAATGATGTTCACAGCAAAAGGACTTGGCAACAAATTAGACAAAACTAAGCAGTTTATTCCCATATTTATATAATATACTGTGCAATTGAATAAGGAATTTGCATTGTGCAAATGTTTGCACAATGCCCTCTGGTCCATTTGCTCTTGCTTGTAATTTTCCAAGGAACAAAAAGGTGCCAAAGAATGTCCTTGGAGCACTTATATGTATTTTTTTTCCTTGAGTATTTAGGTCCAAAGTAGCCAATACGGCTAAAACATTAGCTGTGTTTCATTGGAATGGTTGTGTCTGCTCTTTTCCTGTTACGTGTTTGATTTCACCTTTCTTCTTCATGGTGTCTGTGACTCACACATGTGGGCTATGTGCCTGCCCAGAACAGTCATTCAGAACATTTTAGAGCTGAACAGATTTTTAAGCAGGAGCCATACCCACCTTTCTGCGCACACTCCAGGCATGGCTCCTACCTGCCACCCAGTTCCTTTGCATCTATCACAACAACTGGCAGTGTGTCTCCATGCCTTTCTCAGGGTCTCATGGCTTTTTTCACTACAAATTGCAGCAACCCCCTTCTCTCTTCCTCTTCCTTACTTTCTATCTTCTCTGAGTTTTTCTCCTTTTCTGTTTTTTTGCCCCTTGGGGGCACATGGTCTCCAAAGCCTTCTTCAAAAAATGCATCCACTGTGATGGGAAGATGCCACTAACACAGACTGGACTCTTTGCACCCACTGCCAGGATTTTACTAAGCAGGTTGGCCAGAAGGAACAATATGGCTCATCTCCATGCCCTTTTGTGGGAGCAAGCTCTCAAGAAGGCAGATACAGATGCTCTAAACCCCCTCTTCACCCTGCCTTGTCCTCCATCTGCACTAAGCTGGCACTAGCCCTCTCTTGTTGTTGCTTATTCATTCAGTCGTCTCCGACTCTTCGTGACTTCATGGACCAGCCCACGCCAGAGCTTTCTGTCAGCTGTCGCCACCCCCAGCTCCCCCAAGGTCAAGTCTGTCACCTCCAGAATATCATCCATCCATCTTGCCCTTGGTCGGCCCCTCTTCCTTTTGCCTTCCACTTTCCCTAGCATCAGCCTCTTCTCCAGGGTATCTTGCAGGGCAATCGTCCCTGGTGTCGGGTGTACCAGCCCTTTCTCTTTCATCAGTTTCAGCCTGGCCTTTGGACCAACTATCGACCACGGCAGTTCAGCCCAGCTCAAAGACTTTGATAACAACAGCTGAGACCAAGAAGGTCAAACCTACCAAGTCCCAATGCAAATGCTCTGCCAGAACAACAACAAGAAGAAGATGCATGCAGAATCAAATCTGATGCTGAACCAAAGGCTACATCCACACTAAAGCAGTCAGTAGTGATGGTTTTCCAACCACCTTGTGTTCAGTCCCCAGCACCAATTTTGGCGAAACTACAACTCACTTGGGATAATAATTCTCTGATGATATCTAGTGCTTGGGTTAGTGTCAGAGGGTGAATCCAGGGGATGGTTCTCTTTGGGACCTTACAATCCCACCCCTTGGGATCACTCTCCAATACTGTCCCTTCATAAGTCTCATGTTTGCAGATTCAGATTTCCTCCTTACCCAGAAATTCCACAACATAGTTTGTCTTCTTGGAGTTTTCCTTCCTTCTACTATGAGGACTGACCGCAATGCATAATGTGCCCCTTCAATGGCATCATGATTACAGGGAAAGAGATGTTCTGTGTTACTATCCCTTCCATCAACAATATTGCTCCTCCTCTCCATAGTGAGCAATTGGAGATGCCCTCTGGCTGTACACCCCCAGCCCACACTTTATCAAAACCTCCTGACACACCAGTCACAGTGCCTAACTTGGCTACCCTACTGTTTGCCCTATGTTTGCCTCTTTCGGCTACCTTCCTCCAAGACACAATCCTTCCAAAAATTCCAACATACAACACCACATTACCACCATTAACAGTTATCCCACTGGTGACCCCAACATCACCTGTTACCAACCTGGAGCCACCAACTAAGCTACACTCCTTAGGACATCATGATTACTGCTCCAGTTCATCTCCCCCCCCCCCTTGTCTGTTGTGGCCTCCACCTCTACGCTAGATGCTGCTATGGGGGATCAGAGCCCCCTTTACCCTTTGGATGATGTCAAACCCTATGCAGAGCAGGAACTGAGAGTGGTGAAATCTTTGGGACTAGAGATCAAGGCTTCTCCGGTTCCTCTCAAACCCAGTCTCCAAGAGGGTGCAGCTGGACCTAGTTCTCCCAGTCATTATTCCTATGTTTCCCACACTTTTGCACATCATTAAACAATTATGGACGAAGCCTTCTGCCATACCTCCTACATCCAGAAAGACAGAGAACTTATACAGAGTCCAGGAAGAAGACTATTCCTTCCTCTTTAAACATCCCACACCTAACTCTGAAAGCGTCGCAGTCTAAGACTAGACAAAAAAAAAAACCCATTGTGCTTCTTTCAAATCAGAAGGGAAAAAATTGGACTCGATAGGACACAACGCACTGTACATGGAGCTAATCTTGAAGAGCCTCTGCAAGCTTCAATTGGTGCAAAACGTGGTAGCCGGACTGCTAACTGGTGCAAGGCATTAGTATCCTATTATTCCAATATTAAAAGATCTGCACTGATTGCCACTTGTTTTCTGGGCTCAATTCAAGGTGTTCATCTTAACCATTAAAGCCCTAAACAGCATAGAGACTGGATATCGAAGGAACTGTTTGTCTTGTTATGAACCTGTCCAGTTATTAAGATCTGCAGGAGAGGTGCTTCCGTGGATACTGTCACTTGCAGAACCCCCACTTGACAAGTGAGTGTATTCTGCAGTGTCACTTCCAGATTCCCTTTGTCCCTACTTTCTGTGCTTTTAGAAAAAGATGTCAAGTCACATCTTTTAAATTTGGTGTTTAAACTTGTGGTTTTAATGATGGTTTTAGTGTTGGTTTCATGGTTCATTCTCTCCCACCATGACGACTAAAAGTATGAGGGGGACTTCATTGGTTTTTCAAACTCCATTTGGATTTGGGAGGTGGGGAACTGGCTTGATGGGAATGTTTAAACCTCCGCTTCCCATGCTTGGTGTTCCTGTTCCAGATTGGGGGCTGCACACAAACAGTAATAGGATGACCATATGGAAAGGAGGATACGGCTCCTGTATCTTTAACAGCTAGATAGAAAAGGGAATTTCAGCAGGTGTCATTTGTATGCATACAGCACCTAGTTAAATTCCTTCTTCATCACAACAGTTAAAGCTGCAGGAGCTATATTAGAGTGACCAGATACAAAAGAGAGCAGGACTCCTGCAGCTTTAACTGTTGTGATAAAGAGGGAATTTAACCAGGTGCTGCATGCATATAAATGATACCTGCTGAAATTCCCTTTACTGTACAACTGTTAAAGATACAGGAGCCCTGTCCTCCTTTCCATATGGTCATCCTAAACAGTAACGTAAACAAAATGGTGATGATCAGCTGCTTGCTAAGTATTTAACATAGTTTGTAGGTTACTCTAAAGGAGTGATTTCCAGCAGCGAACTGCACAGAGGAAAGGGTTAAAAGCCCACCCACCCCCCACCCACCCCGGCATCACAATCCTTATTTGAATCAGGGCTTCCACATCTGCCTTTGGTTTTAGGGAAACATAGGGAATCTCAAGCATGGAATTCAAAGATACATTTAAACTTTAAATATTAAAGTAATGGCTAGTTTGACCCTGTACATAAAATTGTAATGTATGGTTGGTGTACACTTACAAAAGGACTCAGGCTTCAATCCTCTACACACTTACTGAACTCAGTGAGGATTATTTGTAAACATGCATAAGACTGTGCTGTCAGTCTCATTTAACTCTAGGGAACTTTATAGAAACATGCTTACTTAGCATCATTCTGGAAGTATGTTTAAGACTACAGACCTAGTGCCCTGGAGATCAGGTTTATAAAATGTCTGGCTGGAGAAGGTTGTTGTTGTTGTTGTTGTTTACAAATTCCCAGCTTGCATGTGTTCAGAAATGTTATTTACCAGAAAAGCAAACAGTAGATGTAACATGATATCAAACAAACTGGGAACAACCTCTGTCATTGAGTCAGCCCTATAAAAGACAGAGAGCATATGTTGGGTGGACATATTTCTCCTGAACTGCCAATGATTTTTGATCCACTCAGTACCTTGGCATAGGAAATATAATAGTGAATTATCTTCAGTGCCTCAGAGGCTGTGGTTAAAGCAGTTCCAAATGTATTTTGGCATTCCTCTTGATTTCTTTCTCAAGATCATAGGAATGGGACCGTTACAGTTAAAACAAACAGTGCTTTATGTCTGAATAATCATGTAATGCTTGATTATCCTCTGTATTGCAGATGTTGATGAATGTGCAACCGAATCGCATCAGTGCAACCCCACCCAAATCTGCATCAACACTGAAGGAGGATACACTTGCTCCTGCACTGACGGATACTGGCTCTTAGAGGGCCAATGCTTAGGTATGATATATTGTGGGGCAAAGTTAGTGATGCAGGGCCCTTCAGCCCGGGCAGGAGGGGGGGGACACACAAATAAGTACCTATGGAGTGGCAGATGATGTTGGCATAAGGGCAGCAGAAGCAAACCCCATTTTACTCCTGCAATCAAGATGGTGCTATGATTGAAGTGGGTTTAAAACAATATATGCTCAGAGTATTTTTTTTTAAAAAAAATCAAGATTGGAAAACAGATTTATTGATGCTCTAACATATAAGGAATGCAGAAGCAGTTGTACAGCATGGAATGGCAGCTGGAGGTGGAAGAAGAGAAATGTTAGCTGTGTACTTCACAACTGAAGTAATAACCATGTACATCTAAAGGAGTGTCCCATTTAGTCTAGTAGATTGGCTCCAGGGTCTTAAATTACCCATCAGCACCACTGGGTGAAGCACATTTTTTGAAACTGTTGTTTGTATTTGTATATGGTGGTTTGGGGAGAAAATTTGCGGCTGGACCATCAATGTTCTATCAAAGGAGAATGGCGACAGTACTAAAAGGGATGGAGTAGAGGAAACTTGGTTGATGCTGCAGCTGAGAAAAGTATCTGAACAAAGAAGGATTCCATTCATGATCCATCTTGATAATTGCCTGAGAACCATTATTCTCTGGATTTCCTTAAAAATGTTTTGTTTTTCTTTCCTTCCATTCTACCAGCAATTTATTATTACTAAAGGCAGATCCACATATTCTGTTCTTACACCAAAGAGCTCAGGGTGGCATAAATGAGGTTATCCCATTTTCTGCTTTTAACAAGGGCTAAGTGAGGGCAGGAAACATTTGGCTTATGATGCCATCACATATTATTATTATTATTATTATTATTATTATTATTATTATTAATAATAATAATAATAATTTCAATTTCTTAGATGCCTTTTTTAAAAAAGACTCAAGGCAACTTACCAACAAAATTAAAACATGGGGGGGGGAATTATCAATAAAATAACAAGACCCCCATAAAACAACTAAAAAAAACCATTCATTTTCCAGACATCACTTTAAGCCATGATGGGTTAATAAACTACTCACTGTAGCTTATTTTCAAAATAAGCTACTGTTTTCCCCCTTACGATCAGACAAATATGTTACTGTGCATAGCATATTAAGCTACAATGCATAATCTGAGTCTTCCCTCTTTGCCCTGTCCTGCTGCAGTCCTCCATCCCCAGCAGTGGTGCTGGTTCATCCATTGACAACATCGTAGCAGCAATCAGTTGCTAGGCAGATCATGGAAACAAAGATCTGCCACCTGGAGGAGAGCAGCAGTAGCAGTTTGGACCACTCTTGCCAAATGACTCTGTAGTAGGCAATCAAAATAACCTGCTGTGATTACATGATAACTTATGATGGGTTAAATAACCAACTCTGCAGACAGTGGGTTATCAAAGTGGGTTATTTTGGCCAAATAAGCCATCATGGTTGAAGACCTCCCAACAGACAATATGATAAGCCACAATGGGCTAAATAAGCCAGTCATTGACGACCATAAACAATTCAACTGATGTATTAAGAAGCCCATCATATGCCATCAAACTTGGGAATAGAAGCAAATCTTAACCTAGTGCCAAAAAGATAACAGTACTCACCCCATTGTAGTCTGCCAGGTCGACCTCGCTAGAGTAAGCATTCCACAACCAGAGGGCCGCCACCAAAAAGGCCCTATCCCTTGTTGCCATCCTCTGAACCTCCCTTAGAGAAGGGCCACTGATGTTGCTCATAGTATATGAGTAGGTTCATATTGGGAGAAATGCACTATATAGCTAAATAATCATATCATGGCATGCACACCAGTTGGCTGGGATCACTGAACCCAGCTACCAAAAAAAATGATTTGAAAAATGTTCCACTACATGAGAAGTTTTGGTGACAAATGGAGGCTACTTAGAAGCACCTGATATCAAATGTAAAATCAGCCAGCTGACACCCTATGGAAATGAGGATTAAGCATCAATTTCTTCCTCCTGCTGTGCTTCTCCACTTTGCAGCTGTTCAGTGAAGATATGGACTTCCATTATCAGGTTTCTGCTGAATGTGTAGTTCCAACCTTACAGTTGATCTGAATACAGCAGTAAATTCCAGTTTGGGGGTGGCGGGTGAGAATAGGACATCTTTTCAATTGAAAAACACGCCATTCATCTATGATGACTTTGTTTACAGGAAATACTCAGACGGAGATATCTTCCAATACCTTATCTCCCATCTGCTGTTTGCCAAAATGACTGAGTTGTTGGGAAAGATGGGCTATGAGTATAAATGTAGAATTGTCTAAGAACCTACTGCAATCACCCATAAGGACCAGTTGGAGCAGAGAAATAACTTAGAAATCATCATAGAGATCACATGAAGTCTGAAGGACAGCCAATTGTAAAACTACTTTAAATGGCAAACAAAATGTAGAGCCAAATGAGAGAGAAAATGATTATGTGATGGTGTTAATTAATTTTGGGGGCGGTGAGAAGAGAGAGAAAACTATTTCCAGCTTAATGTCAAAAGTATTCAAGTGCTATCCTGCAATGAATTTGACTTTTGGTTCGTCTCTTGTGTCTTTAGCCCATGGGGAACTTGTAGCCCTCCAGATGTTGTTGGACTACAGCTCACATCCATCCTGACAGTTGGCCATGCTAGCTGGGACTTCTTGGAGTTGGAGTTCAACAACATCTGGAGACTACCAGATTGGGGAAAACTGTAATAGAGTATTATTACAGATGGTTCCCCATCTGTGTTTTAGCCCGTACATTTTAGAAGTATATAAATCAATCAGTTTTGCCGCAGTTCAAGGATGTTATTCCAGACACACTAATGTTTTGCATAGATTTTGAAACTCCCATATAATGCAAGTGAACATATTTCAGTAGAAAATTACAGCTGGAATGACAGAAGTCAGTTTTAGGGTAGCAACTAGTCACTCTTTCCTTGTTTGTATAATGCCCTTTAAAATACATGATGTTTCAACTGCATGCATTGCAAACTTTGAAAAATAAATGCATGTGCGCTTTACATCGGACGTGTCATAACTTTGTTTTACATTTGGATATGTGTATACAAGTACAAATACAAAATGAAAATAGGAACTCAAAGAGACTATTAAAGGCAGAAGAAACTTACACGGTATGGGAGATCTGCCACTGAAAAAGCCTTCAAAATGGACTTGAGGTAATTTCCCCCACCACTCATACATGGAAGATGCGCTGAAAGATACACAGAATGTCTGAGAAATAGCCATTTGGATGCTTCCTCCTATTCCTCAGGCTTCAGCATGATATATTTTAATACGAGAACCAAATGTAAAACAAATGCTATCGGCTCCTATGAATTTGTGCTTCACCAGACACAAAGTTTTTCTAAAATTGGACGCATTCCTTATTTAGGGGTGATAGAACAGGGTTCCATCTGGCCATCCCTTGTCAGGCTTTTTTTGACAGGCACCAGGGAAAAAACGGTTTTCATTTTGTCACTTTAATTTCCTGGCCTTGGAATCTTGGGGCTTTGCTAGACGGAGGTTTCAGCCCGGGCTGACCCTGGGCTCACCTCTGAGCGTCCAGATGACGCACAGGGGATCCCAGGGTCAGCCAGGGCTGAAACCTCCTTCGGCCCGGGCTAACCAGAACCTCTTTTGGCCCGGTATTACCTGCGGCCTTGGGCTGAGCCTGGGGGAGGTGTGGGGGAAAACGAAGCCGGTGGGAGGGGGGAAGATCGGAGGCAGGGGTGGGGGGAAGATCGGAGGCAGAGGGGAAGGGGGCTGGTAGGTGGGCGGGTGACGAAGCTAGTGGGGATGGGGGGAAAACGAAGCCGGTGGGAGGGGGGGAAGATTGGAGACAGGGGGGAAACGAAGCCAGCAGGAGAGGGGGGACTCATGGCGAGGGTCAGGGAGCGGGGAGAAGGTGTGGGTTTTTTTAATGGGCCTTACCTAAGCAGGAGCGTTCCTGCGTCTGGCCCCTTTAAAAAAAAATGGCGGATGTGATGGGCCTTTGCTTTCCCCCAGCGCGTCCACGTCTAACAAGGCGCAACAGCCCATCCTACTTGTAGCACGGGCTCGCCACTCCTCCCGCCCGGATTAGGCGGTAGGTCTAGCAAAGCCCTTGGACTCCCAATTCTAAATCCAATGTTCTGTCCATTACACTGAAATGCCCATTTGGACTCAGCTGCAACCAGATAATGGCTCTCTCTGTTGACTGACAAAATACTACTGTGCTTTATGTGTTACCAAGTACACTCACCCACATCTCTCCTTTAATACATGAAAGAAGTAAGGTGAGATGTGTTCTAGGGCCCCTTTCAGAGGGCTACTTCTGCAACTGCTGTCTACATGTGTCCTGATCACTTTTTTATTCTGTCAGTTACCTCAGTTAATAAGCTTAAAGTTCCAGAAGAGCTGCTGCATTTAGTCTGACCAAAATGACAATAGATGTGCCAACTGTTATGCCATAATTATCCCTAAATTCCTATAGTATATCATCTTTTAATTACTTGTGAATTATGGAATGCCCTCCCACCTGATATTTGGGAGATGCAAACTGTGGCATGCTTCTAAGTATCAATTAAAGATACATCTCTTCACCCAGGCTTCCCTGAGTGATTGTGCTGCCCAGTTAATTGTTGTATTTATTATGATGTGTTTTAATGTAGATTGAGATGTATTTAATCTCCGTGGGGGGGGGGTAAGCAGTATATCAATCTATTTAATCATAATTTTGGGTACCTGTAGACTAAATTTCATAAATATGTGAGCCCATTTAGACATTTCTAAAAAATTTAAATTCCTTCACATGGAGTGGCTAAAGTGGTAATGGATGCAGCCATTTGGAAGAAGTTGTCTGACTCAGTCCCTCCATGGAAACTTACCTGTACAGAGCAGTGAGTGCAATGGCTGAAAAATATTTGCTGTGGTCATGCAGAACACTGTCAGAAAACAACTGTGATAATAGACAGTGAACTTAGTGAGTGTTGTGGGGGACACCCATATTTTAGTGGGGCTGTCACAAGGCCAGAGATAGCAGTTTCCCAGAAGGGGATCCTGCATACATATATTTATGTGTTTGGGGACTGGAAGTTCCTGCCAAGTCTGTGGTGAGACATAACTTCCTCCGTGCCTTCTTGAGGCTTCTCAGGCACTTCACATCTAGCAATTTGCAAATGTCAGATCCATCCCTTTATGTCACATGGAGGCAGCCTATAGGCTGCATGTGGCCCTCAACTGCTCTCTTTGCAGCCAACCTTCCACCACCCACTAGCTGATCAGCTATGCTGGGTGGGCAGGAACAGACTACTGTATCCCTATTGCTAATATCTGGGGAGGGGACAGGCAACCCCTTATTATCACAATGCAGTCGACATTGCTGTTTCCCTGCTGCTAATAGAGTCTATGTCAACTCATTGAAAATACCCCCACATGGTATTGCAGATGAACGTTGTTGAGTTGTAGCAGTGTAAATGGCTTTTATTACTACTATGCAACTTCCTTGTTTTTAACTTATTTTTTTACAGCTGGGGCAGACTCACTATCTCAATTTTCAAGCTATTTCTTCTGCAACATAATTTTTGCAGACATGCTCACAGTGTGATATTTTCTGCTCTGCTTCCTTCAAATACTTAGCTGGAACGTTATGAGCTTATATAACTTGAGAAATACAAATTTAAGCTGAAAAAGAGTAACTCTGTGATGATGTATTGATAACCAGCAGTACTATTCATACATTTATTAATAACAGTGATCTCCAACATCACAGGAGTCTACATTGATAATGCAGCTAGCAGCTACATCATCTTCCTTTTTCTTTTTCTACAATTCAGGGAGGTGAGGTTTAATGCTTCTCTCCCCAGCTGCAATTTTTCTGGTCTTGGGGGTGGGGGAAGGCCTCCATTGGTGCTAACAGAGACATTTTTCTATTATTATTATTATTATTATTATTATTATTATTATTATTATTTCTCGTTCGTGGTGGTTTTTCTAGATGAACATGTCGGGCTTTGCCAAGTCATGCTGTCTTTTACAGATTCAGGAATTTCCTGACAATTGAGCATGTTTTAATTATGACTGCTTTCTGGATGTTGGTGTGGATGTATTTTGGTAGGCCCAATTTCTGAAGGTTTTCTGTATAGTTTTTTTTACTGATGTGGCTAACAGAATAATAGTAACCTTTTCCTGTTGCTATAGTTCTTTGACTTCCATGGCCAGTGGTGTATATTTTTCTCTCTTTTCCTATTATTATTATTATTATTATTATTATTATTATTATTATTATTATAATATCTTTTCTATACCGCTCCATAGCCAAAACTCTCTGGGAGGTTTACAAAAGATGCCTCATAGCAGTATGTGTGAGATAATTATTGGCAGTATCACAGATGCGGCTGGTAGAATTAAATCTCATCACCTCCCGAACTGGATGGAAAATGTAGCTGCTACCTACATTTTTAACATAACATGTAGTTTGGTTGTAGGTGCTATGAGTAAACCCAGTCCTTGTTCAATGGTCTTAGATTAGAATCTAAGGGCCATTTCAAATGATCGGATGCTTCATTTTTCAGCACAGCTTGAGCCATAAATGTCACAAGATCAAATAGAGATATTGCGTGCTACCACTCGACCGGCCTTTAGAAGTTTACAATAGTGTACAAAAATATGGTTTGTGCGTCTGATTATCAGTTCAGACAGTTTGATCACTGTGTGCATGGAGTGATCTGGGCTGAAGTAGGCAGTCATGTGGCGTGTGTTGCTGTGAACTGGCATTCAGTAAATTGCATAGACAGACCAATAATGAAGGGAGGGGACAAGGATTGATGGGGAAAGATTGTGTGTGGTCTGATGGACCTGAACAACACATATTGATCATACTGTAGATTTGAGATGTGTTAGCAAATATTATTAGGAAATATTGGATGTTAACATTTGTGTCCAGGGTCTATGTAGTTATTGATTTTGCTGTATGAAAAGTGCACCTACTAGTCTCACTTGTAATTCACATTTTTTCCAGACATAGATGAATGTCGCTATGGCTACTGTCAACAGCTGTGCGCCAATGTACCTGGCTCCTACTCCTGTACATGCAATCCAGGATTTGTCTTGAATGAAGATGGAAGATCATGCCAAGGTTGTGTGTGTGTGTGTGTGCGCACGCGAAGTAGAGAGCATAGCACTTTTTATTTCCAGAACAGTAACACCCTTCAACATTTATGCAACATTAGGAATTCAGTGCCTATACTTCTACCAACTTCATTATTGGTACCATAAATATATGCTGAGTTGTATGTGTTCTATGCTTTACCTGTGCTGATTTTTAAATAATCAATATTGTGTGCCAGGAAGAGCTGGATTTCATATAAAGATTTGCGAATAGACAAACTCCCATCAGTTCAGCTCAAAAGTGTGCCAACAATTCCAAGCATCAAGGGAGAATGCTCATGCACTGAACTTTATTTTATGTTTTGAGCTGTAGAAGAATTTCTTGGGGAAATGGCTTTGCTTATTATTATTATTATTATTAATAATAATAATAATAATAATAATAATAATAATAATAATAAACAATATTTCTATACCACCCCATAGCCAAAGCTCTCTGGAGAGTTTACATAAGATTAAAACATTAAAAACGATATACAAAATTTAAAAACATAAAAACATACCACTGACAATATACACAAGAACGTACATCTAAAATGCCTCTAGTGTGGGCTCTCCCACACTAGAGGCCTTCAAGAGGCAGCTGGACAACCATCTGTCA